>NC_091993.1:103172434-103474934 GCF_044704955.1 Pristiophorus japonicus
TGTCTGACATCTAGTACTAGATGATCAGAAATTTCCTTCAACTAAATATTGGGAAGAGCAAAGCCATTGTTTTTGGTCCTCGCCACAAACACCATTCCCTAGCCACTGACTCCATTCCTCTCCCTGGCAATTGTCTGAGGCTGAACCAGACTGTTCGCAACCTTGGTGTCATATTTGACCCTGAGATGAGCTTCTGACCACATATTCGCTGCACCACCAAAACTGGCTACTTCCACTTCCATAACAACGCCCGGCTCTGCCCCTGCTTCAGCTCATCTGCTGCTGAAACCCTCATTGATGCCTTTGTTACCTCTAAACCCGACTATTCCAACACACCGGATAGGTGGATAGGCAATGGCAAACATTTAAAGATCACATGGATGAACTTCAACAATTGTACATCCCTGTCTGGAGTAAAAATAAAACGGGGAAGATAGCTCAACCGTGGCTAACAAGGGAAATTAAGGATAGTGTTAAATCCAAGGAAGAGGCATATAAATTGGCCAGAAAAAGCAGCAAACTTAAGGAGTGGGAGAATTTTGTAATACAGCAGAGGAGGACAAAGGGTTTAATTAAGAGGGGGAAAATAGAGTATGAGAGGAAGTTTACTGGGAACATAAAAACTGACTGCAAAAGCTTCTATAGATATGTGAAGAGAAAAAGATTAGTGAAAACAAATGTAGGTCTCTTGCAGTCACATTCAGGTGAATTTATGATGGGGAACAAAGAAATGGCGGACCAGTTAAACAAATACTTCAGTTCTGTTTTCACGAAGGAAGGCACAAATAACCTTCCGGAAATACTAGGGGACCGAGGGTCTAGTGAGAAGCAGGAACTGAAGGATATCCTTATAAAGCGGGAAATTGTGTTGGGGAAATTGATAGGATTGAAGGCCGATAAATCCCTGGGGCCTGATAGTCTGCATCCCAGAGTACTTAAGGAAGTGGCCATAAAAATAGTGGATGCATTGGTGATCATTTTCCAACAGTCTATCGACTCTGGATCAGTTCCTTTGGAGAGTAGCTAATGTAACACCATTTTTTCAAAAAGGAGGGAGTGAGAAAACGGGTAATTATAGACCGGTTAGCCTGACATCAGTAGTGGGGAAAATGTTGGAATCAATTATTAAAGATGAAATAGCAGCGCATTTGGAAAACAGTGACAGGATCGGTCCAAATCAGCATGGATTTATGAAAGGGAAATCATGCTTGACAAATCTTATAGAATTTTTTAAGGATGTAACTAGTAGAGTGGACAAGGGAGAACCAGTGGATGTGGTGTATTTGGACTTTCAAAAGGCTTTTGACAATGTCCCGTACAAGAGATTTGTGTGCAAAATTAAAGCACATGGTATTGGGGGTAATATACTGACGTGAATAGAGAACTGGTTGGCAAACAGGAAGCAGAGAGTCGGGATAAATGGATCCTTTTCAGAATGGCAGGCAGTGACTAGTGGAGTACCGCAGTGCTCAGTGCTCGGACTCCAGCTCTTTATAATATACATTAATGATTTAGATGAAGGAATTGAGTGTAATATCTCTAAATTTGCAGATGACTCTAAACTGGGTGGCGGTGTGAGCTGTGAGGAGGATGCTAAAAGGCTGCAGGGTGATTTGGACAGGTTAGGTGAGTGAGCCAATGCATGGCAGATGCAGTATAATGTGGATAAATGTGTGGTTATCTACTTTGGGGGCAAAAACACGAAGGCAGAATATTATCTAAATGGCGACAGACTAGGAAAGGGGGAGGTGCAACGAGACCTGGGTGTCATGGTTCATCAGTCATTGAAAGTTGGCATGCAGGTACAGCAGGAGGTGAAGAAGGCAAATGGCATGTTGGCCTTCGTAGCTAGGGGATTTGAGTATAGGAGCAGGGAGGTCTTACTGCAGTTGTACAGGGCCTTGGTGAGGCCTCACCTGGAATATTGTGTTCAGTTTGGTCTCCTAATCGGAGGAAGGACGTTCTTGCTATTGAGGGAGTGCAGCGAAGGTTCACCAGACTGATTCCCGGGATGGTGGGACTGACATATGAGGAGAGACTGGATCAACTGGGCGTTTATACACTGGAGTTTAGAAGGATGAGAGGGGATCTCGTAGAAACTTATAAGATTCTGATGGGATGGGACAGGTTAGATGCGGGAAGAATGTTCCCGATGTTGGGGAAGTCCAGAACCAGGGGTCACAGTCTTGGGATAAGGGGAAAGCCATTTAGGACTGAGATGAGGAGAAACTTTTTCACTCAGAGAGTTGCTAACCTGTGGAATTCCCTACCGCAGAGAGTTGTTGATGCCAGTTCATTGGATATATACAAGAGGGAGTTAGATATGGCCCTTATGGCTAAAGGGATCAAGGGGTATGGAGAGAAAGCAGGAAAGGGGTACTGAGGGAATGATCAGCCATGATCTTATTGAATGGTGGTGCAAGCTCGAAGGGCCGAATGGCCTACTCCTGCACTTATTTTCTATGTTTCCAGGCAGGCCTCCCATCTTCCACCCTCCATAAACTTGAACTGATCCAAATCTCTGCAACCCGTATCCTAACTCACACCAAGTCCTGTTCACCCATCGCACCCCTGTGCTCGCTGACTGACATTGGTTCCCAGTTGAGCAACGCCTCGATTTTAAAGTTCTAATCTTTGTTTTCAAATCCCTCCATGGCCTCGTGCCACCCTATCTCTGTAATCTCCTCCAGCCCAACAACCCCCCGAGATATCTGCGCTGCTACAATTCTGACCTGTTGCACATTCCCGATTTTAATCGCCCCATCATTGCCAAGGCCCTAAAGCTCTGGAATCCCCTCCCTAAACCTCTCTGCCTCTCTTTCCTCCTTTAAGATGCTCCTTAAAACTTACCTCTTCTGCCCTAATATCTCCTTTTGTGGCTTGGTGTCACATTGTGTTTGATAACGTTCCTGTGAAGTGCCTTGGGATGTTTTACTATGTTAAAGGTGTCATATAAATGCAAGTTGTTGTTGTTGTTGGGATGGAGTCCAGTCCAAACCATAATACTGCTCTCATCTTGGTTTTACAATGCTGTCTGACACCATATTTGAAGTGAGACCTCGGTTGCCATCTGTCCTCGCAGACACACTGCCTCTAAGGCACAGGTTTTCAAAACAATATTTGTATGTGCACAGACACAATTCATCTCGTTTTTCACTGGAAATTCAAATGTGACTAGGAATTCGTTTTAAAAATGAAAGCAAAACGTCAAGTCAGAACAGTGCTTCAAATCACTGTAGCACCAGTGACTGAACTGGACTGAATTAGTTAGAGTGCTGCCCCCCCACTGCCATGTTACCTGAGAACAAATGCGATGTAGCTGTTGTGGCTTTTGCCTGACCTCGAAGCACTGCTCACTGACCCCGTTGAATCTCCAAAGGCTGAGCGATATGCACGACCATCAATGTACGTGTTATTACACAACGACTGCTTGAAGCAAAAATCATGAAGCGATTAGGCATAAGGATCATTTAATTTATGTTAAATCAACTATTTCACGCAACCACTGAGAAGAGCATCTCATTTATGGAGAAACGCCTTAAAAGGTCCTCAAGTCTTTCCCACTACCAAGTTTTTGTTCTGTTAAAAGAAAATACCATTTGGACTAACTCTTCAAATACAACAAGCGCAGTTGTTGTATATTCCAGATGTTTACACTCAAATTGTTAACAACAGGTTACTATTTACTTGTTCACACCTCTATTCAGTGTGTGTTCCATCACAATATATTTACACCTCCAGTCGTGGTCTTATAAGGTTTATTCATATTCATGCTCAGTCGTGGTCTTATAAGGTTTATTCATATTCATGCTAGTTTGTTTCCACATAATAATTGGTCCTACTAAAACAGTGTATAATAACACACTTTTATATTGTAACCATGAGCATTTAACTGGTAAATAAAATGTAATTAATCTTTGTTCAAATGAAGTGGGTTTTTTTTAAAATCACGATCCAAAACATAGCCTTTAATATATAGAATAGTCAGTGTCCCAGAAATGCCTGTTATTGTCTAAAAATTTATCATTTTCAGAAAAGGTAAGAATGCCTGAGAGGAGGTCATATTCCAAAAACCATCTCCGTGATGCTAAATGGCATCGGTGACAGAAAAATACATGATTAAGCGGGATACAATTTCAACAGAAATCTTAATATGAAAAATGTGCTAAGTACCTCACATTATATTTAAAAATATAAAAAATGGATGGGAGTGTGTTTGTGGCTTCAGTGCCCTCTCAGGGTATCAACGACTGCACAAACTATTCGAATTTTACTCTCGGAACTTGGGGTCACAAGAATGAATCAGCCTTTTTACAGCCTTTTAACACAACCCCATCTTTCATTATCTGCGCAAGTGGAAATTCTGCTATAAGAATACAATTCTGGGAAGAACAATTTTTCGTGCGAAAATAAATTATTATTAGAACATGGTTACATTGGACTATTATTTCAGCAGTTAGCAGGGAGTAAATACACAAAGAACAAATCGTAAAGAAAAAGAAGTTACTAACTGATGCCAGTGTTGATTTTGTTGTGACCACAGTATCATCTGTGTGCTTCTTACTGAAGGCATACTTGAAGGCCTTTCTTACTTCCTTGTTGAGGATACAGCGAAAGATGAAGATAAATGGACCCTACAAGCGAGAAAGGTATTAGTACAAATTATCAGTCTGCTCTTAGGCAATAGAAGCACAATAGTGAGCTCAGGCACATCTCTCAGATTACTACCTTTCGCCCTTCAGAAGTTTCCTTATTAACACTGGAAACATAAATATTTTGCTGCTTTAACTTCTGTTTATTTATTGATTGCTTATTACTTTGGTCTAGGAACTAGACAAAATGGTGCAAACCAACAACAGTATAATTTTAAAAATACTATTAAAAGTGTGTATCATTAAAAATACCATGAACAAAATAGGAAAGTGCAGCACTAGGAGGACATGTAAAAAAAAAAACAAGTATTAAACACAATCATTCCTTGGTACTTTGCTTGTGTGGAAATGGCTGGGAGCTAATCTCTGGCTCAATCGTGTTCATTATGCACGGTATATATAATTGAAAGATTCAAATAGATCTTTGGCAACACCAACTGCAATGAAAGCTGGTCCCTACATGCCATATATTAAGATATGTCATGCAAACTTCCAATTCCTAATCTGCTTGAATCCAGCCGCCCACACATTGCTTCTTACCAAACGAAATCTGCTTGCTAACAGGTATGGTTGGGTAAGAATAGCAAGGAGACTGACTTGGGCAGGTTAAGAGGCAAAGTAGGGAAAATATCCGCTGCAAGAAGAAAACATACAAATTCCAAGACGATTACTACAGATCTGGGTATAAGGTGAATGAAGGAAAACCTTACCTGGAGACAATTAAAACCAGCGAAGAGGTAGTGGAAAATAATGGTGTCACTGTTCACAGCCAGCAAGGCCAAGAGCCAAGTGGTACTGACCAGTAGCAGCACCACAAATGCAGTACGCAATCCAGATCTAGTAAAACATTCAACAAAAGTTACAATCATTCTTTTGACGTGAGACACTGACTTTGCATCTGCCTTATAAAGGTTGCTCTCTATAACAAATGCAGTATCCTATTAATTTATAACATATACAGTAATATGCAAGTTGTAAACATATATACTGGTAAAACACATTTTGGGGAGAATTTCCAGGAGTTCTGATCTTCCGCTGCAATTTTGGTGCAAGCCCGTAGAGCGATGGTGTAAACAGCAACTCTTAGAGAGCCCTACCTCTCCCCAGAACTTCAAAATGATTGTATTGTTTTTTAGTCCCGTAAAAGGCATCAAAATGCTTTAAAAACGTTTTCACATCATGAAAATAAACAGCTGTTAACTTCAAAGGCAGTGACAACAAACAAGAACATTTGAAATAGGGAACAGGACACCAATATTTACTGGTCTGTCTCACAAGGACACCAGAACACGTCGTTCCGATGGTTTCGAACATCATCATGAGAGAAAAGAAAAGAGAAAAGGAAAGAAAGAAAGAGAAAAAGAGAAAGAAAGAAAGAGAGAAAGAAAGAGAGAAAGAAAGAAAAAGAGAAAGAGAGAAAGAAAGGAGAGAAAGAAAGATCCCACCAACAGCAATGTGATAATGACCAGATAATCTTTTTTATGTTATGTTGATTGAGGAATAAATATTGGTCAGGACACTGGGGATAACTCTCCCTGCTCTTCTTCAAAATAGTGCCATGGGATTATTTACATCCACCTGAGGGGGTAGACAGGGCCTCGGTTTAATGTCTGATCCAAAAGACAGCACCTCCGACACTGCAGTGCTCCCTCAGCATTGCACTGCAGTGTCAGCCGAAGATTTTTGTGCTGGAGTGGGACTTGAACCCAGAACCTTCTGACATAGAGGAGAGAGTGCCACCCACTGAGCCGCTGGCTACCACCATGCAGCAAAAAATTGCAGGTGTGTGACCCATGATTTTATGTATACTGATTTCAGACAGATTTTCTGATATGCACTAGTGTGGATGAGGTACCCTGCAGTGGGTAAGGACTCAGGCCGGGGGCGGGGGTTTCAGCGGCGGGCACGAAATGGACAGTAACAAATTGACTGCTCATTATACACTCTGTCCGAATTTTCTTTCCACTGACTTCAATGGAACGGAACACCTGACTGGGTGCATCTCGGGCGACCAATCCACTACAGCCCATTTTGCGTCACGTTGAATTTCACCCCCAGGTCAGTGCAGCCAATCCAAGCTGGCACCATCTTTGGTCCAAAACAAATGTAAGAATTGTAAGTCTTGAGGACTGCATTTTTGCCTCCTTCTGAAAGAAATACAGCCCTGTGTAGATTTTAAAATGCCACTTGACACTTCTTAGGTTAAATTAACTATTGGAGAGTTTGAAATAAGGTCATGTATCTGGTGTAGTATACCAGTCATTTTCTTTTGCACATTCCATTTTAGCACAACTTCCTAGTTTGAACAATTACTTTTACCACTTGGAATTTTCTGCCCCGTCCCGATTATTTAAGATTAGTTACAATAAAAATTAATTAAAAAAAAAATGTGAGTCTATTAATGATTTGTTAAAGATGCACTTACACAGGCCCCTTCTTCTCGAAACCTTGATGTCTTGGTCTGCAGGAAGCTTTGGCGGACAGAATATACAGGAAAACATTCATCTACAAGTTAGAAAACACAACGTTGACAATGTAAAGGCAACCTCTGAGCTCCTGCAGTTTATCCTTTGCCAGTTCCTAACTTCTTTCAGATGCACATTCAACACATAAAATTGAAACTGGTAGCTATTAAGTTCTAAATGAAGGCATATTATACAGTGAATGAAGAGATACCTGAATGAAAAGCTACTGTTTTACTCTCCACTGTGCATGAATAAATACCAAGACAGCTACTCCGAGGGAGGAAGCTTTATGGTAAGGTACATATTTACAATAAATGTGGAGCACAAATTCAGTTGTAAAAGTGGCCCTGTTCATCTGTTTAATATGATCGTACATCAACTACATGGGACTTACGACTATATTATTTTCAAATCCCTCCATGGCCTTGCCCCTCCTTATCTCTGTAACTTCTCCAGCCCCACAACCGCCCAATTTCATCATACAATTTCATCATACAAGTAGAATCCTGCAGATGAATCTGGAGCTATTCCACAGTAAACAGCTATAGGATGGCATTCAGAATGAGAAGTGAGATTTTATTCCTGGAGCAAAAAGGCTCGGTAATTACAGTGATCAAACGAGACATCAGAAATTGCTTGTAGACCGCCTGTGAGATAAGCATTTAAAAAAAAAATTATAAAAACATCTCTTAAAAAAGTTAAAAATAAAAAATTCCAATGCTTCATTACTCTCGCTTGTCACTTGTGAAGATGCCATCCGAAAAATGGTGAAACATAACTTTTTTATATTTTGATTTTGTGCCTTGTTCTGTAACTGGTGCCTTATAAGCCATTTCTAACAATAATCCGAGGTTCAAAAATGTTTAGAACTGAAAGACACAGTAAATCAGGATGTGATAAAGCATCTTTACATATTCATAAGAACATAAGAATTAGGAACAGGAGTAGGCCATTTAGCTCCTTGAGCCTGCTCCGCCATTCAACAAGATCATGGATGATCTGGCCGTGGACTCAGCTCCACTTACCCGCCCGCTCCCCGTAATCCTTAATTCCCTTATTGGTTAAAAATCTATCTATCTGTGACTTGAATACATTCAATAAGCTAGCCTCAACTGCTTCCTTGGGCAGAGAATTCCACAGATTCACAACCCTCTGGGAGAAGAAATTCCTTCTCAACTCGGTTTTAAATTGGCTCCCCCGTATTTTGAGGTTGTGCCCCCTAGTTCTAGTCTCCTCTACCAGTGGAAACAACCTCTCTCCCTTTATCTTGTCTATCCCTTTCATTATTTTAAATGTTTCTATAAGATCCCCCCTCATCCTTCTGAACTCCAACGAGTAAAGACCCAGTCTACTCAATCTATCATCATAAGGTAACCCCCTCATCTCCGGAATCAGCCTTGTGAATCGTCTCTGTACCTCCTCCAAAGCTAGTATATCCTTCCTTAAGTAAGGTGACCAAAACTGCACACAGTACTCCAGGTGCGGCCTCACCAATACCCTGTACAGTTGCAGAAGTATCTCCCTGCTTTTGTACTCCATCCCTCTCGCAATGAAGGCCAACATTCCAGTCGCCTTCCTGATTACCTGCTGCACCTGCAAACTAATTTTTGGGATTCATGCGCAAGGACCCCCAGGGTCCCTCTGCACCACAGCATGTTGTAATTTCTCCCCATTCAAATAATATTCCCTTTTACTGTTTTTTTTCCCCAAGGTGGATGACCTCACACTTTCCGACATTGTATTCCATCTACCAAACCTTAGCCCATTCGCTTAACCTATCTAAATGTCTCTGCAGCCTTTCTGTGTCCTCTACACAACCCGCTTTCCCACTAATCTTTGTGTCATCTGCAAATTTTGTTACACTACACTCTGTCCCCTCTTCCAGGTCATCTATGTATATTGTAAACAGTTGTGGTCCCAGCACCGATCCCTGTGGCACACCACTAACCACCGATTTCCAACCCGAAAAGGACCCATTTATCCCGACTCTCTGCTTTCTGTTAGCCAGCCAATTCTCTATCCATGCTAATACATTTCCTCTGACTCCGCGTACTTTTATCTTCTGCAGTAACCTTTTGTGTGGCACCTTACCGAATGCCTTTTGAAAATCTAAATACACCACATCCATCGGTAAACATCTATTCACCATGCTCGTTATATCCTCAAAGAATTCCAGTAAATTAGTTAAACATGATTTCCCCTTCATGAATCCATGCTGCGTCTGCTTGATTGCACTATTCCTATCTAGATGCCCCGCTATTTCTTCCTTAATGATAGTTTCAAGCATTTTCCCTACTGCAGATGTTAAACTAACCGGCCTATAGTTACCTGCCTTTTGTCTGCCCCCTTTTTTAAACAGAGGCGTTACATTAGCTGTTTTCCAATCCGCTGGTACCTTCCAGAGTCAAGAGACTTTTGGTAGATTATAACGAATGCATCTGCTATAACTTCCGCCATCTCTTTTAATACCCTGGGATGCATTTCATCAGGACCAGGGGACTTGTCTACCTTGAGTCCCATTAGCCTGTCCAGCACTACCCCCCTAGTGATAGTGATTGTCTCAAGGTCCTCCCTTCCCACATTCCTGTGACCGGCAATTTTTGGCATGGTTTTTGTGTCTTCCACTGTGAAGACCGAAGCAAAATAATTGTTTAAGGTCTCAGCCATTTCCACATTTCCCATTATTAAATCCCCCTTCTCATCTTCTAAGGGACCAACATTTACTTTAGTCACTCTTTTCCGCTTTATATATCGGTAAAAGCTTTTACTATCCGTTTTTATGTTATGCGCAAGTTTACTTTCGTAAGCTATCTTTCCTTTCTTTATTGCTTTCTTAGTCATTCTTTGCTGTCGTTTAAAATTTTCCCAATCTTCTAGTTTCCCACTAACCTTGACCACCTTATACGCATTGGTTTTTAATTTGATACTCTCCTTTATTTCCTTGGTTATCCACAGCTGGTTATCCCTTCTCTTACCGCCCTTCTTTTTCACTGGAATATATTTTTGTTGAGCACTATGAA
The DNA here is from genome assembly GCF_044704955.1 of Pristiophorus japonicus. NCBI lineage: Eukaryota > Metazoa > Chordata > Chondrichthyes > Pristiophoridae > Pristiophorus > Pristiophorus japonicus. The sequence goes on from NC_091993.1 coordinate 103,182,572, forward strand.
AGAGCTCCTTAAAAGTCCTCCACTGTTCCTCAATTGTGCCACCGTTTAGTCTGTGTTTCCAGTCTACTTTAGCCAACTCTGCCCTCATCCCACTGTAGTCCCCTTTGTTTAAGCATAGTACGCTCGTTTGAGACACTACTTCCTCACCCTCAATCTGTATTACAAATTCAACCATACTGTGATCACTCATTCCGAGAGGATCTTTTACTGCTTCATTACACAGGACCAGATCTAAAATAGCTTGCTCCCTTGTAGGTTCTGTAACATACTGTTCTAAGAAACAATCCCGTATGCATTCTATGAATTGCTCCTCCAGGCTACCCCGTGCGATTTGATTTGACCATTCGATATGTAGGTTAAAATCCCCCATGATTACTGCCGTTCCTTTTTCACATGCCTCCATTATTCCCTTGATTATTGCCCTCCCCAGCGTGAAGTTATTATTTGGGGGCCTATAAACTACACCCACCAGTGACTTTTTCCCCTTACTATCTCTAATCTCCATCCACAATGATTCAACATTTTGTTCATTAGAGCCAATATCATCTCTCACAACTGCCCTAATATCATCCTTTATTAACAGAGCTACCCCACCTCCTTTCCCTTCTTGCCTATCTTTCCGAATCGTCAGATACCCCTGTATGTTTAATTCCCAGTCTTGGCCACCCTGCAACCACGTTTCTGTAATGGCCACCAAATCATACCCATTTGTAATGATTCGAGAGGTTATTCCACACCTGATGAAAGCTGCTTTTATATTTTGCAAGATCTGTGCCAGCCAGCTACAACCAAATAGTAAACTTGCTGGGACTTGATCGAATCAGCGGCTGGGAAGACCCAATAAAGAGTGTCCCAGTTATATCTAGCACAATTACTATTGGGTTACAGTTGGCTGGGCAAGAACCCCATGCCAGAAGCCAGCATTACTAATAACTTGCATTTATATAGCACCTTCAATGTTGTACAATGTCCCACAGTGTTTCACAGGAGCGATTATCAACCAGAATTTGACACTAAGCCACATAAGGAGATATTAGGACAGGTGGTCAAAGAGGTAGGCTTTAAGGAGCATCTTAAAGGAGGCAAGAGAAGCGGAGAGGTTTAGGGACGGAAGTCCAGAGTTTAAGGCTTAAGCAGCTGAAGACACAGCCGCCAATGGTGGAGCAACAAAAATTGGAGATGCGCAAGAGGCCCGAATTGGAGGAGCGCAGAGATTTCGGAGGGTTCCAGGTCTGGGGCGGGCGGGTTACAGAGATAGTGAGGGATGAGACCATGGAGGGATTTGAAAACAAAGATAAGAATTTTAAAATCAAGGTGTTGCTAGATCGGGAGCCAATGTAGGTCAGAGAGCACGGGAGTGATGGGTAAACAAGTCTTGGTGGGCCTTGCTCAACACAGAAGCAGCTTAAAACAAAATGGGGCCTGTGGCTCACATGCTTGTTCTTACCTGATAAAGGAAATTAAATTTAAGTGTGGAAAGAACTACTTACACCAGTATTCTGTCTACGTGCTGTAACATTCTATCATTATACATGGGTTATGTGGAGAAAACCATTACTGCTGATAGAACAAGTGGCCGGCTTCTGTCCTGTAAAATTTTCTGATTATATGCATGATTACCCATTAACATTACTGCTACTATTTTTTACATCAGCTGCAAAAACTATTTCTAAAATCTCACTGAAAATATTGGTAACTGTCATGTTAATGTCTGGTAAGATGTTTTAAAATCTATTGAGGCGACATTCATTATCCACAGGCAAAAGGTTGACAATGTCATTGCATGAATGATTCCTTTTGCAGTAGATCTAGTTGTTTAAGAACAAATGTGCAAACTTACAGAAACCGCTGCAGTTATGGGCCCTGCAAAGCTCCATATCAAAGTGTCATAGATGGACAACCAGCAGAAATCAGGATTACCATAACCCTCGGGATCAAGGCCCACAGCCAAGCCTGCAAAAAAATGACACAACACAAAGAAATCATGTTTAGAAGAAAACAGTTAAAAGTTTCAAAAAGTATCCTGTGCTGCACATTTAGGTTCAGTTGAGCTGGAGGGATGGAGTGGAGTGGAGAGCAATTTGCAATAGAACCCATTTCCACCACATTTCCGTCCTTTCCTGACAAACATAGAAACAGAAAATAGGTGCAGGAATAGTCCATTCGGCCCTTCGAGCCTGCAACAGCATTCAATAAGATCATGGCTGATCATTCCCTCAGTACCCCTTTTTCCTGCTTTCTCGCCATACCCCTTGATCCCTTTAGCCGTAAGGGCCATATCTAACTCCCTGTTGAATATATCCAATGAACTGGCATCAAACATCTCTCTGCGGCAGGAAATTCCACAGGTTAACAACTCTCTGGGCCCAAGTTTCGGCCTCAGTTGCTCCTGATCTTTTGGAGCAACTGGTGTAGAACGGAGTATCTTAGAAATTCAAATTCTCGGCATTTAGTTTGCTCCAGTTCTAGTCAGTTAGAACAGTTTCACTTTGGAACAGAATTTTTTTTCAAAAGGGGGCGTGTCCGGCCACTTATGCCTGTTTTCAAAGTTTCGGCAGTGAAAATTTACTCCAAACTAATTTAGAATGGAGTAAGTGAAGATTTTTGTACGCTCGAAAAAACCTTGTCTACACTTTAGAAAATCAGGCGTAGGTTACAAATCAGGCATAGGGAATGGGTGGGGGTTTAAAGGGAAGTTTACAAACATTAAACACTTCAGTTTTACAAATAAAGAGCCATCATCAATAATAAACGATAAAAACATCAATAAATCAACCAATAAATCAATCAAAAAAAATTAATAAGAAATAACTTTTAAAAAATCAATAAATAAAACATTTTCTACTTACCGACTGCAGCACCGGGAGCCCTCCAACAGCGTGCTGGGATCCCCCCACAGTGTGTCTCTGTCAGTGTCTCTATCTCTCTGTCTGTCTGTGTGTGTCTCTTACTCTCTGTCTGTCAGTGTCTGTGTTTCTGACAGCGAGGGGAGGGGAAGGAGGGGAGTAGAGGGAGAGAGGGGGGCAGGGGGAGGGGAGGGAGGGAGGGAAGGGGGAGGGATGGGGAGAAGGGGGAGGGAAGGGGGAGAAGGGGGAGGGAAGGGGGAGAAGGGGGAGGGAAGGGGGAGAAGGGGGAGGGGGGAGAGAAGGGGAAGGGGGAGAGGGAGAGAAGGGGAAGGGGGGAGGAGGAGAAGGGGAAGGGGGGGGAGAAGAAGGGGAAGGGGGGGAGGAGAAGGGGAAGGGGAGGAGGAGAAGGGGAAGGGGAGGAGGAGAAGGGGAAGGGGGGGAGAAGGGGAAGGGGGGGAGGAGAAGGGGAAAGGGGGGAGAGGAGAAGGGGAAAGGGGGGAGAGGAGAAGGGGAAAGGGGGGGAGAGGAGAAGGGGAAAGAGAAGGAGGAGGAGAAGGGGAAAGAGAAGGGGGAGGAGAAGGGGAAAGAGAAGGGGGGAGAAGGGGAGAGAGAGGGGGGGAAGGAAAGAAGAGGGGGGAAAGGAAAGGGGTGGGGAAAGGAGAAGGGTAGGAAAGGAGAAGGGGGGGAAAGGAGAAGGGGGGAAAGGAGAAGGGGGTGGAAAGGAGAAGGGGGGGAAAGGAGAAGGGGGGGGAAAGGAGAAGGGGGGGGAAAGGAGAAGGGGGGGGAAAGGAGAAGGGGGGGAAAGGAGAAGGGGGGGAAAAGGAGAAGGAGGGGAAAAGGAGAAGAGGGGGAAAAGGAGAAGGGGGAGGGAGGCTGAACGGGCCGGGTCCAAGACTTCGGGCAGGGCCCGTCCCCCAGCACCAGATTTACAGGTAGGTGGTGTTGGGTCGGGTCGGGTCGGGTCCGGGGTCCAGGTCGGGTCGGGGAGAGCGCGGGTCGGGGTCGGGAGCGCGGATCGTGTCGGGGGGGTGGTGGGAGGGAGGTCGGTTCGGTTCGGGTCCGGGGGGAGGGAGAGGGAGGTCGAGGTCAAGTCGGGTTGGGGGGAGCGCGGGTCGGGTCCAGTCCGGGGGGTCGGGTCCGGTCTAGAGGCGGGGGGGGGGGGGGAAGCGGGAGTCGAGTCGGGTTGGGAGGAAGCAGGAGCTGGGCGTGGGAGGAGCCTTATGCACGCAGCCCGAGTGAGGCCATTCGGCCAGGGCTAGGGGCTGCGTGCTTCGGGCCCCTCCCACAGTTTTGGGCGCTTGGAGCTACTGCAGATGCGCGCCCACTGTAGCGCGCATGTGCAGAGGTCCCGGCACTGTTTTCAGAGCAGGGACCTGGCTCCGCCCCCTATAGCTCGTGCTGCGCCGTGCCCGACTCCAGAGGACCAGCCTGTAAGTTTTTTTTAGGCGCACTTTGTGGCGCGAAAAACGGGCGTCCAGGTCGGTGCTGCGCCGTTCTAGGCGCGGCCCGAAACTTGGGCCCTCTGAGTGAAGAAGTTTCTTCACATTTCAGTCCTAAATGGCCTACCCCTTATCCTAAGACTGTGTCCCCTGGTTCTGGACTTTCCCAACATCCGGAACATTCCACCCGCATCTAACCTGTCCCATCCTGTCAGAATCTTATATGTTTCTATGAGGTACCCTCTCATCCTTCTAAACTCCAATGTATAAAGGCCCAGTTGATCCAGTCTCTCCTCATATGTCAGACCTGCCATCCTGGGAATCACTCTGGTGAATCTTGGCTGCACTCCCTCAATAGTAAGAACGTCCTTCCTCAGATTAGGAGACCAAAACTGAACACAATATTCCAGGCGAGGCTCACCAAGGCCCTGTACAACTGCAGTAAGACCTCCCTGCTCCTATACTCAACTCCCCTAGCTATGAAGGCCAACATACCAGTTGCCTTCTTCACTGCCTGCTGTACCTGCATGCCAACTTTCAATGACCGATGAACCATGACACCCAGGTCTCGTTGCACCTCCCCCTTTCCTAATCTGCTGCCATTCAGATAATATTCTGCCTTCGTGTTTTTGGCCCCAAAGTAGATAACCTCACATTTATCCACATTATACTGCATCTGCCATGCATTGGACCACCCACCTAACCTGTCCAAGTCACCCTGCAGCCTCCTAGCATCCCCCGCCATCCAGTTTAGTGTCATCTGCAAATTTGGAGATATTACACTCAATTCCTTCATTCAAATCATTGATGTATATTGTAAAGAGCTGGGGTCCCAGCACTGAGCCCTGCGACACTCCACTAGTCACTGCCTGCCATTTTGAAAAGGATCCGTTTATCCCGACTCTCTGCTTCCTGTCTGCCAACCAGTTCTCTATCCACGTCAGTATATTACTCCCAATACCATGAGCTTCGATTTTGCACACCAATCTCTTGTGTGGGACCTTGTCAAAAGCCTTTTGAAAGTCCAAATACACCACATCCACTGTTTCTCCCTTGTCCACTCTACTAGTTACTGTAAAGTCCTGTCCTCTCAGTACAGATTCACACGAGGCATGTAGTGAAGTCAAGGTCACTCTGGACCCGCATCTTTATTTTACAGCTCTGGAATGCTGCACTTGCCTGAGACCTGTCCTTATCGACCTGTCTCTTGCAAGCGCACCCCGAGTGGTAAGGTATGCTGGTGGTTACGGGTCATATCTTATTACAGTCATGTATAGCATGTTAGGATACAGTTATATATAATAATGTAAGATACATGACATCACCCTCCCCCAAGGTGTTACTGGCTTTATAGGTTCAGTCTCTCAGGTGGTCTACGCTCTTGCATGGAACGTCTGAGTTGTGGTTCAGTTGTTTGCCTTGGTGTCTGTTTTTCTTTGGGTGTGGTTGCTGGTATCTCGCCTGGGCTGTCTGTTTCAATTGGTGTGATTGTTGTTGACTCGCCTGGGCTGTCTGTTGGGATTGCCCTTTCCTCAGGTTGTTCCCTCTGTCTGTCCACCAGGTGTGGTGCGAGTTCCACATTGTAGTCTGCCTCTGGTTCCGCAGTGTTGTTGGTAAATCTGCTTTTGACTTGGTCTACATGCCTCCGGCAGGTTTTGCCATTATCCATTTGTACTACCAGTAGCCTGTTTCCTTCCTTGCCCGTTACTGCTCCTGCAAGCCATTTGGGACCCCTGCCATAGTTTAGTACAAACACTTTGTCCGCTATCTCATTCCATCTCCCCCTCGAATTTGTGTCATGGTACTCAGTCAGCTTACGGCGCTTTGCCTCAATGATTTCGTGCATGTCTGGGAGGATTAATGAGAGCCTTGTTTTTAAAGCCCTTTTCATCAACAGTTGCGCGGGAGGGATCCCAGTCAGTGAGTGCAGACAAGATCTGTATGTCAGCAGCAGTCGGGACAGGCGACCCCGCAGTGTGGGACCTTGGATTTTAAGCATGCCTTGTTTAATGATTTGCACTACTCCGTCCCTCCCTTTTTAAAAAGTGGTGTTACATTAGCTACCCTCCTGTCCTTATCCAGAGTCGATAGACTGTTGGAAAATGATCACCAATGCATCCACTATTTCTATGGCCACTTCCTTAATATTCTGGGATGCAGACTATCAGACCCTGGGGATTTAACGGCCTTCAGAATAAGGGGCCACCCATTTAAAACTGAGATGAGGAGGAATTTCTTTCTCAGAGGGTTGTAAATCTATAGAATTCTCTGCCCCGGAGAGCTGTGGAGGCTGGGTCACTGAATATATTTAAGGCAGAAATCGACAGATTTTTGAGCAATAAGGGAATAAAGGGTTATGGGGAGCGGGCAGGGCAGGGAAGTGGAGCTGAGTCCATGATCAGACAGCTATGATCTTATTAAATGGTGGAGCAGGCTCGAGGGGCCAGATGGCCTATTCCTGCTCCTATTTCTTATGTTCTTATATTCTAACCACTCTCATGTCCAACCCTGCAGCTAATCAGCTGTTTGGCAGACACCAGGGAGGAGTTATCTAAGGCCCCATCTTTCAGATTATGACACACAGCATAGTGGTACCTCAAGAGACAGAGGCACTGAACTATATTGAAATGGATGAAGAATAGTGTTAAAATAAATTCAAGCCTTCTTTGGCTAAACATTGATTTGATCATTCGGGTTTGGGTAGGCGAGCCAATCAGCTACATGGGTTTCACTTTCAAACTGAAACGATGACAGCAAGTCCATTTTAAAGTGCCCATTTTACCATTACGATGGCTCAGGAAATACTAAAATTGATCAAGCAAAATAAATGTACTGAACATGTGACACTTAAAGCAAATGAAAGCGATATGAAGATCACTGCGAATTCTTTTCTGCAGACTGATTGGCTCATTTTGCATCCTGCATCTGAAACTAGTGGGAACATAGAACATATGTCAAAGCACATGGTGGCCATTTTATGCAATACCAGAAGAATCAGATTTTCTTACTCACAAATGTTTAGGATTTTTGCATTACTTCTGAAGGCGAGCACACGCGGGTGTCTATATTGTAGGTGCGGTTATCTATCTCAAAAAAAGAGAATTGATTCATCATTTCCAAAAATACTGCAAAGAACAAATACCTGTGATGAAGGCGGGAACACCCCAGCCAACCATGTAGTAGAATCTCATGGGGCCATAATTGATGTCACGGACCTCTGTTAACATGCGGTAAATGTGCAGCCCATCCAGGAACATCCAGGCAAAGGTGCACATATAGAAGAAATGGAGCAGAATGGCAATCACAGTGCAGACAAACTGTGGATGACAACACAAAGGCAATGCATCAGTTGTATATTGGTGATTGTATATAACTACAAGTGAGTGCATGTCTGCGCACTGAAAGTTACATAGAATTTGTAGCACAGAAACAGGACATTCGGTCTATGCCAGTGTTTATACTCCGCACAAGCCTCCTCTGATCCTATTTGATCTAACCCGATCAGCATAACCTTCTATTTCTTTCTCCCTCATGGACTTACCTAGCCTCTCCTTAAATGCATCTATGACATTTGCCTCAACTACTCCATGTGGTAGCAAGCTCCACATTCTAACGCTCTCTGGGTAAAGAAGTTAAACACACAAGATAGGTCTCGAGCCCACAAACCTGAGATTAAGAGTGTTATGCTCTATCAACTGAGCTAGCTGGGTCTTTCAAAGTTACCTTTCAACAAACTTGTTAGTCACATATTGATCTAGATAGTTCAGTGAACAACAACAACTTATATAGCGCCTTTAACGTAGTCCCAAGGCGCTTCACAGGAGTATTATGAGATTAAAAATGTGACACCGAGCCGCATAAAGAGAAATTAGGGTAAGTGACCTAAAGGTTAGTCAAAGAGCTTTTAAGGAGCATCTTAAAGCAAGGAAATAGCTGAAGAGAGACGGTGAGGTTTCGACAGAGAGTTCCAGAGCTTATGGCCTAGGCAACAGAAGGCACAGCCACCAATAGTTGAACGATTATTATAATCAGGGATGCTCAAGAGGGCAGAATTAGAGGAGCGCAGATATCTCGGGGGTTTGTGGGGCTGGAGGAGATTACAAAGATAGGGAGGGGCGAGGCCATGGAGGGAACTGAAAATAAGGATGAGAATTTTGAAATCGAAGTGTTGCTTAACCGGGCGCCAATGTAAGTCAGTGAGCACAGGGGTGATGGGTGAACGGGACTTGGTGCGAGTTAGAACATGGGCAGCCGAGTTTTGGATCACCCCTAGTTTACGTAGGGTAGAAGTGGGAGGGCAGCCAGGAGTGCAGTGGAATAATCAAGTTTAGAGGTAACAAAGCCCAACATAGGAACCAACATAGTTTATTAATACTGAATTGAACTAAACAAAAATTATCAATGGAATGATTCAGGAGGAGTTATTAGCCAGACTTCTAGTAATGGAGTTTTTGACAGAAGTGTCTTAAAATGTTCAATGTCCTACAGGACTTCAGGATAATATATACTTGTGTATCAGCTTGTGTGTAAATGGTGACCTGCTGAGTTGTACAGGTTAGGAACATGTGTACTAAGCTGATCTCAGCAATTACAGTGGGGATGTTACAATTGCCCTCAAGGAGGTGAAAAACACCGACCATATCAACCAGTAACTCCTGCTGGAAGTCCAGGTACAGACAGTAGGTGAGGACAGGATCAAATAGCCCATCAACACTTACTGTCAGGCTGAGATATGAAAAAAGCTTTTTCATTGAGGTCATCATATCTATGGGGACATGTCTCAAAGAAAACAAACAATTACCACTTGAATTTTAGAAAGAAGCTCCACATGGCCTTAACAACTTTCTTTCTGGAAAGTAGACCATGACCAACTGTAGACCAGCATCCTTTAAGAGGACTTCAAAATATAGTTGGATGCTAGGCCGAGAATCAGAGTACAGGAGGGATGTGCTTTGCTGGGCCCAATGGCCTTTTCTTGTCCTTGACATATAATTTTCAGAGCATTAATAAACAGGACATTCGGTCCAACCAATCCATGCTGGCGTCGATTCTCCATTCAAGCCTCCTACCGTCTTTCCTCATCTAACTCTATCAGCATAATTCTCTATTCCCTTCTCGCTCATATGTTTATCTAGCCTCCCCTAAATGTATCTATACTATTCGCTTCAACCACTCCCCGTGGTAGCGAGTTCCACATTCTCACCACTTTCTGGATAAAGAAGTTTCTTCTGAATTCCGTATTTGATTTCTTGGTGACTATGGGCTAGACTTTTGACTTATGAGCGATATTTCCGGCAGTAGTGGTTGTCCCAACTTTAAGAACCGCCGGAATAACGCCCATTTTAAAAACCGCTAGTTTTGCCTTTTTAATTTGGGCGATAGCAGTAGCGATCTGAAGTGGGTGGTAATGATGTATTCAGTTGTGCAAGGCCGGTGTCCATTGCAACAGCCGTTCTGTGCACGAGCGTTTTTTTCCAGTCACTTAACTTTTCCCGCGATTCGGGAAGTCAGGGGTCACCTGCACATGCGCAGAAGACAAAGAGAGGGAGAGAGAGAGCGCGAGATAGCTTTGCAGCTTGAGCGAGTGATGGCTTGAGCATGTCATCAAGGCCTCCAAATTTAAATTGAAACATTTATAACCCAAGATTAAAAAAATGGACATTGAGGAAGTTGTTGCTCCGAGTGGTGTGGGTGATGTTGGACGGAGAAAAAGGGCCAAGGGTTTCTCGGATGAGGCCAACGCAGCCTTGGTCCACGAGGTAATGACCCGGGGTGGGCGTGGCGTGGGAAACCCCCACTCTGAGTGTACATTTGGGCGTAGATCGCCAAGGTGGTGCCATCGGCAGCATATGATTACCGTGAGCCGAGCCAGTGCCGCAAGAGCTGGAATGACCTGATTGCGTCTGCTAGAGTAAGTACTAACTTTATTAACTTTAATAACTGTAATCATGCACTGACTCGTTAATGAAAATGTAAATCTGCCAGATTGTAATTAAGCTGGGTAATCTTGATGTCATGCATTACTTCCTATTCACGATCTTATTACATTGCTTCGCTGAACGTAGATGTGTTAACCATGCATCAATTGCATCCAAACTGTATTAGCATATAACGTTAACGATGAAAAGCATTGGTGATGACTAATTGTGGATTATAATATCTGTGTGTTCTGTAATAGTACCTAGACAATTAGTTTATACCATGCTCTTGTCACCTTTGCAGAAGAAGATATCTGCAAATTGTGCCGAGCATCGGTGCACGGGAGGAGGGCCAGTAGAGATACTGCAACTCACCGACCTGGAGGAGCGGGCCACAGGCCTCGTTGGGGTCCATAATCGCTCGGCCACCTGTGGTGGTGCAGATCCGGGTGTGGCGCTACGTGAGTAATGTATAACCCACTGGTAATTTAATGTAATTTAATGCTAATTGATTATAATATATGAATAATGTAGTGTAATTAATGCTGGGATCAGGAAATCTTATTTTAATGTTATGCAGTTTCTGTACTTTATGTTCATGCTAATTAAATGTAACGTCTGTCGGTGATATCTAATGCAGTAGCGTTGCTCCTCCTACATATGCCTGCAGTGTAAACATTCTCATGTCACCCTGGTCCTCCCCTCCTCTTCTACTAACCTCTAATATTATGTTTTCTAGTTGCCCAGACACCTCGCAGAAATTTGGAGCCCCCTGGAGCGCTGCCCCTTTTAGTTCAAGTGATGCTCACCACTAGAGATGAGACCACCTAGGAAGAGGAGGAGGATCGGATTGATGACCCTCAACCATGCTGCTCAACACAGAGGGACTCGGGTACTCAAGGGTCAAATCTACCTGCGGCCACCTCTTCCTCAACCTCAGCAGGGCACACCGAGTGGTCCAGCATCTACCTTGAATTGCGGAGGTTGGTTCGGCAAGGTAGGCACGCTCAAAGACAGGCGGATGTCAACCTGGACATGGTTTCACTGTCGAGGACGAGCGTCGACATTGGTCAAGAGCTCCTCCAGGCGACAGGTGGGTTGACCGGTAACATTGCCACGCTCTCAGCGCGTCAGTCGGAGGACATGGTGCAACTGATTGCGGTAATGTGGCGAACCACCGATTCCGTCGATGCCACGCGGCAGACGATGGTCTCAGGATACGGCACTGCACCCAAAGGTGCCGCACCACCTATGCCAGCAGATGAGAGACAGGAGGAAGCAGTTGCTTCTGACTCTGGAGACGGTTCTTCGGATACTTCTTCTCCTGGATCCCAAGATTTGACTCTGCCACTGTCAACCACCCCACCCCCTCCCCCGCCACAGCAGCAGCACTCGAGGTGCCCTGCTGCAAGTCGGCTTGGAGTTAATGTGGGTAGGAGTAGGGGTAAGGCAACGTTAGAGGGAAAGGGGGTGTAAAGATCAAGGGGGGAGCAGAGGCAGAGGGAACGGTGGCCGCAGGTAGAAATTTTGCACGGTTGCGGGGGTGGGGGGGGGGGAAGGTTTTGTAATAGTTATTGTTATTAAAAAAATTGTTGACTGATGGGGGAGTGAGTGGGTGGGTGATGCTGTTAGATATTTGAATTGTTATTGACAAATTGTTGACTGCTGGAGGGCGGGGGGGGGGCTGCTGGGGAGATGGGTGTTTCTATTCTTTAATGTATCTGTTATTTGTTTTTTCACAATTAAAAAAAAATGTTTAAGTTTATTTCAATTGTTAAATTATAAAATATTTTTATTTAACTTACAATTGGTGTGCAGTGTCTTTTACAAACAGAAGGTTAACCATCAATGCAAGGGTTGCAAACAATGGCCAGGCTAGGCAAGGATGAAACGTAACGTAACATCAAGCAAAGCGTTCATTTATGAGCTGCTGATGCAACAGTCTTGCAGTTGCATAACTACCATGGGGCTTCTCCTGTGGTGTGGCGGGGCTGTGGGGGCATGGGTTTATCGGCAGGCTGATTGTCCTCATCCTCCTCCTCCGCCTCTCCTCTCTCCTCTCTCCTGAGGTGGACCAGCAGTCCCATCTGGCCATTCCTGTCCCGTCCTGATAGCTAGGTTATGCAACATGCAGCACACCACAATGAACTCAGCAATCTGGTATTGTAGGCTGCCTCCAGAGTGGTCCAGGCATCTGAAGCGCTGCTTCAGCACTCCAATTGTCTTTTCGACGTTATGGCGTGTGGCTATATGACTCTGATTGTAGCGATGCTCGGCACCTGTCTTTGGCTTACGGAGGTGGGGTGAGGAGCCAGGTAGCGAGGCCACATCCTTTATCCCCCAGCATCCAGTCATGACCTTGTGGCTGACTTTTAAAAAGGTCGGAGACAGTGCTTTCACACAAGATGTGCGCATCATGAATGCTCCCTGGAAAATTGGCATTTCCTGCCATGATTATTTGCTTGTGGTCGACAACGAGCTGTACGTTCAGGGAGTGGAACCCTTTCGGTTACAGTAAACCTCTAATTCCTCTAAAGGTGCTCGCATGGCGATGTGCATACAGTTTATTACATCCTGGACCTTGGGGAAGTTTGCTATTCTCGAGAACCCCAGTGCCCTCTCACTCTGTGCCTCGCTGATCATGGGGAGGTTTATAAAGTTCATCCTGCGTGCATAAAGGGCTTCAGTCACCTGTCGAATGCAGCAATATGTGGCGTGCTAAGAGATACCGCAAATGTCGCCAGCTGAGGCCTGAAAGGAGCCCGATGCATAGAAGGACAGTGCCGATGTAACCTTAATCTCAACGGGCAGTGCGGTCCTCATGGTGCTGTTAAGGCTGCAGATCTCCCTTAATTAGCTGGCATATCTCATTTATGACTTCCTTTTGGAAGCTCAGCCTTCTAACACATGTGTTATTGGATAAGTCCAGGTATGATCGCTTATCCCTGTAAATGCGTTGGGTGTAAGGTTTCCTCCTCCTCTTTGATTGGGCAGATAATGCTCTTCAATGAATCTTCTCCCATCTCTATTCTGCAGCATGTAAGTAGTTAGCAATAGTATAGTATAGTATTAGACAGTCTCTCGTATCGAGGATGACTTGCTTCCACACCAAAAAGGGATGAGTTCACAGGTGTTTGAATGAGGGACCTGACATTCTAGGTCCTGAACTACATACTGAAGGATGGAAGATGCCTGTGCATGGATTCTTTTAATGTGGGGTGGCTGTTGCACACCAGCCACCACACGGGCTTGACAGAGCTAGGTCTTCAACCAGTGGCAAGGGTTAACCAAGATGACTGGAGGCCAAACTGACTGAGAAATTACAGGCACCATTACTATAAATGCCCTAATCTTTCTTCAAAATTCTTGAATTGTCCTTAAACAAACACAATATAAACTTAAAATTAACCACAATGTGCTGAGATGATTGTCAAGATTTTAAAACACCCTTAAATCACTCATGAATGCTCCCAACAACTTTATGCAGCCTTTTCTTCAAATTCATCCGATTTAAAAACATGACGTCCGTACTGCCGGGTTAAGGTCAGGTGATTGCAACTTTTTCTGAGCGTCTTTTTGGGCAGGCGGCAATTTGGGCGGTATATGGGCGAAATGCCGAAAGTAGCGCTCGCTGATAATTTGGGCGGTATTTGGATGGTAGTTTCCATCATAAACACTCTTTTGGGTGGTACATGAGCGATGATGTCAGATTTTTGAAAAAAAAATGGGCAGGCGGTTTCACTCATCGCCGGCGGCAATTGAATGCCGAATGTACCGCCAGTGATAAATGGGTGGTAAACAGGCGGTAGTTTCTGTTTATTTACAAATACGGGCAGTAAAGTGCATCTCGGCGGTAATATGGGCACTAAATGGGCGGATAGATGCCGAAAGTCTAGCCCCATGTTATGATGATGGCCTATAGTTTTGCTCTAACCCACAAGTGAAAACACTCTCTGTATCTACTCTATAAAAACCTTTTATCATTTTAAAGACCTCTATTAAGGTCACCCCTCAGCCGCCTTCTTTCCAAGAGGAAAAAACCCTTGCCTGTTCATCCTTTCCTGATAGGTATACCCTCGCATTTCTGGTATCATCCTTGCAAATATTTTTTGCACCCTTTCCAGCGTCTCTATATCTTTTTTAAAATATGGCAACCAGAATTGAACACAGTACTCCAAGTGTGGTCTAACAAAGATTTGATGCAAGTTTAGCATAACTTCTCTACTTTTTAATTCTATCCCTCTGGAAATAAACCCTAATTTATTGGATTTATTGTTTATGGCCTTATAACCTACATCGCTACTTTCAGTGATTTGTGTATTTGTTCTCGCAGATCCCTTTGGTCCTGTACCCCATTTCGCTTCTTATTTCTCAAGTAATATCCAACATCCTTATTTTTCTTTCCAAAATGTAATACCTCCATGTAATGTTCCAAAAGTTATTTATTTTGAAGAGATACAGGCTTAATGGGGATAAGATTGAGGCTTTAAATGATTAATGGATTGGACTAAGGCCAGTTAAATAGGTTATTTGAAATGGATAGGGGTGGCATTTGTGCCTAAAAGATCCATAGAGAAAGAGTTACCTTAGATGCCAGGAAGTATTTATTTTCAAAGAAAGTCACTGCCTTCTGGTATAAACTGGCAAGATAATGTGGCGAGTAATGGAGTTACTACAGTCTTTTTAAAAAGGAACTTAGCAAGTTTTTAAATTATTTCCAGTTATAGGGGATAAGGTGGTAGATAGTCCTGACTGTGATGAGTGGTGGGTCACCACAGTCTCTTGGAACTTGTTTGCCTTATGGAGTCGGACAGGAATTTCCCCAGAGTGTTTTGTTGACTGGATGAGCCAGGCTTGATGGCCTGATGGTCTTTCCCTGCCTTTCTTTTCCTATGTTGATATATGAAAAAAATAATCTAAATGATTGCCTTTATGCATGAGAATGGCTGAAAATGTGTACAATGTGAACAGATTGTGAGAAAATTTCAGTAGAAGTTCTGATCAGTGTTTTTTTTCCCAATTCTGTAATATTCTATTGCTGTAGTTCAAGGACCATACCACCAGAGGTCTCCATTGCTTAGTTTAAACATATTTTAGCATTTAAGACCACAAAACCACAACTGCAGTTATTGTTAACACTAAACCCCATTCCTTTCCTCCTCTTAAAATGTACCAAACATTGTATTTCATCAAACATTGCTTCGACATGCCTTATTATTATGAATAAATTCAGGTTAGGTGTAGCATAGAAGGTCGATAGAAGCATTTCCTAAGAGCCATGAGGGATGGGCAATTATACAGTCTTGCCCACATCTCAGAAACAAATGTTAAAACATAGGCCAACTACATTCTCATTTTACCAGGCCAATGAGCAGTGATAACTCCTACACAAGTGCTACACAACGGGCAGGTCTGCAAGAGAGCACATCGCTGCGTATGCATTGAATCAAGCCGGTCACAATGGCATGGTCTAACTTGACATATGCAATGTGAGGACTATCGCGAGTATACCCCTGTTATGACCATATGACAATGCATCTACTGTCAAGCTGTTACACCGTATAGTCTGAAGAGTTGCAAAGATTGCTGGTTTAAGAACATAAGAAATAGGAGCAGGAGTAGGCCATTTGGTGCCTCGAGCCTGCTCCACCATTCAATATCATGGTTGATCAACTTCACTTTCCTGCCTGTTCCCCAATAACCCTTGACTCCCCTGTAGTTCAAAAATCTGTCTATCTCCACCTTGTCTATCTTCAGATTCAGCAATTCCAAAGATTCACAACCCTCGAGCGACCCCTTATTCTGAAACTATGCCCCTAGTTCTAGATCCCCTCACGAGGGGAAACATCCTCTCAGCATCTACCGTGTCAAGCCCCTCAGAATCATATGTGTCAATAAGATCACCTCTCATTCTTCTAAACTCCAATGAGTACAGGCCCAACCTGCTCAACCTTTCCTCATAAGATAACCCATTCATCTCAGGAATCAACATTCTCCACATTAATTTACATTACAAAATGCCACTGACTTCATTCAGTATCATTCACTGATGTAAGGAGCTGAACCTGCTGTGGTTCAAATGACCCCCACCAGACACAAGACTGTCTCCTATTATATACCACTTACTGGATTATCGGCTTGGTTAATGCCAAGGAGGAAGATGAGCTCAGAGAAGAAGAGTGCCACTACCATGTTCTTACTGATGCTGTGCTGGTTTGAGCGAAGAGATCTCAGAAACAGGAGGATCAGGAAGGACAGCAGCAAAGCACCCAGTGAGACAGCCACAGTGGAGTACGTGACCAACTTCAAAGGTAGTATTTCACCATTCTGAGGGGAGAATTGCAGAAATAAGATTTTAAGTGCAGTTATACAATAGTTATATACTTGCTGCTCCTGGTTAGTTATTTATAAAGTTAGGCGATTTGTAACCTTTAGGAGATTTTACAACACTATTCATGCTCTTGTAATCATATGTCACACTGGGGTGCTACTGCAGGTAATTGAACATAAGAAATAGAAGCAGGAGTCGGCCATTTGGCCCATCGAGCCTGCTCCGCCATTCAATAAGATCATGGCTGATCTGATCTTGGGCTCAGCTACACTTCCCTGCCCGCTCCCCATAGCCCTTCCCTCCCTTGCTATGCATTACACCATAAAATGTACTTTGAATTCATCAACTAACATGCATATAAACATTCTGAAGACCCATACAATACATTTTATATCCCATGATCTGATAACTCACAAGTGCTAAAACTCAAACGAAGTTATGGTCAGTCCAGGAGTGGGATTTAAACCTCATTCAACATATTTTATTTGTTTCTCAAAATAGTAAAACAATCATCAGTCACAGATAATGTTGTTCATTAGAATTCCTGCCAATAGAATTTTACCATCAAAAATCTATCAATTAAAAAAAAATGAAATGTCAAAAAAAGCAAAGAGTGTAGCACTCCCACAATCTGCAGGCTTTGTAAACTTCTAAATCCTGCCTGTTTAGCTCAGCACATCTACTCTATATCATTCTTTTGGAGGACCGCAAACTCGTGGAACTCCTTGCCTTGGCTCTGTGGTAACACGCTTGCTGTTGAATCCTAAAGGTTATGGGTTAAAGCCCACTCGAGAGACATGAGCATATAATCTAGGCTGACACTCCAGTGCAGTGCTGGCGGTGGGGGCTACAGCACTTTCAGAGGTGCTGTCCTTTGGATGAGATGCTAAACCGAGGCCCCACCTACTCTCGGGTGGATGTACATGATCTTGTGGCATTATTCGAAGAAGTGCAGAGCCTTCTCCTCGTGTCCTGGCTAACGCTTGTCTCTCAACCTACATCACTGAAACAGATGTTTGAGGGGGCTTGCAAATTGGCAGCTACATTTCCCTTCATTACAACGACTACACTTCAAAAGTGCTTCATTAGTTGGGAGGTTGTGAAAGGCGCTATGTAAATGTTAATTCTTTTGTTCTTTCCTCACACTTTCCTTCCTCTTGTATGCTTCAGGCTCTTAAAACTCAAGCTTAATGCCACTTAATCACTTTTCTATTAATCCGGTCTTTCCTTTTACTACTTTTAACCTTAGGGGTGCCTGAACTATTGGCTTTGGCACTTCACTGCAGTTTCTCAAGGGATCAAAATCCTACCATTTCAGTGCCACGATTTCGAAGTGAGTGGGCTGAGGAGGCTGGAGTTGTACATACTCACCCACTTCAGATTCTCAATAGGTCAGTCACAGGCATGATAGGCTGACTATAGAGTCTGACTGGGAGAAAGGAAGGACCAGCGCCACAAAGCAACTCTTAACAAAAAAGTACCAGGAGAAAGGGTATAATAAACCTTAATTAAAATGTTAATGCTATATAAAGAAGCATACAATCGTCTTATGAGAACCAGAAAGCTACGTCAACAATTATATAATAGAATCTGTAACATTGCAAATATGTTGCATAGCTCAGCCTGCTTACTTATTTAGCATGCTCAATATGAGAAAGACCTGCACCACAATCAGAAGTAAAAAAAAAAGTGATCTTTTTCCCCCAAAGAGACTGCGGTTTACCTCTCGTCTGGAAATGTCCATGAGAACAGCAAAGCTGGTCATATGATTACACTGGCAGCTGATGTGGGTCTCGTTCCTGAAGACTAATTCACATCCTTTGGATGACCAGCCTCCAGTTCCTCCAACACTGCACCAGTACAGACCGGAGAATGAGAAAAGGGCAATTTAAAAATAAATTATTAAACGCAAATGTCGCACAATGTATTTCTAAATTTCATCAAGTTCAAGGCAGCATTTATAAAACAATTTGGAATTAACTTGCGGTGTACACTATATTTAATACGCTACATATATATAATAGTATTTCCTGTTATCCCATTGTTCACCTGTCTGTACTACATACATATTTTATTTCAGAATAAATGGGGTGAAAATGTTGAACCCTCCCTGCTCAATTTCTATTCTATTTATGAACCTGATAACATAATTTGAAGTATTTTTTTGTTCCCAAAGAAAATCAGTTGAAACTGTTCTGTGATGTTATTTTGTCACTAGTATAAATCTTTGTATATATAATAGATATAAATCTTTGTAATAGTCATGTGGTTATCATGGATTAATGAGGAGCAATCACCATGGGCCAACGACATGAGATTTTTCAGTCACATTGTTTACATGGCCAAATCTGCAGCACTTTAAAAAAAATTGCATTGGTCAAAAGCAGTACTCAGTCATGCAATTACTACTGGTCACACCACCTCAGAAGAGAAATGCTAAGTAATTCTCTTTTATTAATGCAGGTACCTCCTGATTGCTATCTAGCGGCCCCTGTGTGGGTTTCAGATGACAGCAGAATCAGGCTCAAGAGAGATTTTCCCCCATGATAAACTAACTTGTCACCACTCATTATCTGAGCTGGCACATGATGAATGGTCACTTCAGTGAGCTACTGGAAGGCCATTAATTTCTGTGGAACTGCATGTTAGCATAAGTTTGCCTTTAAGAGCAGGAAGGTAAAAGGAAAAAAGAGAAAATTGGAGGGGACATTGGAACAATGAAAAGAAATGTTCACATGTGCAATGTTTAAAAACATATTTCAGTACCTCTCATTGATATTTCCAATGTACTATATTAACATATAATATGTACAAATAAACACCAGCCAGATCTTAATATCTCGTATTGGAAATAAGGCACACAACAGTTTTACAAATCAGGACATTCCTTAATTCAGAGCCTCATCTGTGCTGAGTTACTTAAACTCAGCTGCACACACAAATCGGTCTTAAACCCTCTGCTGTGACAGGGGGTAAATCAGCCACATTTCCACTCCTGACATCTCTTGAAGATCATTTCAGGCATAGTTGTGCTGCCAACCACAGGCAAATAGTTTCCCGGCACACATATGAAGGAATGGTCATTTGGAAGAGGTAACACAGAGTTGCTGGAGTCCACAGAGCTACACAGTATCAGCTACTGACTTCAGGAAAGGAAGGAGTGAATAAAGGCTTAAACAGATTGTCAACAAATGCTGAATAGTCAGGCAGGTGATTGCCTGACAGCTTTTTACAGTAATATAAAGTTCTAACTGCCCAATGGGCAACTGTCTTGGTCAGGCTGATCCCTTTCCATTTGGTCTATGTGTGTTTCAGTTACCAGATCACTGGACAATACAAGAATGCATCATTCTGGGGGCTTAAAATGGAAAATCCCAGCTTCGATTCAGACCCTTGGTAGAAATGAATTTTAATTTTTTTTTAAATCAAAGCGAGACAGAAAAGATTTATTTAATTAGATTGAAATACTTCACAGAGAGCTGCTGTTTATCTTTGTGCTACAAGAATGGAGCTTGGAAATTAGAGGGTCACCTCGACACAAAATTTTTAAGAAAATCAATCTGCCTGCAGTGCTGAGAAAGATTAATCATTCTGACACCAGACCAGGCTGACCACTAATATTGTTCCCAGATATCAGGGCCCTTATTGAACTAGCTCGTCATCCATATATGCTGCGTTGCGGGCTTATTAGACAGTATGCAGTCTTTTCCCCAAGACATTCAGGTCTAGAAATAATGATTGAGAGGTCTTACGGGATAGAGTGGTTCCAGAAGACACAAATTGGCTTGGATCGCTCTTCAGTTTCAAAAAGCCTGTACTGCACTCTGATCGGTTTTTCCAGCTGATGCTGCAGTAACTCATCATTGTCATGGACAGCAATACTAACTATGGGGCTGTTAATGACAGGTCGCTTAGGAACCCTGAGAGAGACATAAATCACATGTTTACGATGCAGAAACTTAATTAACAAGTTTACTTTATTTCCACCTTTTGTTACTATGCTTTTACTAATTTATGGATTGAGAGCTGGGCAGGTATTCGACACATTTACGTTTTCCCCATTTACCTTAGACTTCTTTTGTCAGGGTCGTACTGCTCAGGCAAAAGCTCTGCCAGTGTCCAATAGATGATTATGCTGGCAATGGCGTCCTGCTCACTTGAATCAGGGTGTCGCTTTTTTCTGTTCAAAGGCGTGCTTTCCTCTCCAGGTGAGGAGGCTGGGGCTTTGGGATTTTCTGGTAAAGAAACTGAATAAAACAAGTTTATATTTCCTGAAAACTGCCATTACTGACCAAAAACTCCAATAAGAAATGCTGGTTGAACCATGCCATCTGAACTCTTGTCTGCCAGGTTTTCCAATTTGCCAAAAGTCGATATTGGCACTCAATCAAACAGATTGGATTGAAGACAATACCCCTTTTTGTGGGTCAGGAAGGGAACGTATAGTCTACTCCATTTAATCAGATAGGAGCAAGTTGTGTATTGAAAGTAAGTTGAATTAATGCAGGTTTACCTCATTTCAGTTCCTTGTCACTAACTGATGAGTACCAAGAGCTTTGTTTTGTACTTTTCTTTTTAACTGCAGTCCTCCATTGAGCTACAACTATTTTGTTGTATATCAGTAATCAAATGCCCCCTCATTAAATGGTGGGGGCGGGCACACTCCAAAAACTTTCAGACAAGTGCTCCCTTGTTTACAATTACATCCAAATACATGGGAATCCAAATGTAGCTAATTACATTTTTGATTAGTATAATGAGTATTGTTGTGCATGTGATCTCAATGGTCGTATCCACACAGAGTACGCATAATTACTTTGACATTTTTGCGCTTTTGTTGATAAAATGGTAAAACAAAAAAAGGAGAGTGCGTTTTTTGATGACTGTGTCTGCTTCACTTTCTTGTTCATTGAGTATCTGCTAAAATAGTGTGTAACACAGTTGAAAACACTTGACTTCAACCACAGGGAAACACCAGCAACATTGTATGGACCGAGAAGCGGTCATCATGGTTATCTTGACCAAATCGGAATAACTGCTACAGGCCAATGGAAGAAAGCAAGCTCAACCAATCAGGAGCAGCTGCAACAGGGTAAAGGGCAACCAGCATCCAACCACGTTCTGGATGGAAAGCAAGTGCAGGTCTGGCGCATCTTGCGTGAGTCAACATTCTCAGCCATCAGTCTGATGTAGTCAAGGTAACACTCGCAACTGCTAGGCGAAAACTAAGAAGCTGCACTCAGATGTGCTGCATCTGATTAATTCATGGCAGAATTCCACATTCTGGTGAACAAGAAAGTTTCACTTGAGAGGGTACAGGGGAGATTTACGAGGACGTTGCCTGGGCTGGAGAATTTTAGCTATGAGGAAAGCTTGGATAGGCTGGGTTTGTTTTCTTTGGAACAGAGGAGGCTGAGGGGAAACCTTATTGAGGTGTAGAAAATGATGAGTGGCCTAGATAGAGCGGATAGGAAGGACCTATTTCTCTTAGCAGAGGGGTCAACAACCAGGGGGCATCAATTTAAAGTAATTGGTAGGAAGTTTAGAGGGGGTTTGAGGGGAATTTTTTTCACCCAGAGGGTGGTGGGGGTCTGGATCTCACTGCCTGAAAAGGTGGTAGAGGCAGAAACCCTGACCACATTTAAAAAGTACTTGGATGTGCACCTGAAGTGCCGTAACCTACAATGCTACGGACCAAGAACTGGAAAGTGGGATTAGGCTGGATAGCTCTTTGTTGAGCCAGCGTGGACACAATGGGCCAAAATGGCCTCCTTCCATGGTGTAAATTTCTAGGATTCTATGAAGCTCTGAAAAAAATCATTTCCATTAGGTTTATCTAAAGTCATAGTCTGTTGAAAATATGATCAATTATTTTCTTGGAAAGAAAGAACTTATATGGCACTTTTTGTGTTCTCAGGACACCCCAAAATGCTTTACAGCCAATTAATTACTTTGGAAGTGCAGTCACTTTTGTTTTGTAGGCAAATGAGATGCTGCTACAGTACTTGATAAAGATGTGATTCTGAGTTTACCTGTTTAGCAGGAGTTTATTTTTTGATGGGGGGGGTGGGGGTGGCGGGGATCGAGAGGGAATCCTTTAGAAGTTAGTTTAAAACACAGTGAATCATTTTAATGGTAAAATGTAAGGTTAGTATTTGAAAACATTACCAATAAAATGAGTCACTCTTCCCAGTGTGGGGTGGGAACAGCTGAATGGTGGAAGAGGTGGAATCACACCATACTATGCTTTACAAATTACCATATGTATTGTTCTACTTCTTAAAAGGAAGCGTTGCTACCTTTAATTTCTGCAGGTGTGAAGATTGATTCTGGGAGGATTGCGATAGTCTCCAAGTCATCAGGTTTCTCTCCTCTGATAAAGTCATATCGCGGAAGTTTCACTCCAGAGAAATTCATTTTGTGAAGGCGATCTACTGAAATAACTGGAAAAAAATGACTTCAGTTAGTCTTTGGTGATCAGATGCCATCTGTCCCAAAAGTAAAAGCCGGGCACAAGGGGGGCTCTAAAGTCTTATGCCTACACATCGGCGTAGATTTTAATCTTGGGCTGCCCGGCGTAAACAGAGCGTGAGTATCCCAAAAATGGCTTACCACCAATGGGCCAGCCCAGAGAAGGCGAGTTGCGTGGTAGTGAATCTTTAGCACCTGCAGCTCGCCGGGGTATTGTAATCAGGCCTGGCGCTCACAATAGAGCAGGCGTCCGATCACTGCTGTCGCACAGTCAGCCAGCACACTCTGCCAATTAGCCACCCAATAATTACAATCTAGCCCATTATCTTCAATCTCATTATTAGCTTCCTACTTTCAAACTCTGTTCCCAGATCAGAAGTACATCAAAATATCTTGATACAATTGCCATTAATGCTGTTCTTGGGTGAACCTCCATTGACATACGCTTGAGCAGGGCAAGAGGCCAACCCAAACCCAAACTCCTTCATTTCTATGGACTGGCTAAAGCTGCAATCACACTGCAATTCAGTGTTGGTGTCCAGCAGTTTCAATTGTCACAGACACGGAAGTTATAAGGGGTAATTCCACAGTCTTGTGCTTGGAGGCAGCACATTTGGAGAACTAGTGTTACAATGTTGTATTCCTATTTCGACCGGCACTCCCTATGAGTGGGGCTGCTCGCAGTATAAATGCAGTCTGAATCCAGAGTCAGGGTTCAACTTAACATTGAGAGAAGCAGAGTGAAATTCCCCGAAGAATGAATCTTAACCCACTTCACTCCAGTGACAGGACAACCCGAACACCATTTATAAAGCACAAGTTTATCATCAATGCAAAGCTAAAATTTCTTTGTACCAATGCTAAAGTTGAAATGTAATGGACCCTTAGATTGCTGAAACTTGTCCTCAAGATCTTCTAGTTGAGGCTTTAATTTGAAACTTACTTTCACATCACAAAAGCTGCTGTTTTCCTTTTTTAATTTCGACTATGCCACTAATGCTCAAGTACTTAAAAAATATCACTGAGAATGATGATGAAATTTGTGCATCAAAATAAAACAAAATGGAAGCAGGTTACATCATCTACTGCCTATTTGGGACACAGGTGTCTAAGCTTTTTGTCTTCCGGGGCTACATATAAAGATTCAGTCCATGTTTCCGTTGATTTCCATTTATCTCAAGCTGCTGAAAACTTGGTGAAAACTGGATAACTGCAGACTCAAGGTTCAGAAGTACAATGGCCATAACCTCAATTCTGGGTGAGTGAAATGATGCCTCAGTTTAATTTGAAATGAAAATACTGTATGAACGTGTTGTGCTCCTCGAACTTAAATGTCTAGGCAGAAAGCCCAGAGAATTGCATTTAGCTTCTAACGACTTTCGAATTCGAGCTCTGAAAAGCAAGAATTTTTGGAATTTAGTACGGTTGAATCTCCCTTATCCGGAACCCTCAGGACCTGGCCTGTTCTGGATAAGGGATTTTTCCAGACAGGGGTTGGTCACGTTAAATTGGATGATACAGGTACTGAGCAAGGGGATATCGGGGCTGGCTGGCTTGGGGCTGGGAGTGCGGCAGACAAATCATGTGGGGGGGGGGGGGTCAGGGGGGTGGATCACGGGGTCAGGCCAGTGATTGCGGGAGTTGGCAGTAAGGAAGGAGTTCAATTTGTTCATGTTGGAGAGACCGGGAATGGGTTTGGACAACGGGTGGTTCCGTATAAGGGAGTTCTGGATAAGGAAGGTTCACCCTGTACTTAAAGAGATAAACTTACCAACATGCTGAGGAGCCCCTGTTCGGGGAACAGTGCCACTGGTGTAACCAACACTAAAGCCAATGAAAAGCTGTATAGTATACAGTTTCAAGATCACGCAGAATAAAAGTTTTATAATTAATATCATCATCATAGGCGCTCCCTCGAACGAGGGTGACTTGCTTCCACAAGAGTTCACAGATGTTTCAATGAAGGACCTGATGTTCCAGTCCGGAACGCCAATTGAGGGGGTGGAAGATGCCTGTGCGTGGATTTTTTTAATGTGTGATGACCGTTGCACATCAGCCACCACATGGGCTCGACAGAGCTAGGCCTTTATCCAGTGGCAAGGGTTGAACCAGGACAGCTGGAGACCTGCTCTGCTGTATGGACCAAGTACACACACATATCGCAGTGTGGACTGGTCCATGCTGCCTCTGGGCCCTCGGCTCTTCTGGGCCCCGAACCCTCATTCGCCGCACTTTTGCCCACGATGTGTTGTCCACCGGACATCTCAAAGCGCTTTACAGCCAATGAGGTACTTTTGAACTTCTTTTGATCCCAGAGACAGGCCCAGTCCCGCGGCCAGCGAGCGCAGCCATGCAGCACCATGATGTGAGCGGGGAGCCGGGTAACTGTTCCAGTAATGCGGGGCGGGATGTTCAGGTCCCGGGACTGTGGCTCAGTGGATTCGAGTCCCACCCCAGAGACTTGAGCACTTAAATCTAGGCTGACACTCCAGTGCAGTGCTGAGGGAGTGCCGCACTGTCGGAGGTGCCGT
Source organism: Pristiophorus japonicus (assembly GCF_044704955.1). Classification (NCBI taxonomy): domain Eukaryota; kingdom Metazoa; phylum Chordata; class Chondrichthyes; family Pristiophoridae; genus Pristiophorus; species Pristiophorus japonicus. The sequence goes on from NC_091993.1 coordinate 103,208,108, forward strand.
CTTTCGGATGAGACATTAAACCGAGTCCCTGTCTGCTCTCTCAGGTGGACGTAAACGATCCCATGGTACTATTTCGAAGAAGAGCAGGGGAGTGATGCTCATGTCCTGACCAATATTTATCCCTCAATCAACTAAAACATTAAAAAAAAGATTATATGGTCATTATCAAATTGCTGTTTGTGGGAGCTTGCTGTGCGCAAATTGGCTGCCGCGTTTCCCACATTACAATAGCGACTGCACTTCAAAAGTAGAATGAATATATTCTAGAAGGCACAACATGTTACTGGCCCAAGCCTGCCTATGCTCCAGTTTCGGTGGTGCTCACCAATATTGGGCGTGACGATGGTGAAGGGGCTGAGGTAAGTTTTTCTCATGTTTTGTGCCAGAGCATTTGCATAATCCTCATAGTGTCTGAGCAGGTGTGCAGTCCCTCCATCTGTTAGCTGGATCATGTCCCAGTGCTTTTTGTTACTTACATCAAGAATAGCACTTCCAACTTTAATAAGGTTCTGAAAATGAAACAAAAACAAAATGTGAAATGTATTAGTTCATTAAGTGGGAATAAGCAAGAGGTCATTGAGTCCATCCACAGACCACATCTGATCAACTCCATTGTGGGCTCTATCTATCTACCAAATCGCCTGATGGAAGTCATACATACATTTCCTGATTGCCAAAGGTAATCAATCAAAATTCAACACAGGGTGGTTCCCGTTCAATGCTAAAAGGCCTTCCCCCATTTACCAAATTGAATAGAATCAAATATTATGACGCTGGTGAGTTGTCGTGCACCAGACTACTCTGCTATTATGCTGCAATGCAATGCAGATCAGTGAGACACCGAACCCAGGAAACTCCTCGGAGCTGCTCTCACTCCGCCAGCGTTACTTTGCCAGAAGTGTGGCGGAAACTCCAATTAAGTGACTAAATTTTACCAGCCCTAAAGGTCCTCACAGGGCGAGCTCCCCAATGCAGCTGGGAGGGACAAAAATAAATCAAATCAGAGGACGAATTCTCCCGGGCCACTTTTGTGCTTTCTGGTGCCCAGCGACACAGCAGCATTGAAAAAGGTCTGGATACACGCTGCCTCTCTTGGCCGGGGGAGGAACAAACTAAACTGGTGAAAGGGTCAGGAGGAACCTATTCGTGCAAAGGATGATTGACGCTTGAAATGTTCTTCTGGGCAGGGTAGTGGGGGCAAAAACTCTCGACTCATTGAAGATCCAATTTAATAACATAAGAACAAAGAACATAAGAAATAGAAACAGGAGTAGGCCATAAGGCCCCTCGAGCCTGCTCCGCCATTCAATAAGATCATGGCTGATCTGATCATGGACTTAGTTCCACTTCCCTGCCCGCTCCCCATAACCCCTTATCGCTCAAGAAACTGTCTATTTCTGTCTTAAATTTATTCAATGTTCCAGCTTCCCACTCTCCGAGGCAGTAAATTCCACAGATTTACAACCCTCAGAGAAGAAATTTCTCCTCATCTCTGTTTTAAATGGGCAGCCCCTTATTCCAAGATCATGCCCCCTAGTTCTACTCTCCCCCATTAGTGGAAACATCCTCTCTGCATCCACCTTGTCAAGCCCCCTCATAATCTTATACGTTTCAATAAGATCACCCCTGATGGGGATTGCAAATTTTTGTTTCATCGCCTTATTTTTAAATATTACACTTAGAGCAATAATTCCTTCAAAATACAATAAAACAAGATTTCAGTGATCAAACCAGCTAGAAAATACATAAGCAGTTTTCAAATGCAAATAAGTGACTCAATTTTAATTTATCCAAGTTATTCTCGCATTCATTTTTTAAAAATCTGACGAACAAAAAATTACTTTCATAAGTCTTCATGATATGCAAAAACAAAAGTAGATCAACCTGTGGTAATTGATAATTTGAAGTCTAAAATGAAGACCGGCATTGAGCACTGCCAGTCTCCATAATTATGGAACTTCAAAATGACCCTGTCCATTAGCAAGATCAGCCAATTTAAATATTTGCACGACATGCTTAGAGAGCACTGAGGTCATGTGTTTGGGTTATCAGGGGCCAGCATCTGTTGAAGAATTGATGGCTGCCCTTAAAACAGTGCCTGATTTTTTTTTTAAATGGCTAACAGAAAAGCTATACTGTATTCGTTGGATATTAGAGGCCATGGGGCAGGAGAACGGCAATGAAAAATGCCTCTGTGGAAGAGCGGCCACTGGACAATGCATGCCATTCATTGAAATGTCTTCCTTGAAACACCCACTACATATGGCTGAGTGTCTGCAACACTACCCAGATGCAAAGACATTGAGGCATTAACAAGCTTCGGATCATGTATTTGCATAGTCGCTATGCACTAAGATTACTTGGAACCCACACTCTGAGGTATCCCTATACATCAGATGTTGAATAGGCCTCAGCAGTTGATAATGAGAACTGACTGCACACGATGTGTTGCATGGATTGCATTTGGAATCTCTACTTGTTCTGAACTCCTTTACCTCTGTGAACTGGACATCCTGGGTTGCAGCCAAGTCAAATCCCCGCTGCGTGTTCTCAAATTCTAAGATTTTTGAGGTCATATGGTATGCTATCTTTACATCACTGCCGAAATATTCGTCCATGTGCTGAGTGGCATTCCGCAACATTAGGGCAATTTTCCTGGATTTTCCCATATCCAGCAAAGTTTCATTCCGTTTCAATTTATCAGCCTGCGTAAAAGATACATTCTGAGAAATGTGACAAAACCTCTCAACAATCACAAAAGTACATATTTTTATGTTACCAATATTCAAAGACCAGTTCTTTTCAGGTTAAGAGGAGGGTCCAAAGTGAAATCTTTCTAAAGTCATTATTTGATGCGATTGTCGCATCAGCTTTAACTATGGCTGTCTGAAGGAGGGATGAGGAAATCAGAAGCATTCTGCTGTTGTAATCTAGTCCTAAATATTGAATTCTGTCCTCATCAACTAGAGTATTGGAAAGAAATTTAAACATCAAAATGAAACAAAGATATAATTAAAATATTTTGCTTCTGAGAATATGAATTTGAAGTTTATAATCTGATCACCCTAACATCTCACTCTCGCTCTCCCTCTTCCCTTCAACAGGGACAAAGCATGAATTATAGACTGTCCTATATTACATTGAGTCTAGCTACGTTAAGCAATTGTGTAACTTGACCAGATTACCAGTTATAATCTTAAAATTGCATTTTGTGCCTCACACAGAAGACAAATGACTGCCTAGCAAATTACGGCTACAGACATGTATCCTGCCATTTGAAGGCACAGAACACCAGTACATGAGCATAGAACAAGGCTGCTATTGAGGTTTAAAACTTTTCACACAGATGTAACCGTAATTTCAGGAGCTGCTCTTTTGCTCCATGAGACAGAGAAAATTCTGCAGAGTACTACTTCGAGAAAGAACTATGCCGCATACATGGAAACATGAAAACTGTTCATGAGTTAATGTCCATGTGAAACCTCAGCATCTTGTTCATCTCAACCTTTCAAAGCAATTTCTCCGACTGAAACTTACAAAGTTTTTCAGCTCTGCAAAGCTGTTGGTGGTACAATTAAAGAGATCGGGAGGCAGCCAGCCCCTGTGTTCATCACAGTGTCGGATTCCTGTTCCTGTAGAACAAAAAGACACAGCATCTCAGTGTCTGCCCAATACAGTCTTTAACACAGAGATAGGTATCTTCGGGCAATAGCTCAAGCATATACCCGACATGCAAGACCTAAATCACTTCAATGACATTTTGCCTACTTGACAGAGTCTAGAATAAGTAGATGGGCTTTGTGGCTCTTCCCAAACTTAACTGGACATGGTTTGTATTTTTCAATTTTATTTCCCCAATTTAGATGGTTCTACACCCATTTCAGTAAAGTACAGCTGGAAGTCATGGGGAAAAAGCGGGAATATGGTGTTGAGATCGAGGATCAACCATGATCTTATTGAATGACGGTGCAGACTCGAAGGGCCTATTTTCTATGTTTCTATGACGCATAACATCCGAAGCTGCCAATGAAAACAAATGGACCGATCAACAACAAATGTGCGATTGGTAAATCGGAAATATATTGAGGTCAGATTCCGACTGCCTTGACATGCCCAAGGCCTGGCAACTCAATTTGGCTCAGTTGGCAGCACTCTTGCCTTAGTAAGAAGGTCAGGGGTTCAAGCCCCACTTCAAACTTGATCAGATCATCTAGGCTGACATTTTATTGCAGTACTGAGGCAGTGCTGCATTGGTGAACACCTTCGGATGAGATGGTAAGCCAAATCTCTATCTGCCTGCTTAGATGGACAGATAAATTCCCATCGTACAATTTGAAGGAGAGTAGAAACTTCTGTTCATAAAGATAATTGATACATAGTGTTCAACCGACAAATATATTCTCATTTGGATTTTAGTCATGATTCTTCCTGGAGAGACCAATAGGCACTGACATAAGATACAAACTTTTGCCAAAATATACACACAGGTATGCATAAATGTAGAGGAAGAGACCTGAGCAGCTAACAAGTTATCCAGCTCAATCTAAGATAAGCAGGTCTCATTTACTATATCCCCTCAATTTCTGAATAAAAATTAACATAAACAGGCTTATTTAGAACCGTGAATCATGTATGTAGACTACTTGACCTATATTGTATGTGTCGCCATTCGCACCCCTAATGGAGCTAGCTACTTCAACAATTTTTCTAATTCATTTCATGTGTCATGATCACTGAGCTTCAATACTCATTTGTGGCAAAGTATTCCATATTCTAATAATGTTTTGTGTGAAAGCATTTATTTTAATTTTCCCCTTTCAGTTTCCAATACTAATCATATATTTATGCCCCTTTCTTACCAATTCACTGCCAAGTGAAAATAATCGTTCACTATTGATCCGCTCAAATCTTTCCAAAAATTTAAATACAGGTACAACGTCTAGAATCCGGCTGTCTGAAAACGGGAATTGTCCAAATATCAGACAAGGTGGCGACATTGAGTGGCGAGGGATGAGGAAACTGGTGAAAACCGGTAAAAAACGCAGCGCCAGTGGTGAGAATTGGCGGGCGGGCGGGGAGGAGCGGAGGGTCGATGGGTGACAAGGATCGGTGAGTGGCAAGAAGCGGCGAGCAGCACCAAAAGTGAGGTCCGAAATCCGGAAAAATCCGAAAACCAGCACGGTCTTGGTTCCGAGGTTTTCGGATAACGGACGTATTGATTTTCTTCTCCAAAATCTGGAAAAATCCGAAAACCGGCACGGTCTTGGTCCTGAGGTTGCCGGATTTTGGACGCTGTACCTGTACTTCTATTAACCTTTACTTTCTCTGTTCCAGTGAATACAATCCTGGATTTTCAAGTCTCTCATCATAAATGTATCCTCTCAACCCAGATATTATCCTAGTGGATCTATATTATGCATTTTCAATAGCTCCTATATCCTTTCTATCGTGGGTGCCCAAAACTGCACACAGCACTCCAACAGTGGCCTAACCAATGTCTTATAGCAATTTTGTCATCACTTCCTTGCTTTTGTATGTATCAGCCGTGGCTCAGTGGGTAGCACTCTCACCTCTGAGTCAGAAGGTTGTGGGTTCAAGTCCCACTCCAGGGACTTAGGCACAAAAATATAGGCCGACACTCCAGTGCAGTACTGAGGGAGTGCTGCACTGTCAGAGGTGCCGTCTTTCAGATGAGACATTAAACTGAGGTTCCGTCTGGTCTCTGAGTTGGACGTAAAAGATCCCAAGGCACTATTTCGAAGAAAAGCAGCGGAGTTAACCCCGGTGTCTTGCCCAATATTTATCTCTCAATCAACATAACAAAAACATAAGACATGGTCATTATAATATTGCAGTTTGTAGGAGCTTACTATGCGCAAATTGGCTGCCACATTACAACAGTGACTACACCTCAAAAGTATTTCATTGGCTGTAAAGCACTTTAAGATGTCCAGTGGTCGTGAAAGGCGCTATATAAATCCAGGGCTTTCTTTCTTCTTATGTACGCCTGGCATAACTGGACAGACAAAAGTTATTTTCCTTGTACTTGCTGGAACTTACAATCATAGGCGTTTACAAGATGCTAGTGCAGCATGAGGTAGCAAAACAATTCTATACAAGATTCAGGCCTGTTCCCATAATTATATGCTAAAAATTTCCTCAGGGTTTCTCCTGCTCTGCCACCATGACTTTGGCAAGCGTTCGGCGAAAGCTCTTTTCACACGCGCAAACAGGCTTTCCGCCCAAGTTATGGTGGTGGAGCGGGAGGAGCCGTGACGAAATTCCACGACGATACATCCTTAAAGTCCCACCTTCAATGAGCTAGGTTGCAGGTTTTCTTTTCGTAATTTCACAGAAGGTATCTTTCTTACCTCGTATATTTAAAAAGTCAGCCAAAGGAAACAAAATAAAAAAAACAGGCTAGGAGCTCAGCATTTCCAATGGTGTAAATAAAAGTCATTCCTCACCTCCTACATCTTTACACTGTGTCAACAACTGAGTCAGATGAAACTGTTCCGGGTGATTAAGAAGGAAATATTTTGAAGACTAATGAAAATGTAATAACAACATTACCCATTGATCCTTTGGGACAAGGCACTGCTGCAGGTAGTCCAAACTTGGTTCGAGGCCACCAGATCTCTGCCTCCATGGCTCGTGGGCAACTGTCATAAATCACTGAAGGGAAAATAAACAGATATGCAAAATGCGGGATGCAGTTAAAGCTGTAGCGAAACCAAAAATAAATTACTTCCCCACCACATTAATTAACCATGCCCATAAAAACTGCTGGTCCTAGGCATCAGTGTTTCTACATAAAAATCAAATATAGACCAAGATTTTGAGTTTGTTCCGATAATATATTGAACAAATGCGCACTCTTTACATTAACACATTAAATATTAAATGTCTTGAAAAAAATTAGAGTAATCAGTCATTGAACATTGTTGAAATATTTCTGCTAAAGGTGCATCTTTGATATGTCCAACTGTGTTGTGGTTCAAAGAACGTATTTGAAAAGACAGCATTTCATCTCAATATGTGTTATGTGGATTCAATAAGAATGCATATCGTTAACATTTCTGAATTATCTTCACAAATCACACCAAATTCAATAACGACTTTAGCCGGTGATTAAAGACACCAGGTCCGACACTGCTATACACTCTTGCTTTATGGCCAAGCACGTTGGCATCATTTTAAAGTAAACTTTCAAGCTTCAGCTCTACCTACTTTTCTTGTTGTTCTGTGTTATATTGTAAAATAAGGTTTTAAATTTTGCAACTGGCAAACTTTTCATCAAGTATCTCTGAGTAGTTGTGAAATTATAAGTAACAGCTATTATCAGTCCGCATTAACCTCCCTTGCAACCCCCCCCCCCCGCCGCCCTCGGCCACCCGCCCCCAAAAAAACAACTAAGTAAAAGAAACTTCACAGTTACTCCTTTTCAGGTAACACAATAGCAAGTGTGAGGCTATAAAAATATCTCTGATTTAAAGTCCAAGCTGTTTTGACACACTTGTGTGCGTGCCAACTATGAAACAGCTCTATTAGTTTCACACTGTGCAGTAAACATCTCAACTGTGGACCCAACTGCAGTCTTGCATTCAAGTGCAGAATTATAATGCAATCTCTAAGTTAGACACATCTAGTAAGCCAGGAGCAAAAAAAAGGTCAAGTTCTCTGGTCTACAGTGCACCTTCCATTCGACCACGTGGTCAAGCTTTCAACCAGCAAGTCCTGCACTCTGGAAGTCACTTCGTCAACCTTTCCACCTCACTTCCTCCGTCTCCACCTTCAAAACCCACCTCTTTAGGCCACCTACCCCCAAACATCTCTCCCTCTTCCTGCTTAGTTCCCCAACCTCTCTGTAAAATACTTTAGGATGTTTCATCACTCTACTGGTCCTTCTTCGTGAGTGAGCCTTGACATCCAGCAAGTTATTCAATCATGGGGCTATGATAAGCTGAGCTCCATCCTATAAATGTTTCTATCTTCGGGCAGTACATTGTGTTACAGCAACTTATAAAATGTAGGATGACGTAGGACAATGACCTCCAAGAATGAGGACTGTAATCCTTTCAATATGCATAAAAATGTTATTGTCACTATCTGGCCAAATGCACACTTTTTCTATTGCATTTATGATCGAGTCATTCTTTATGGCAATTAAGCAGACCCATACATTAATCGCCTCCCTCAGTCCCCATTAGTTTCACTGCAGTGCCATGCAGAAATTCAGGCCCTGATTTTAACTCCCTCGCACCCACCCTCCAACCCCAACCCCACCCCCCACCCACCTCCCCCTCCCCCTCCCCCTCCCCCTCCCCCCCCGTTGGGTAGAATCCGGCCAGATTGGCAGTTAAAATGAGGCCAGTCTTTTAACCCCTCTGATCCCTCCGCCTTACCGCCATATCCCAATCTTAACTGGCTCTTTTGAGCAGGCGAGCGGGACACCTGCAGGAAGGCAATGAAATAAACAAAAGAAGAAAGGTTCAGAAACAGCTGAAAACGTTGCAACAAATCTTACTGTAAAGCCCTTGAAAAGCATTTACATACAGACATGTTGCTGACTAAGAAATATCAGAGGCAGGAAGCAATGGGTAATGGTTGATGGGTGATTTTGTGACTGGCAGGCTGTTTCCAGTGGGGTTCCACAGGGCTCGGTACTGAGTTCCTTGCTTTTTGTGGTATATATCAATGGTTTAGACTTGAATATAGGGGGATGATGAAGAAGTTTGCAGATGATACAAAAATTGGTTGTGTGATTGATAAGAAGAAATCTGTAGACTACAGGAAGATATCAATGAACTGGTCAGGTGGACAGAACTGTGGCAAATGGAATTCAATCCGAAGAAGTGTGAGGTAACGCATTTGGAGAGGGCTAACAAGGCAAGTTAAATGGTAGGACACTGAGAAGTGTAGAGGAACAAAGGGGCCTTGGAGTGCATGTCCACAGATCCCTGAAGGTAGCAGGCCAGGTAGATGAGGTGGTTAAGAAGGCATACGGTGACTTTATTAGCCAAGGCATAGAATACAAGAGCAGGGAGGTTATGTTTGAACCGTAGAAATTACTAGTTAGGCCACAGCTAGAGTAGTGTGTGCAGTTCTGGTCACCGCATCACAGGAAAGATGTGATTGCACTAGAGAGGGTACGGAGGAGATTTACGAAGAGGTTGCCTAGACTGGAGAATTTTAGCTATGAGGAAAGATTGGATATGCTGGGTTTGTTTTCTTTGGAACAGGGGAGGCTGAGGCAATACCTTATTGAGGTGTATAAAATTATGAGGGGCCTAAATAGAGTGGATGGGAATGATCTATTTCCCCTAACAGATGGGTCAACAACTAGGGGGCATAGATTTAAAGTAATTGGTAGGAGGTTTAGAAGGGATTTGAGGCAAAATATTTTCACCCAGAGGGTGGTGGGGGTATGGAACTCACTGCCTGAAAGGGTGGTTGAGGCAGAAACCCTCACCAATTTAAAAAAGCACTTAGATATGCACTTGTCATAACCGACAAGGCTACAGACCAAGAGCTGGAAAGTAGCATTAGGCTGGATAGCTCTCTGTCGGCTGGCGAAGACACGAAGAGCCAAAATGGCTACCTTCCTTACTGTAAATTTCTATGCTTCTATGAGCAACACTGGGAAAACTGTGTGGACACCTAAATAACATAATTGGGGGAAACATTTTAAATGATTAATACCAAATTAGTTTCAGACACCGGCACAAAACCTGACCATAAAATTGGATGGAGTAGACATCTGACACAATGGAGCTCTGTCCATTTTTTGAATAATTTCTCTTCATTAATTGGGCTACACGCTAGTATTTCACCATTCCATGGTACAGATTACTGCAGGTTTTCAAGTAGATGTTGTTTGTATTATTTTACCCAATCCTTTGCTCACTCAGTACCCACATACGAGTGACTGCGATAAGGTGTAGGAATCTTCCTTGATTTCTTTCTACCCCGAGCCCAGTGATGCTGAAACCCAATTGCAAAGTCATAACTGCTGCCCCAGCTAACTTGGTGTGGACCAGGGATCATTATCCTGGTCTGTATAGCTCAATATTATACCAGGCTGTGGATTTATCCACCAAACCATCGGGGGACTTAGACAGCTAATTGAGTATTTAGGCTTAAAATCCAATCACACATAAACTCACCTTCACAACCGTTGGTGAAGACTTCTGCAAAAGGATTGTCACAGCGGTCACACTGCCCCCCGATCACACCAGGTTTACACTGACATTGTCCTGTTTCCATATCGCACGCGCGGGCAAGCGAACCAATTGAGTAACAGTCACATGGGTGGCAGGCATTGCTTCCTGGAGGCCAGTAGTGGTTTTCCTAAATAAAATGATACGTTATTATTTTAGAGCTGTGTAACCAACACTGCGAAATAGAGACAGACACTAATTTTCTTCCTGCATTTTCCCTTTTTTCTCTCTTGATATATGAGCACAGACCATTCATTGTGAGTGGGGCAGGTAACCCATTCCCAAGCCTTTCTAAATATCACTCTCGAGTTGGTCTCTACGAGAGGCACAAAAGTGTCCCATGATAAATCACCTGTTGACTTAGCCTTCTTGTATTTGGGGAAACTTCCATTCGTCCTTTTTTTCTGACAGGAAAATGCAATGTGTGAAACTATGGGCGTCAACCCACCTTCTACCACTCTGAGGGACTGTGGGTTGCCAAGGCCCTAAGGTCTGGAATTCTCTCCCTAAATCTCTTAGCCTCTCTAACTCCCTGCCCTCTTTTAAGATACTCCTTAAAACCTGCCTCTTTGACCAAGCTTTTAGTTATCTGTCAACTGTGGCTCAGTGAGTAGCACACTCGCCTCTGAGTCAGAAGGTTGTGGGTTCAAGGCCCACTCCAGGGACTTGAGCACAAAGGAAAATCTAGGCTGACACTGCAGTGCAGTGCTGAGGGAGCACTGTAGTGTTGGAGGTGTCGTCTTTCGGATGAGACGTTAAACTGAAGTGGACGTAAAAGATCCCATGGCACTATTTCAAAGAAGAGCAGGGGAGTTATCTCCGCTGTCCTGACCAATATTTATCCCTCAATTAACAGATTATCTGGTCATTATCACATTGCTGTTTGTGGGAGCTTGCTTGTGCATAAATTGGCTGCCGCATTTCCCACATTACAACAGTGACTACACTCCAAAAGTACTCCATTGGATGTAAAGCGCTTTGAGACATATGGAGATCGCGAAAGGAGCTATATAAATCCAAGTCTTTCTTTATATTTCCTTATGTGGTTCGGTGTCAAATTTTGTTTGATTAAGCTCCTGTGAAGTGCCTTGGGACATTTTTACAACATTAAAGGTGTTATATAAATACAAGTTGTTTTGTTGAAATGTAATGCTCCACCATACTGCATAGCCTCAGGTTTTATAGACATATATATATATACAAAGGTACATCCTCCGAAATCCAGAAACCTCGGGACCAAGGTCATTCCGGTTTTCGGAACAGAAATCCGACGAGCCGAATCCGGAAACCCCTGGGCCGGGTTTCGGGTATCTCCGGATTTCGGAGACAGGGACAGCAGCTGCAGGGGTGATTCCGGCCCCGAGGCCGACAGGGACAGATGCTGTGGGTGATTCGGGCCCTGATGCAGCGGGGACAGCGGCTGAAGGGGGCGGGCAGGGCATTGAGACCCAGATGCCGGCGGGGGAAGGGATTCGGACCCGGACACTGATGGGGATACGTGAGGATTGGGGGAGTTGGGGGGGGGGGAGGCGGGGAAAGAGGGATTGACTTCCGGATGCCGACGGGGACATGGGGGTTAGGGGATTGAGGCCCGGATGCCAACAGGGTCAGCGGCTGTGGGGTGATTCAGACCCTTTTGCCGATAGGGACATGGAGCAGTCCAACAGCAATCCAGCGGTCGGCACCTTGGATTTGTGGGTGCCCGTGGATTCAGAGTGCCTCTTGTGTCTTTTGCAGTGTGTGAGTTGTTTGGGAGTGCCGGTGAGTGTCTGTTTTTTGGGAGTGTTGTTTGTACAGGTTTCACTGTGCAGTGCTGTGCTGTTGGTGTTTGGCATTGGTGTGCTGTTTATATCACTGTTGTGAGGGGAATGTCCGGTTATTGGAACGGATTCCGGATTCCGGTTCTTGACTCGTGCGATCGCCACGGTGTTGGGTTTTTGGAACTCCGGATTTCGGAGGTTGTACCTGTATATATATTATTCTAAATTTCAGCAGCTATACATCGGAGGAAATGTACTCAGCAGAAACTCTTACAAAATGGCTCAGGAATATTTGTCTACACACAGTCAGGTTGCCACTAAAAAGAACTAAGTATCCTCCAAATTTTGGATGAATCATACCACACTGCTACACAGCTGCTGGGGCCGGGTGGCGAAATTGCCCTGTGATGGGAGGCGAAATTACCTTGCGCCCGGTTTGGGGCGCATAACTTAAATTATATGACGGTTAATTGCCGACCCTGACATGGAATTGCCTCTTAAGAGGCAAAAAAATGTTTGCGGCGGTAACCAGGCATCTGCGGGGCAGTCACTGCGCGTTCGCGGGGCACGACACTCATCGCCGTGCTAATCTGCCGCAGCACGCTGATATGTCATAACGTCCCTCCCCTTCTTTTAAAGGGGAGGGCCGTTGCGAACTCTGCAGTCATCAGCCACCACAGCCTTTCGACCCGAGAAGCTGCCGGTGGAATCGCCACACACCAACCTCGCATCCCGCAGGGCAATTTCCCCAGCGGGATGCAAAGGGATCGGCGCAGGGCGATATGGGGTCGGCGTGCACGGTGATGACGTCATCGCTGTGCATGCGCCGTGCCGGTGTGCTAATTGCAGCGCGCGTCGCAAACCACATTTCGCGCTCCGAGCCCCGGGGCAATGCTCTGGCCGCCGTGCCCGTGCGTTAGTGCATCTCCTCCCGGAGGCGCTAATGGGCCTTTCCCAGAGGGGCAATTCTGGCCCCCTGGGGTTCCACAAAGTAACCCTGTAGGTGGGAATATACGGGAAATTAATAGTTTCAAAGTCAATACGTGGCAAATATCTGGGGGTAAATATTTATCATTCATGGTACATACCCTCAAGGTAATATTGCACTTTAAATAAAAAGGGAACATTTGCTTGAATGTTTTGTCAAAGCTCTACCTAATTAGTGTTATTGGTGATGTGGCACAATTAACGACATTTTCTCAGGGTTTACTAGGTGATCTCACATGAAGATGAAAAGGAATGAAGCGGCTGGAACAGTTTTTCAATGGAACTTCAAAATATCAAATGTTCCTCTCATAAGAACATAAGAATTAGGAACAGGAGTAGGCCATCTAGCCCCTCGAGCCTGCTCCGCCATTCAATAAGATCATGGCTGATCTGGTCGTGGACTCAGCTCCACTTACCCGCCCTCTCCCCGTAACCCTTAATTCCCTTATTGCTTAAAAATCTATCTATCTTTGACTTGAAAACATTCAATGAGCTAGCCTCAACTGCTTCCTTGGGCAGAGAATTCCACAGATTCACAACCCTCTGGGAGAAGAAATTCCTTCTCAACTCGGTTTTAAATTGGCTCCTCCGTATTTTGAGGCTGTGCCCCCTAGTTCTAGTCTCCCCCACCGATGGAAACAACCTCTCTGCCTCTATCTTGTCTATCCCTTTCATGATTTTAAATGTTTCTATAAGATCACCCCTCATCCTTCTGAACTCCAAGGAGTAAAGACCCAGTCTACTCAATCTATCATCATAAGGTAACCCCCTCATTTCTGGAATCAGCCTAGTGAATCGTCTCTGTACCCCTTCCAAAGCTAGTATATCCTTCCTTAAGTAAGGTGACCAAAACTGCACGCAGTACTCCAGGTGCGGCCTTACCAATACCTTATACAGTTGCAGCAAGACCTCCCTGCTTTTGTACTCCATCCCTTTCGCAATGAAGGCCAACATTCCATTTGCCTTCCTGATTACCTGCTGCACCTGCAAACTAACCTTTTGGGATTCATGCACAAGGAGGGAGCGGCCGCGTGGCCTAATGTATAAGGCGTCTGACTTCGATTACAACCGCAAAGTTATCAGAAAATTGCAGGTTCGAGTCCTACGGCGGTCAACTTAGCTCGCTACGTGAAATTTTACTCAAAAGAGTTTCATGCACAAGGACCCCCAGGTCCCTCTGCACCACAGCATGTTGTAATTTCTCCCCATTCAAATAATATTCCCTTTTACTGTTTTTTTTTCCCCCAAGGTGGATGACCTCACACTTTCCGACATTGTATTCCATCTGCCAAACCTTAGCCCATTCGCTTAACCTATCCAAATCTCCTTGCAGCCTCTACACAACCCGCTTTCCCACTAATCTTAGTGTCATCTGCAAATTTTGTTGCACTACACTCTGTCCCCTCTTCTAGGTCATCTATGTATATTGTAAACAGTTGTGGTCCCAGCACTGATTCCTGTGGCACACCACTAACCACTGATTTCCAACCGGAAAAGGACCCATTTATCCCGACTCTCTGCTTTCTGTTCGCCAGCCAATTCTCTATCCATGCTAATACATTTCCTCTGACTCCGCGTACCTTTATCTTCTGCAGTAACCTTTTGTGTGTCACCTTATCGAATGCCTTTTGGAAATCTAAATACACCACATCCATCGGTACACCTCTATCCACCATGCTCGTTATATACTCAAAGAATTCCAGTAAGGTAGTTAAACATGATTTCCCTTTCATGAATCCATGCTGCGTCTGCTTGATTGCACTATTCCTATCCAGATGTCCCGCTATTTCTTCCTTAATGATAGTTTCAAGCATTTTCCCCACTACAGATGTTAAACTAACCGGCCTATAGTTACCGGCCTTTTGCCTGCCCCCTTTTTTTAAACAGAGGCGTTACATTAGCTGCTCTCCAATCCGCTGGTACCTCCCCAGAGTCCAGAGAATTTTGGTAGATTATAACGATTGCATCTGCTATAACTTCCGCCATCTCTTTTAATACCCTGGGATGTATTTCATCAGGACCAGGGGACTTGTCTACCTTCAGTCCCATTAGCCTGTCCAGCACTACCCCCCTAGTGATAGTGATTGTCTCAAGGTCCTCCCTTCCCACATTCCTGTGGCCTGCAAATTTTGGCATGGTTTTTGTGTCTTCCACTGTGAAGACGGAAGCAAAATAATTGTTTACGGTCTCAGCCATTTCCACATTTCCCATTATTAAATCCCCCTTTTTATCTTCTAAGGGACCAACATTTACTTTAGTCACTCTTTTCTGTTTTAAATATCTGTAAAATCTTTTACTATCTGTTTTTATGTTTTGTGCAAGTTTACCTTCGTAATCTATCTTCCCTTTCTTTACTGCTTTTTTAGTCATTCTTTGCTGTTGCTTAAAATTTTCCCAATCCTCTAGTTTCCCACTAACCTTGGCCACCTTATACGCATTGGTCTTTGATTTGATACTTTCCTTTATTTCCTTGGTTATCCACGGCTGGTTATCCCTTCTCTTGCCGCCCTTCTTTTTCACTGGAATATATTTTTGTTGCGCACTATGAAAGAGCTCCTTAAAAGTCCTTCATTGTTCCTCAATTGTGCCACCGTTTAGTCCTTGTTTCCAGTCTACTTTAGCCAACTCTGCCCTCATCCCACTGTAGTCTTTTTTAAATTAATTTTTCAACAGTGTTGATAAACATATTGCTGGGAGGTATTCCAATCTCAGTTAGTCTTATTTGGACTCTTGCGGCGTATCTCCATTTTGGGCTGATCCAGACACCTCTGCTACCCATTCCAGGTGGGAACAGGGACTGGTGATACCTGATACTGTGCTGTAAAATCAACAGCCAAATAGTAAAATCCAAAATAACATTTCAGATGTTAAACTTCAAACGCCATTTATCCCAGCCTGTGCTTGACAAGATTGGGATTCTTTTTTGTGACTGTTTGAGTCCACAATGTTGAAAGTTATGCTCAATTTGATCCGTCTTATATTCCTCAATGTGTAAAGTACTATATATTAAATTGTAATAAGAAAACAACTTTGCCCCTACATTATCAAACAGCAACAGTAATAATCTCCTGTATAAATCATACTGATGTGCAGGTTTGTGATGATCGGACAGACAAATCAAAACCCCACTACTTCTCAGTTCAGTGGAATTGCTCCAAGAGATTAAAGAGCTGTTGCACCTTTACTATTTTGGCTTCAGAATGTGGGAATCTTAAGTGGCAGCTTTGGCTCAGTAGTAAGAATCTCACCTTTCAAGTCAGAAGGTCGTGCTTTCAAGTCCCACTCTCGGACCTGAGCACATAATCCAGGCTGGCTGAGAGTGTGCTGTATTGTCGAGGTGTTGGCCTTTGCATATGCAATTGAGAGGACTAATGCCTGTTTGAGGCCCCCTGTGCAAAATTGGGTTGCCATGGGCGCCAATCCAGCGGCATTCAGGAAAACTTGGTCTACATGCGGCCTAACCAGCAATGCAATTTTTCTCTCTGTTCTTTCACCATTTGATTTGCATACTGTGGGTCATACACATCACCACCATGAATCTCATTCCCAAAGCCCAGTGGCTTGGCAAGTACCTATCTTGGGTGCCAGGCCGCTGGCCCAGCCGAAACCCTCCCTAGTGGCTCAGTGGAGCAAAGCTAAATAATTGCTGGCTCTCTCCCCTTTAAATGAGGGGAGACACGTGGTGACGCACATGCGTACTCTAGTCCCGCCCCCACTTCCACCCTTCTAGAGTACTTACCGCCGCACTTCCACCCCATTATGACCGACTTCTGGTCCACTCCAAATAAATTGCCAAAGAGCTGAGTTTCGCCAAAGAGGCCACCTCATATGACGCAGCAGTAACAACAACTTTAAAACAGTTGGTGAGCCAGCTTACTGGCGGGGGTGAATTTCGGCCCCCTAAAGTCCACTTTACGTTTTAAAAGTTTGAGTTACACCCAATGCATAATTCTTTTGACGGAGATAATTACTATTGAACGCAAACCCTGTGCTCAAAGTAATGGAGGAAATCCAGTATGCAGCAACTGTTCATGTGAAGTTGTTTTCTGAATGTCTGACCGTCAGGCTTTAACTGCTCAGATCTTATTCCTCACCTTGCACCTGCATTCTCCAGAGGTCTTGTTACAGTCGGCATCAAACCCATTGCTTATATCACAGTTACAGGGTCCACAGATAGGATGCCCCCACCATCCTTTGGGACAAGGCTGATCAATCCTACAAGGGGAAAATGCAAATTGGTGAATAGTCAAATATTCAGACTGTTATCATTTGAAAACCAAAATCAATACTGATATCCCATTAACAACATGTGTTTGAAGAAAATCCCCGCACATGAGGCTGGGGAAAATGATATTTTCTTTGTAACTACATGAGAAGCTCTGATGTGTACTGCACAGCAGAGAGTTATATGGGTTTCCATCCATGAGTCCTCTGGGATTCAGGGTTATTCGAAATGCACCAAGGGAGTACTGTGGATAAGTGGTGTAATGTATGCACCTGTGAGCACGCTCAAAGGTTTGTAGAGCTGTTGCATTGTGAGTAGATGTTCACGAAACTCAAGAAAACCCCAGTCAGTTGGGTCTAAGTCATCTTCGATGGGGTAAGCAGTTGTGAGCCTAGTGAATAAATTGGTAATGTGTAGTGTGATTGTTAAACCTTTGTTAATAAACCAACTAGTTCTTAATAGCAATGTGTTGCTATGAATTCTTCAGCAAAGAACCCATGAAGCAAATACATTAGAGGTGGGCGAGATAGTCCAAAGATCTTTTCTTGCCTGAAACTGTTACTCTGTTTACAATGTTAAGCTGAGTCTTCAATCTCAGTTAGGTCATCAGTGAAAGACAGACTCTGTAGTCCCACACAGCCGATGAGTTGGCTGT
Organism: Pristiophorus japonicus; assembly: GCF_044704955.1. Classification (NCBI taxonomy): domain Eukaryota; kingdom Metazoa; phylum Chordata; class Chondrichthyes; family Pristiophoridae; genus Pristiophorus; species Pristiophorus japonicus. Next base: position 103,225,955 of record NC_091993.1, read on the forward strand.
TATATAGAAAAACCGTGCATGCACTGAATTTTGAATGGCCCACACAGCCCATTAAAGGGGCCACTCGGGCCTAAAAAATTTCAGGGAACATTGATGCCAATATCATTTTGATAGTGTATCATAGAGTCTACCCACCAGTCATCACTCAAGGCTCCTTGTTAGTAAAGGGTAGAATCCATATATAAAAATATTGGTTAGTATAATTCACCAAATGAAAAAATACAAACACCTTAAGAGTCCAGCTATGACAACAACTTAGCACAGACGTTACTTACTTGGTCTCGCAGTACTGTCCAAAGTAGTTCACCGAGCAGTCGCAGGTGTAGCCATGTGAAGAACTGGGCTTGCGGCTACACACAGACAGATGTTCACAAGGATTTAGGGAGCAGACATCCTTACAGTCCTCACCATAGTAACCTAGAAAAAATTGGAGATTTCCCATGAATGCTGTGCTCAAATGGCCTACTCCTGCTCCTATTTCTTACGTTCTTATGTGCTCTTTAGATCTTTATAGCATTTCATAGAATAGCTTAAGCATCATTCTCACTGTGCATGTCAACCTAACTGGCTTGTAAAAACTCAGTTGTTTTTGCCTTAAAACAAGCTGAGAAGGCACTCGGGTTGTCCTCACTGAACAAATAAAGGATGAATCAAATGAGAGTATTTTTAGATCCAATTTTGGAAGAGAAAATAAATAATATATGGGACATCACTAAGGGAAGTACGTAACATTCATATTACTTACTACTGGAATGTCTTTCTCCTTCCAATCTTCAAAGTGGCGAACAGAATGCAATTCTATTCTTTGAAATTTATAGTTTGCCAGTCAACAGGGACCGAAATAAACTAAACTGGACACTTGGATTTCCACAGAACATTGCTCGACTAAGGTCAGTCATTGACTGAAATTCAATACCGGCTAATTTGAGTGAGCAAGTACCACTTTATACATTATTCTGAATAGCAATGTGACAACATAATGATACCCACATGTTTAACGGTTTTTATGGTAACAAATCTAGAGATTATAGTGGGATGGTCTTTGGGATGTGAAACCTAGAAAATCACTATATTGAATCCCATGAGCACACCTTAGTGTTTTAAGACCTAAAGAGAATCACACAGGCTGTAAAATGCTGAGCTCCTGGGTTACTGAAGTGATGTAAATCTTTACCTGGGTCACAGCTGCAGGAGTAGCTATCCCAGTCATCACTGCAGTAGCTGCTCGTAGGACATGGGCTGGAGTCACAGGGATCAGGAATGCTGCAGCCTCTCTCCACATTCACCTTCACAGCGTGGTTTATATTCAATGCCAGTGCCGTGGATGGCGTCTCACCAATTCGGACCCCCTGAGGAAGGAATTATTCATTTTACAGTTGTTTACAGAAGCAACTAAATGGTTTGCATCTGTTTAGCATCATTCTCTGCACAGACGCATTATGATTACATGTTTTTCCTGAATTTCCACACTTGGCATCAAATTGACACATCAGTTGGGTTTCCTTTCAGTAGCAGCTGTGAACTATAATTTTGATAACTGAAGCCAGCTGTTAAAGGAAGCTCGCTAGCTTTATAGCCGCATATTTCTGCAGGAATCTAAAGATGCTCTTTACATCGGTGTGGGAGCACAAGGAGTGGAACAATGATCTCACAACCAGAGAGTTTGGTTTTATTTCCCAGGATTCACAGACAGTCAAACTCTCCAACTGTCAACTGGGTAAGGTTCACTTCGCTCTGACAGGCTATGGAATCGCAGTATTCCAGCTTACAAAACAAGAGCGGCAGGTCCCAGACAAAAGCACACCTGTGTACCTGACATGAAACAACTGCCAGGTAACACTGATGATGACCAGAGAATGGCAAGCAACCCTGGAGGGCAAATTCACTGATCCCGCACTCTCAGCAGAGAATCAATGCTGTTGGTCAATCTCTGACCCACACTCCCTTCCTAACAACTCCCTGCTGTGAACTTACCTTATAAGGTCTGAGCCTGAATAGTGAATGTCAGTCTGCTATTCAACCATAAGGGCCCACATCTAAACATCAACACGTGTGCAGTTCCAGCAAAGGCTTGCAGGAGAGCATCAAAGTCAAGCTAATTTTTCACCTCCTAAACCTGAGGATGCTAGGGCTAGTTGTTGGTTAATTGCCACCTTGGCTCATATCAGCAAACTCAACACAGACCAGAGATTGAATCCGAGATCTTCTTGGTTTCTATGGCTCTGTGCTGCTCCGCATGGTGCAGTTACCTACTGAGCTATTATGGGGGGTTTGGGGCCCAGGGGCAGCACGGGCCAGCCCACACTGCAATATGTGTGCGCACTAGGTTACGTGCAGCAGAGCTGGTCTCCAGTCGTCTTGGTTAATCCTTGGCACTGGACCAAGACCTAGCTCTGTCAAGCCCATGTGGTGGCTGGTGTGCAACAGCCACCACACGTTAAAAAAAATCCAAACACAGGTATCTTCCACCCTTCAACATGTAGTTCGGGACCTGGAAAATTAGGTCCTTCATTGAAATACCTGTGAACTCATCCCTTTTTGGCATGGAAGCAAGTCATCAATACTAGGGACTGCCTATGATGGCGATGATGATATTATGGGGAGAGAAGCTCACTGAGCAGTTTTAATTCTGAATGTAAATGTAACACCAGAAAACACTCGTTGATCCACAAGATTATCTGAGGAAACAAATACCTGCAAGCTTAAGACATTGGAAACCATCAATCATATCAGCAGCACAGTGACCAGTCACCCAGCTCCTTGCTCTACCTGTATACATCCACGGATCCCATGAAGAACACTGCCATCATTTCCCGACACTCCACCCAAGCTGATTGTTTTCAGCTTCAGCCCGTGCAGTTCATTCCCAATTTCCACCATTGTCTGTGAAGTGGATGGAACGAGAATTCAACATGTAACTTATCACAAGATTCACAATTTTAAAATAAAGACAAATAGATTGGTTCATAGCTATACATGGTCTTCTATTCTGAGTTGTCAATTAAGTCAGATGTGTCGTTTTTTTTTTACTCATTCACAGGATGTGGGCGTCGCTGGCAAGGCCAGCATTTGCTGCTCATCACTAAGTGCCCTCGAGAAAGTGGTGGCGAGTCGCCTTCTTGACAAGTGAATGGCTTGCGAGGCCATTTCATAGCTCAGCTCAAAGTCAACCACATTGCTGTGGGTCTGGAGTCACATATAGGCCAGGCCAGGTAAGAACGTCAGATTTCCTTTCCTAACGGACATTAGTGAAGCAGATGAGTTTTATGGTCACCATTACAGATACTAGCTTTTTATTCCAGATGTATTTAAATTTTAATTTCCCAGCTGCCGTGGTGGGATTTGAACTTCTGTCTCCAAATTATTAGTCCAAGCCTCTAGATTATTGGTCCAGTAACACTACCACGCTGCTACCGCTCCTGTTTTGCTCATCTTAAAACAAAAAGGCAGTTCATGAAACCTTTAGTATAATGCTAAGTGCTCTGAGCTGCTTAACTGGATCTCACCAGATGATTATGAATTTGTCCTGATTCATATCAGTTCACATTAGGATACATGTTATAAAAGGTGGCGAAAGTTCTCTCTGTTTGATGACTGTTAAGGACACTATGCGATATATTATGGGGCTATCTCAAACTGGTCCCTCATGCACTAAATTGTAGTGTCACTCAGAGGTGCCACAGGGATGGCTAGCATGGGAAAATGGAAAAACAAATCAAGAACTTTGAAGTTACAGATGCTCTTCTGAAGTTGGTCGAGACTAGGGGGAGTTCTAACTCATGCCTGATTTCTAAGCACTGGATGCTGAGATGGGACAAATGATCTATTTCTCAGCACTGACCTTTGATGAGCATAACAATTCATGGCTTAAAACAAAAGTCACAAACTATCACGCTGCATAAAAAGGGTGGTGTTTTCAGTCACTCCGAAACTTCCATTCTGTCAGCAACAGGGCCGAGGAATGACAGTAAAAGGCAGGAGTTTCTTTTCTGCTGAAGTTTAGAAATGTTTCTGATGGCGAGTTGTTAGATTGTGCACATTGTTTACACGGCATTGTGTTAGTGACGGGGACAAGGGTCTGATTCTCCCGGTGCTCGAAGGAGGGAGAGATGATGCATCTGAGGGATGGATTTTCGGGCTTCAGCCGGGGCGGTAAGCACTTCCGGGCAGGCAGCCAGCTTCCAGCGCCCCGCGGGACTTTTGGTGCCGGTTTCGACGGGGCGCAGAGCATTACCGCCCGGAAGAAGTGAGCCAATGTGCAACACCCCTGCTTGCGACACCAGCTTGATTTTTGGCTACCGTCCTGTTGCATATGCAATAACTCAATTGGCTTAGTACCGTGAACTCAATCAGGTGCGACCTGACTCTACTTTATTAGCTCTCAAAAAGATTAAACACGGAGGCTTTCTTTATATACAAGCGCTGCATGTATATGTCTGTGGCCCAATGACCTCCGAAGGTCGCTCCCCCTGGTGGCAGGTAAACCCAGGCATACATACATTACACGCCCAACCCTTAGTGCTCCATAGAGCGCTGTGCTGGGACTGCCTGTGAAAGTGGGCGGTCCGAGCTGTAGCGGCTGCAGTGAGGTAAGTACTGTCACCCTCAGGCGAGTGTAATTGTATTTTTTTGTGATTTATGTTGTGGTGGCGTGAGGTATTTATTGGGAATGTTTTTGGTGTTTTCTTTGCCTCCCAGGCCTCTCTTACAGCGCTCCGAGGCCGGCTGTTTAGCTCAGGATTTTTGCTTGCTCAGCTGGCCTAGCGCTCTAAGAGAGGTGTGTAACGCCTCCCTTAGCGCTCCACATCACACTCTAGGCCCAGCTGATGAATTTTGCTGACTGAGGTGCAAATTGTTCCCGGGCACAAACTTTACTGTCCCAAAATGACCAGAACCGAAAACCCAGCCCCTCATGCTTTAGTTACTGGTGTGCAACTTGGGGTCCTAACAATAAACTTTACTGAGCTCTTTAGACATTTTCGTTGCTCAGTAACTTCTAGTGCAAAAGCTGATATCCAGATTCTGAGTATTTAGATTTTAAATGATTTAAAGTTTTTATTCAAATGTTTATCTCTGCTTATGACCATCTCTTGTATTTTTATAATTCATTGCATTTTCCAACTCCTGACATGAAATCAGTATCAATATTTCATTAAATTAAAAAAACATTTGTGACATGTCACTTAAGTAGATACTTTACTGAGTTATAAGATATCAATCATCCAGAAGCAATCTATGCTTTTAACTTGCGCAGTAATTATCGAACAACAAGCACCAGCAGACTACGAGCTGTTTAAATGCGATTTTTCCTTATCCTTTCTTCATATGTTGCAAGGACAGAATGGGAAGTGAACAATGCTTACAATAATCCCTGAATTTCAAAGATTAGTTTTGAATTTTGCTAATGTTTGTAACACTACCTCAAAGCTTCACCCCTAATCAAAGTCAGCTGTGGTCCAAATGCACGTGTCTGTGTGACAGTAAGGCTCTCACCTGCATTAGGAAGATATTCAATCAAAAATGTTCCATACATACACAGAAACACATCTTGATGAAGCATTTCAAGCAGCAGAGGTGAAGTAAATGGTGGCTCAAGTATAGAAACCTGGGATTTTTGTGTGTGTGCGAGGGTGTGTGTGCGAGGGTGTGTGTGTGTGTGTGAGAGAGTTTGTGGGTGTGGGGGGGTTGTTGGTGTGTGTGGGTGTGAGGGTGTGTGTGTGTGTGTGTGTGTGTGTGTGTGTGTGTGTGTGGGTGTGGGTGTGGGTGTGGGGGGGTTGTTGGTGTGTGAGGGTGTGAGGGTGTGTGTGGGTGTGGGTGTGAGGGTGTGAGTGTGTGTGGGTGTGGGTGTGGGGGGGTTGTTGGTGTGTGAGGGTGTGAGGGTGTGTGTGGGTGTGGGTGTGAGGGTGTGTGGGTGTGAGGGTGTGTGGGTGATGTACGTGGGGTGGGTCGCACACAGGGGGGGGCGGCACGGGGGGGGGGGAAATGTGGGTGTGTGTGTGTGTGTGAGAGTTTGTGGGTGTGGGGGTTTTGTGGGTGTGGGGGTTGTTGGTGTGTGTGGGTGTGAGGGTGTGTGTGGGGGTTGTTGGTGTGTGTGGGTGTGAGGGTGTGTGGGTGTGAGGGTGTGTGGGTGATGTACGTGGGGTGGGTCGCACACAGGGGGGTGGCACAGGGGGGGGGCGTGTGTATATGTGGGTGAGGGTGTGTGTGCGAGGGTGTGTGTGTGTGTGTGTGTGGGTGTGGGGGGGTTGTTGGTGTGTGTGGGGGTTGTTGGTGTGTGTGGGTGTGAGGGTGTGTGTGGGTGTGAGGGTGTGTGTGGGTGTGAGGGTGATGTACGTGGGGTGGGGCGCACACAGGGGGGGCGGCACGGGTGGGTGTGTGTGTGTGTGTGTGTGTGTGTGTGTGTGAGAGTTTGTGGGTGTGGGGGTTTTGTGGGTGTGGGGGTTGTTGGTGTGTGTGGGTGTGAGGGTGTGTGTGGGGGTTGTTGGTGTGTGTGGGGGTTGTTGGTGTGTGTGGGGGTTGTTGGTGTGTGTGGGTGTGAGGATGTGTGTGTGTGTGAGGGTGTGTGGGTGTGAGGGTGTGTGGGTGATGTGCGTGGGGCGCGCACAGGGGGGGGGCGCGTGCGGGGGGGTGTGTGGGTGTGTGTGTGTGTGTATGTGTGTGTGTGTGTGTGTGCGCGCGCGTGTGGCGGGGTTGGATCCTCTGGTGGTCAGTTAGTTTTTCATGCTATATGGCCAGGGTGTCCAAGATGAAGCTTATGAATCGACTGTGGCCTGCAAGTTCTTTTACCTGCTCCATCGTTCTTTCTGTGCTTTGTGGGTAATACTGACTTTCAATATCAGCTCCTTAAAATTCCCAGATCTGGTGCATTAAAAACTGATGCTCCCTCATTGGATTTAGACAAGTGAAGGAGGGGTCTTTTTGTATCAACGAAGAAAGAGTCTTTACCCACCTTCCTGGCGGAAGAAATGTAAAGAGTTGAGGCTAAAGCTTTGCAACGGACACACAAGTAGTGGTAGCATCAATAGCTAGAGTATCAGAGCCGGATGAAAAGCCCAAAAAGTTATTAGCAGAGGCTGAGCAGGTAGTGGAAGGGGATGGTGGAGGAACAGACCAGACGAGGTGATGAAGTGAAAAGCAAAAATGGTAAGTGGGTTGAGGTTCTTTGTGTATGGGTGACTTGGATTTTTAGTGTATGGAGACATGATTTAATCTTCACTGTAAAAGGGAAACAGTGCATTGACCCCAAATTTGCAGGGGCTTGGCACCTTGAAATACTTCAGCAAAAGACATTATTTGTGTGCAAATTAGTTAGTGTTGACTTTAGATCTTTTGGGAATTTTATAATGACGACAACACCTCAATTCTATTTATTTATGTCCTTGCCCCTCCTGTTTTGAAGGCAGTTAACTCGTACTGGGATTAGGTTCTTTAAGCACCTATGCAGTACCTCACTCAACTGATCATTCTTCACGAGTGAGCGTGGACACTAAAGTATCATTTGATTATTCATCATGGAAGTCATCAGTGTGAAGACCATCTCCTTACTCGGGATCTCTGTGCGCACACACACACACACACTTCCGACAAGGATTGAGACACAGAATCAGCTGTAAGAGTCCTCTCGGATTATTCCCTGACCCAGGGTCACTCAGGTCGACCACAATTTCCCTGCTGTTTCCTCGGAGAACGTTGGCAAACTTAGCAACGCCCAGGAGCTGAATATGGAACATGCCTGAACTGTATAGTTCAGTTCCATAATCATGGAGTACGGGCACTCACTCAATCATTAGGGGACTCCCCAATTTACAAGTTACATTTTTACGGACAGCTTTTATTGCAAACTAATTGAAATTTTCCTCCTTCCCTCCAAAAACATTAAATTGCAAAGTTTGAAATAGCTTTTCATACGACAGTCATTACCTGGTGATGTCCATAGTCGATAGACATGAGAGCCGTGTATTTTGTTTCTTTGCCATCTTTGGAACTTTTAAGTTCCAGTTGCAAGTGATGCCAATCACCATCATTCACTTTGATTTGGTCCATAGTCAGTGCTGTGACCCGGCTGCTCGAGCGATACACACTCAGCATCACATTTCCCTCACTGAGCTGAAAAGAAAGTGATATCACTGTTAAACATATCGGATAAAAAAACAAAACAAAAAACGCAACCTGCACTAAACAACACCACCACCCTATGGCCCCAAGTTTCCACATGATTTGCTCCTGATTTTTAGGAGCAACTGGTGGAGAACAGAGTATCTTAGAAATCGCAATTCTCCACATTTAAGTTTTCTGCAGTTCTAGTCAGGTAGAACAGTTTCACTTTTGAACAGAATTTTTTTTGACGCCTGATTTGAAAGTTTCCACAGTGAAAACGTACTCCAAACTAACTTAGAATGGAGCAAGTGAAGATTTTTGTAGGCCTGAAAAAACCTTGTCTACACATTAAAAAATCAGGCGCAGGTTACAAATTAGGCGTCGGGAACGAGGTGGGGGGGGGGGGGGGGAGGGGGGGAAGGGAAGTCATTAAATTCTACAATAAATCCTTAGTTATACTTATACAAATATTATACAAATAAATCCAACCTGAATAAAAATTTATAAGCAAAGAAAAGATTAAATAAACCATCTTCCTACCTGTGTGAAAGTGCTTCAGGCAGGCCTTTCAGGCAGCGGTTTGCCGTCGGGACCGACCGACGACAGGGGGAGGGAGGGAGAAGGCTGCAGGAAGCCTCATTACTTGAGGCAGCCGTTCCCGACGGCAGGGGGGGGGGGGGAGGCAGTGAGAAGGCTGCAGGAAGCCTCAGAAGTTCAGGCAGCCGTTCCCGACGGGCCCGACGGACGGCAGGGGGAGAAAGCTGCAAGAAGCCTCAGTGCTGATCATGGAAGGGCAATGTGGTTTTATTAAAAAATGTTAAACATTGAACAGCTACAAAGAATTTGAATAGTCTCAAACAAGTGCATGTGTCCCGTTTATCACAGTCGATCTTTAATTACCGAATGCACTCCCACACCCTCACACACAGAAATATCAAGAAAATTAAAATACAAGCCTTTGCAAGGGTTCAATAAACAAATTTTCACTTTTTCTGCAGCACTTTTTAAAATGGCCGAGTGCCAATGTTTCCTTCGCACTGCGCGTGCGCGAACGCTCCAACGTGCACGCGCAGGGTTGCCGGCACGAAAAAAACTCATTTAAATGATACCCGCCCCCTCCAACTTACAAAATCGGTGCGAGTGGTAGGCTCTGCCCCCACAAAGCGCTCGAGAATAGCGCGTTTTTTTTCAGGCGCCGTTCTCGGCGCGAAAAACGGGCGCCCAGCTCGGAGGGGCACCTGTTTTGCCGCGTGTGGAAACTTGGGGCCTATATTTCTATAGCGCCTGTAACGAAGTAAAGCATCCCAAGGCACTTCACAGGAGTGCTATCAAACTTGTTATGGAGCATTATGGACTGGTTGGGCCGAATGGCCTGTTTCTGTGCCGTATATCCTATGTAAAACAACATTTGACACCAAGCCACATAAGGAGATATTAGGACAGGAAAGTGGTAGGTTCTAAGGAGTGTCGTAAAGGAGGAGAAAAGGCTAGAGAGGCGGAGAGATTTAAGGAGGTAATTCCAGAGCTTAGGGCTGAAGCAGCTGAAGGCACGGCCGCCAATGGTGGAGTGACAAAAATCAGGGATGTGCAAGGTGCAAAAATCGGACAGACGAGGCCATGGAGGGATTTGAAAACAAGGGTAAGAATTTTTAAATCGAGGCGTTGCCAGACCAGGAGTCAATGTAGATCAGCAAGCTCATGTGCGAGTTAAGGTACAGGTAGCAGTTTTGGATGAGCTCAAGTTTACGGATGGTGCAACATGGGAGGCCGGCCAAGAGAGCATTGAAACATTGAGTCTCGAGGTAACAAATGAATGGATGAGGGTTTTAGCAGCAGATGAGCTGAGACAGGGGCAGAGTTGGGCGATGTTACTGAAGTGGAAGTAGGTGTTCTTGGTGATGGAGCGGATATGTGATCGGAAGCTCATCTCGGGGTCAAGTACGGCACCAAGGTTGCGAACAGTCTGGTTCAGCGTCAGACAGTTGCCAGGGAGAGAGATGTAGTCGGTGGCTGGGGAACTGAGTTTATGGCGGGCACCAAAGCCAATGGCTTCAGTCTTACCAATATTTTGTTGGAGTAAATTTCTGCTACTGGGTGTCGGAGAAGCAACATGGCAGTTTGAGAGAGGTGGTCATGAGTTAGAGCTGGATGTCGTCAGCGTACACGTGGAACCTGACGTTGTGAATCGAGCAGACAACTGACATGCTGACATTGACATTCTGTTGCCTGGAACGCTCTGGAGGAGCTCTGCAGACTCGGCTGAACGAGTCTCAAGGTTTATGGTAGTCTGCTGCATGCTGCACAACCTTGAGGGCATCATGAGGGAACAGCCCTTGCTACCACCTATCAGGTGAGAAGCTGAGGAGCAGGAGCACGACGGGGAGGTGGAGGAAGAGACGACGAAGGAAGAGGAGAGCGCAGGAGAGGAGGAAGGAGGAAAGAGGAAAGATTTAGCCTAGACAGCCCCTTTCTGCCCAGGCTATACGTGAAGAACTAATTCAAGTGCGATACCAGTAACCTCAATCCCAATTCCCCAACAATCCCACACTCCTTACCTTCCCTCTGTCACAGACCATCATATCGTTCTCTTGGCCATAATGCAAAAATAAAAGCCAGCACAAAATACACAAGCCAAACCAAATTTATGAATGAAATCATGCCTTATTACATACAAAATTAAACTAATCACCCTTGTGCATTCCCTTAGCGCTCGTCTTCCGTGTGCCTTTCCCTGTCCTCGTGTTCCTCCGCAGCGCTACCCCAGTGGCTGCAGCATGGCTGGTGAAAGGCCACTGACTTTCTGTGGGGGACACTGCAGATGGAGGCTGACCTCGAGCAGCTCGGAGCCCAGAAGGCCCGGCTTCAGACTACACCATCTCGGCCTGGGCATCAACAGTCTGGACTGGCTGATTGACGGACAACAGCAAGGGGAGTGATAGTGGTGAGAGGACGAATGCTGTTATTCAGAGAGAGGACAGCAGCTTCATTCTCCACGGAGCCACTGCCCCTCCCCCATGGCGGCGCCTCAACAATCCAAGAAATCTGTTGGAGGACAGTTTACTGGATTGCTGTGACACCCTGCAAGCCCCTTTGAACACTGATATCCACAGCCATGACGGCAGCAGTCTGAGCTTGCATGGGAGCAAGCTGACCTTTCGTGACTGCAGTCTGAGCTGGGAATGCACTTATGCTGTAATGGAATCTGAGGCACCGGCCATTAGACGCTGCATCATGGTTGGTTTTACAAGTGTGTCGATGGAGTTGGCCACCAGTTCCATGCTGGAAAGGATGGGTTCCAAGCTCTGTGCAAAGCCCTGAGCCAAGTTGGTACCGAACTCCTCCATGCTCCTAGACATTGATCGCAGGATTCTTGGCAGGCTTGTCAATGCACCAAGCATTTTGTTGTATCACCCATCAGCATTCTTCTGTAGCCTGGTCCATCGAAATCCTCATCCGAGTCCTCTACAGCAAAACCCTCTGGTGAGCTGGCACCTGCGCTACCCGTGACCCCTGCTCTGGCTCAAGCGCACTTGTGCCCAGTGTCTCAGCCTCTACGCTATGCTTTGAGATACGCGCAGTGTCTGTATCTGAGCAAGTGGCTGAGAGTGTGAAATCAAGTGATGACGTGTCTTCATCATTACTGTGTTCTTGGTTCTTCCTCCACTGCCTGGGAAGTTTGCAGTTCTTGGGTATCTGAAAGGAAAAAGGGACAAAGGTAGGGTTGTGGTGAGGGAAGAGGACAAAGGAAGAAATGCATGCTTACACCATCTGCAGCTGGTCAGTCAGAAACGATTGTGGATTGAGGGGGAAGTGGGATGTGAGAAAGAGGATACGGTATGAGGATATCATCTTTCATGGATTCAGCCCCGCCGCTGGCCACGCCCTCAGCAATGGCCTTTTCCATAATGGCCAGCATCGTCTCCTCCATGGGAGTTAGAACATGTAGGCGTGCCTGTCCTCCTCCAGTTAGTTCTTGCTGCCTCTGGTTGTGCGCCACCTTCTCCTGCACGAGAGGGGGAAGTGTGTCAATGAGTGCGGTGCAATATGTTTGGGTGATGAGGCTATCATGGTTGAATAGCTGGCAACGTGTGCAAGCTGTGAGTTGTGGGTGTGAGGCTTGCAACAGTGTGCGAGGGTGAGGTGAAGCATATGAATGTTAGGTATAAGTCCTGATTGATAGAGATTATTGGTAGGTGAGTGATGGGGGTGTGGTGAACTGAGCAGTGGCTGAGGCTAGTGGCGCAGTTGGTGGGATATGGCATTTGAAGACGCATTTGCTGACCTGGACAACTCGCGTGAGGTCATTAAACATTTTACGGCACTGCATCCAAGTCCTCGGGGCTAAAGTCCTGGCATTTACCTCCATAGCTACTATTCCCACTGCCTACTCATTGTGTGTCCAGACGGCCTCCTACCTCGCTGTGGATACAGGGCATCTCTCCTCCTTTCCCCCTCTTCCACCAAGATCTCAAGGGCAGTGTCAGAAAGCCTTGAAGGACTTCTCCCGTAGTCAACCATTGTTGATTGTTGAACAACACTATTCCAAACGATCTCAGCACCTCCAGCAGCCACAATGCACCTTCCCTTTAAGAGGTGCAGGTTAGCTTTAAGTAGCGCCAGCAAGTAACAATACTGGGCCCCCCTGCTGATGCGTGCAGCCAATGAACAGCGCAGTTACCGCTGGCTGCACACAGCAATCATTATAATGAGCAGGCAGCACAAAGATGGCATGCTGCCTGTATTATACTGAACGGGCATGGGGTAATAGCGCGTTGCGATTCCCACACCCGTCTTTGGGGGCTATCCAATTTAGCCTCCATCGGCTTTGGTCTTCCCAGTATTTAATTGGAGGAAATTTCTGCTCATCCAATATTGGATGTCGGGCAAGCAGTGTGACAAATCAGAGGAAGTTATAATTCTATTTATTCTTCATAGCCCATTGGGCGGGCCACATTGTCCGCATGCCGGACACAAGACTCCCAAAACAAGCGCTCTACTCGGAACTCCTACACGGCAAGCGAGCCCCAGTGGGCAGAGGAAACGTTTCAAGGACACCCTCAAAGCCTCCTTGATAAAGTGCAACATCCTCACCGGCACCTGGGAGTCCCCGGCCAAAGACCACCCTAAGTGGAGGAGGAGCATCCGGGAGGGCGCTGAGCACCTCGAGTCTCGTCGCCGAGCGCATGCAGAAAACAAGGGCAGGCAGCGGAAGGAGCTTGCGACAAACCAGACTCCGCACCCACCCTTTCCTTCAACCACTGTCTGTCCCACCTGCGACAGAGACCATAATTCCCGTGTTGGACTGTTCAGTCACTTGAGAACTTGCTTTTGGAATAGAACCAAGTCTTCCTCGATTTCGAGGGACTGCCTATGATGATGATGATGATGATGTTCATAATGTATGTGAGTATAACACCTAGTTTTTTAGGACCAGGATTTAGGTCAACCAGGACAGACTGAAAGTCTCCTCGTTCGGATATGTAATACGAGCCTGAAGCTCTCCATGCCGGCACATAAAACAGCATGATAATCCGAGCTGCAGCCCTCACGATGTGCCAGGACAGCCAGGGCTGCAACATGGGACATCAGTGACCAGTAGAGGGCAGCTGGAAACCGATTGTTTGACAGAACTTTCCTGGTGTGGGACAATGGGAGGGCACCAGACATGTGGGGTTGGGGGTGGGGGGGCGCTGGTGTTGGTGAGGAAAGAGCATCCATCTCAAGAAGAACAGAGGTACTCAATTTGTACTTGTATATCAATTTAAAGGCAGCATCGTGTTGTGTCTGCAGCACCCACTCTGTTTGATCATCAAGCCTGATGATGAGGCAGTTTGTCCAATTCAAATGAAAGTCTTTTACCACAGTGAGTATCTGAGGACTCAGTGCTCAACTTCGGGGGTCAGCGGCCTGCTGTTGTTAACCCCAAGTCTCTATTCAAAGCCTTGCATTTGACATTGATAGAGCCATCATGTTCCATTTATATTTGTATCATTTTATAATTCCTCACCCCATTGAGTGTGTCTGTTTCCAATTGTTCAAAAGTATTTACTTAGAGGTAAAAGATTTGTATTTCTATAGCACCTTTCATGACCTTAGGATGTCCCTAATGGCTTTACAGCCAGTAAAGCTGTTTTACGCTTTTTGAAGTGCAGTCACAGTTGTAATGTAGGAAACGAGGCAGCTAATAAACGCACAGCAAGGTCCCACAAACAGCACCATGATAATGATCAGATTATCTGTTTTTAGTGATTGTTGATTGAGGGATAAATATTGTCCAGAACAAGGGATAACTCCCCTGCTCTGTACTGCACTGGAGTGTTACCCCAAATGTTATGCTCAGGCCTCTGGAGTGGGACTTGAACCCACAATCCTCTGACTCAGAGGTGAGAGTGCTACCCACAGAGCCACAGTTCACACCAAGTGTATGGTATGTGGCATAACTTTAATTTGTCCAGGTCTGCTAACTTACATGGACATCTGAACGGTATGGCCTACTACCTCTGTCCATGGATCACACACAGACTAGCGAAACTGGGTCAGCTTCCTCAGGTTGAGTCCGAGCGGAATTGGCAGCTATAACTCCCAAAGTGGCAATCCTGGCACATTTATTTAGAAGGTGTATATTTTATACGATGAATAAAACTGTTATTAGCCTACGGGGTGGAATTTCAGGTCATTTGTGCCTCCCGTTCCCTAACGGGGCGCAAATGACTTTCCACCCAGGCGCGGCGCTGCTAACGACTCCCACTAAATTCCGTGGGAGTTTAGTGGCGGCAGTAACTGGTAGCGCCCCACTCCGCTGGTGATGACAACTCTTTAATCTTTGTTTTTATTTTTAACACACGAGCATTCTTCAAAGTCAAGACATTTAGTAAAGGTCCGAAGTAATGCACCATTAACCCACCTAATTCCTTGTTCTTTGATGTTTCTTTCAGGTTATACTCAGTGACATCCAGGATATTAGGATATATATATATATATATATACACACACATCTCCATGCAAATAACTTGTAAAGCTTTCAAAAAGGTTTCAATGTCTGTAATTACCAACCTGAATGCTGACTGTTGAGAACTGACCAGCCTCTGCTCGGATGAAGATGCCAGTTGCCTGCCGTGTACGGAACATCAACCCAATATACCAGGGCAAAGTGATTGTGTTGACAAGATTACTCCATGAAACGAGGCTGTTACCCAGGAACCGTTGGGGACTGGCCATTACTGCAACAACAAAAAAAATCAGTTTACCACTATATTCTTATGGGAGGTTTGCATGAATTATTAAACAAATCGTAAAGCTACATTACAATTCATAGCACTATCAATTAATAACTAGCAGCCTGAATAAACCATCTGAAACTTTTAAGAGTTCCTCCATATATAGAACTCTAACTTGCCTTTCAGAAATACTTTGAAATTGGGATAAATATTAGAAGCCGGACTGTCAATACATATTAACTTATCTTCACTCACATTAGCTTAACACACATCTGTTAGCTCAAACTGGTGAGCAGCTGGTGAGCTCAAATATCAGAGATGCCCGTTACTTGTTTTTTTCAATTAACAACCCAAAGTGAAGGCTCAAGGTGCATATTTCAGGGCACCAAGATTGAATACATAAAAGAACAGGAGAGGTAAATCAGTTATTGATAAGGTACAATGAGTTTCTTTAGTTTTTGCATAGGCTTCTGAATAAAAAGTCCCTTGGAAAAAGAGATATTCCATCACAGAGGGGGAGGGTGAAAACTGATAACCCTTCAATCCATCCCGCTTGAACCACAGCACTGTTGGCACTCGCGGGAGAACATTTAATTAGTCTAGTCTGTCCTCTCACTTCTCAGTCAAAAAGGATACCCGAATGATGTCAAGCAACCTAGAAGTGAAGAAATGCATTCCTCTCCTCTTCTTTTTTCAGCCAAGGATCTCACTTCTCCTGAAAGTGTTGACTTTTTGTTGAGCCTCGTTCAACTGCCCACATTTCAGTAGTAGCACTGCCAAGCAATTCCACCATTGACAATATTGCAGCCAAACATTATCCTCTCCTCATCTGACCTGATGTCCTCATACATGCAGTTCAAGGAGAGGCTGCTGGATGACTACCAGGAGAAGGAACCCTGGCTGACTTCTGCTTTCCTTGGCCAGGAACTAACTCAAGCACAGACATGCATTGAAACTCGAGCCATTCTCAATCTGTAGTGCCCAGTATCCGTGTAGTAACTAAGTGAGCCATTGGAGTAGAGAACTGCGGCCTAGAAATTCGAACCTTCAGCGCCGACCGTTAAGGATGGTTTTAAAAACAAAATGGCGGCCGCCTATCTTCCGCGGAATGCGGCAGCTGCCATATTGGGCAGGTCGGCAGCGCTGCCGTTGCCAGTACTCACTTCAAATATATTAATGATCAGGAGCATGACGCCAATCGCTGCGCAACCCTGAATTAACACACGCTGAGCAATTTTGGACGTCGCCGCTCCTTTTAACGCCCTCTCCAAAGCACACCCGTGCGTGCAGCCATTGCCAGCGAGTAGACCCTCTGTAAAATCAGAGCTTATTCACTATATATGTGTATAAAAAGAATAGGTTGCTTTTGTTTGTATTCTAGGGATTAGAATCAGAAATATGGGTTGCATTCTTTAAAATATGAGAGATTAGAGTATCTTTAGGCTTTGATTTATCATGCATACCCTCTCCGCCAACGTACAAAACACGAGATACATAACCGGAAACATTGCACTTCACTTTTATAAATCGTGATTTCCTGATAATGGCGCACAGGCACTTTAGATCCAACCTTCATCCTCCTGCTGATCTTACCGCCTGACAAAGCATGTTGCATGGGAGGTGCTGCGTTACGCTCATTTAAATCAGCAGGCAGCACCAAAATAACAATGCTGCCTACGTTCTTTTTATGGGTGGCCTTGCTCTGTGGTGGTACCACCTGTTTTTGTATCGAAGTCCTCAGCCTGAATCTTTTACGCGGTAGGGGGCTGGTTGACACATTCACTGTTTATAAATGATAATCAAAACCAATAACATCAAAGCCTCCATTCTTAGCGAAATGAGCTTGGGAGAGTTTTAAAGCACTTCTGTTTGGATGAATATTTGCAACACAAAACTGGCCTAGTTTCAGCACTAAATGACACCTAAAGGCCCCCTAGTGTAGGAAAGGATTGTGTTACTCGAATGATTTTGAGAGACCTTCTAAAATTGGGATTAAGGTGCTTCATTGATTGGGCTGGAGCAAAGGAAAATCGTCATGCATCCAACATGTTCCTTATGTGACCCAACAGTAAGTCTGAATGAAAAACATAAAAAGACATTCCAAGTCACAGCACTGACTTCCCTCAGCATACAAGTTTTACAAACAAGCGCAAATGCACAGGTTTCATTGAAACATAGAATCATTACAGCACGGAAGGAATCCATTCCACCCATGGTGCCGGTTCTATGATAGAGCTATCCAATTAGTCTCACACCCCTGCTCTTTCTCCATAGCCCTGCAATTTTCTCCCCTTCAAGTATTTATCCAAAGTATTTATGAAAGTTACTGTTGAATCTGGTTCCACCACCCTTTCAGGCAGTGTATTCCAGACCATAATAACTCGCTGAGTAAACAATGTTCTCCTCTTCAACTTGACCTGCCACCTTCAAAGATTTCTGTATGCAAACCGCCATGACTCTCTGTTCCTGTGCCACCTTTAAAATTGTTATATTTAGTTTATATTGCCTCTTCTCATTCTTCTTTCCAAAATGCATCACTTCACACGTCTTTGTGCTGACTTCCAGGTCCAAAATGATTTGAATTTATTTTAGATTCATTTGTATATACTTGAATTTGGTTCACTTTACTTTGAAGTACTCAGCCCTTTAAAGTAAAAGAAGAAAATAAGACTACATAAGTATAAAGGAACAGCAGTCCCTCTTTGGGCCCAAATTTCCCCGTGAGTTGCACCGTTTTTTTTGGTGTAACTTGATTTTTCTGTACTATCTTTTTAGTTGCAAATATGGCCATTTAATTTGCGCCAGTGTAAGTGAGATAGTTAGGTTTTTTGTTAGGTTCAGTTTTTTTTTTCAAAAGGAGGCATTCCCAGCCACTTGCACCATTTATGCCAATTTGGCCAGTAAAAAGTTAGGGCAGTGTATGTGTCCACTTTTGTCCACACAGAAAGACCTTTCTTACAGTTAAGGAATCGGCGCAAGTAACTACATTTAAAGCACCACCAAGCACCAAATAAAGCACAAAAAGTAATAAGCAATTAATTAACAAATAAAACAGAAGGAACCCTAAAGCACCAAAATCAATCAGTAAATAACAAATTAAAAAATAGAAATCCTACCTTAGGGAACGCAGCGGGCTGCCAATGAGGGACCCCATTCGGCCAGAGCTAGGGACGGCGTGCTTCGGGCCCTCCCACACAGCCTGCAGTACCAGGAGCTACTGCGCATGCGCGCAGACTCGAGCATACATGTGCAGAAGTCCCAGCACTGTTTTCAGCGGCGGGACCTAGCTCCGCCCCCCTCTCTTTGTTCTGCGTCACGCCAGCTCCACAGATAGCCCAAGAATCGGCCATGATCGCAAGTATTTTTTTTGCCACTGCTTCTGATCTAAAATGTCGGCGGAGGGCTCGGAGGTGCGCCGAAAAAACCGGAGGGCCAAATTTGGGTCTTATGTCCTGATGTTGCTGAAAGCAGCTATGCACAAATGTGGACTTTTATTTCAGCATTCTTTTTCCTGTGTTAATGCAGATGGGTTTGTTTCTATAGGTGTGTGGGGGGGTAAGGAGTGGAAGAGGAAAAGTCAGGAAAGAAATTCAACCACTGGCGGTGAAGGAGTTTCTTCATATAGTCCCTTACAATTTATAGGACAGTCTGCACCTTTACCCTCTAGCAATATGGTGGAAGTTGGATCTGTGTTGCTCAGATTCCAGGGATGCTTATGTTGTGGACTGCATCATTTTGCCTTTGGAGTTTACAAATGTAACCTTTTGAGCTCCAAAGTTGAAACAAAAAAGAATAATTCAAACACCCATTCACCTTTGACCTCAATACAAGAAACTCTCCCACGCAGAATTCAATCAGCTGCCAGAAAAAAACTCAATCGGGCCTTGGGCTTTCAAGTGAGGGTAACCCCTAAATTGGATTGTCCAAATGAATGTCACTTTGCTTTATATATTAAGAAAGATTTCCTTTTGTCACCACAATAAACATTTATTAAGTTAGCTTTACATTTCAAATACCCTCATTGGGGAACAAATAGAGCAGTCTAATTGCATGACGCTACCCTTTCAATTTGACAAATTGATGTTTGATGTGATGTTGGATTCAGTGAAAAAGATGCAAGAGATACGGCGGGGTCGAAATTGCCCTGTTTTGCGACGCCCGTTAGCACCTCCGGGGGGGGGGGGGGGGGGGGGGGGTGTACAAACGGGGCACAACGAGGTGGGGGGGGGGGGGCACTATCGGCTCCTGCAAAATTGCGCGAGAGTTAGCGGAGGCCCTGCCACGGTATCTCCGCACCACATTCGTTGCGCCCCGGGCCGCTGCACAGCCGGTGATGATGTCATCAACCATGCGCGGCACCCCCTTCATTCCAGCCTCGCGGGTCGCGAATGGAGTCAACCTCCGCTCGCGGGGGCAGAAGTTAAAGGTGGGGAGCGCCCCGCGCCGCCAACTTGCCGGTTTGGTTGACTCACCGGTTGGTCCCGAATCCTGCCTCCCTTGCGTGGTCTGGGCCGCCATCGTGCAGCCCAGCACTCTGTTTTGGGTGCCATGCCGCCCTGGTGGTCCAGTGGAGGCCTGGCAGAGTGAGCAGCGGCCCTCCCCTTTAAGCAAAGGGGAGGGGCATTGAACAGCGTCAGCACTACACGGAACATCCGCGTAGCGCTGCCGATCGCACCCCAGCATTGCCCGTTACTCATTTAGTCCCACAGTACAGGGTTTGAAACTGATGGTTGGAGGCCGTCTGAAAATAAATAACTTATGTAGAATTTCTCTTCAGAACCATCATAAAATTCGATTCCAGAGACATCACGGGTAGGGACAATGGACAACAGACAGGATCCTTATGCATGAAATCACTTGGAGCAGCATTTCATTTCTACACAAGTTTCTCCATCTATCTCCAACTTACAGTTTTAAAGCTTAAAACACAGGCAACAAGTGAGAGAGAGAAATCGAACAGATACTTTTGTATATCGTTATGATACAAGGTTGTATAAAGTATACAACTGGGAGCAGATTATTTTATTTAGCACTTAACCAACCTTGGGATTCGTCATATGAATTGTTAAATGTTATTAGCATGGTTGGGTGTATTTTAAATGTTTTTTTGCACGTTTATATAGATTGATATATATAAACCCCTGGTGAAACCAGCAAGGAAATGAGGGAGACCCAGTTACATTGGGCCCAAGTTTCGGGCTGCGCCACCTGGACACCCGTTTTTCGCGCCACAAAGTGCGCCTAAAAAAAAACTCATCTTTTCTCCGACTCCTTGCAGGTCCTCTGGAGCTGGGCGCGGCGCAGCATGAGCTGTGGTGGGGAGGAGCCAGATCCCTGCGCTGAAAACAGTGCCGGGACCTCTGCACATGCACGCTACAGTGGGCGCGCATGTGCAGTAGCTCCAGGCGCCCAAAACTGTGGGAGGGGCCCGAAGCACGCAGCCCCTAGCCCTGGCCGAATGGCCTCACTGGGGCTGCGTGGATAAGGCTCACCTCCCACCCGACCGGATCGGACCCTACTTGACTCCCGCTCCCCGGACTGGACCCGACCCCTGCTCTCCCCACCCCAGCGACCCGACCTCCACTCCCCCAACTCCCCTGCCAGCGACCCGACCTCTGCGACTTTTCCCCCCCACCTCCCGACTCTCTCCACCCCCACCGACCTCTGCGACTCTCTCCCCCCTCCCGACCTCTGCGACTCTCTCACCCCCCCCGATCTCTGTGACTCTCTCTTCCCCCCCGACCTCTGCGACTCTCTCACCCCCCCGACCTCTGCGACTCTCTTCCCCCCCCCGACCTCCGCGACTCACTCTCCCCACTCCCCCCGACCTCTGCGGCTCTCTCACACCCCCCCGCCCGACCTCCGCGACTCTCTCTCCCCAACCCCCCCCCGACCTCCGTGACTCTCTTCCCCCCCCGACCTCCGCGACTCTCTTCCCCCCCTGACCTCCGCAACTCTCTCTCTTCCCCCCCCCTCCCCGACCTCCGCGCCTCTCTCTCTTCCCCCCCCCACTCCCCGACCCTCTCTCTTCTCCCCCCACCTCCCCGACCTCCGGGACTCTCTTTCCCCCCCCCCCCCCCCCCACCGGACCCGGGACCCAAGACCCAACGCCACCTACCTGTAAATCCAGCCCGAAGTCTTGGGCCCGGCCGTTCAGCCTCCTCCTCTCCTCTCCTTTCCTCCTTCCCTCCTCTCTCCTTCCCCTCCATTCCCCTTCTCCTCCCTCCCCCCTTCTCCTCCTCCTCCCTCCCTATCCCCCAACCCCCACCCCCCCTCTACCTCCCTCCTCCCCCTCCCCTCCCCCCTTCTCCCCTCGCTGTCAGAAACCCAGACACTGACAGAGAGTGAGTGAGAGACACACACACAGACAGACAGAGAGAGACACTGACAGAGACACACTGGGGGGGCCATTCCAGCACACTTTTGGAGGACTCCCGGTGCTGCAGTCGGTAAGTAGAAAATGTTTTATTTATTTTTTATTAATTTTTTTTTGATTGATTTATTGGTTGATTTATTGATGTATTTATCATTTATTATTGATGATGGCTCTTTATTTGTAAAACTGAAGTGTTTAATGTTTGTAAACTTCCCTTTAAAACCCCCCCTCCCCCCATTCCCTACGCCTGATTTGTAACCTATGCCTGATTTTCTAAGTGTAGACAAGGTTTTTCTGAGCGTACAAAAATCTACACTAACTCCATTCTAAGGTAGTTTGGAGTATGTTTTCACTGACGAAACTTTCAAAACGGACGTAAGTGGCCAGACATGCCCCCTTTTGAAAAAAAAATCTGTTCCAAACTGACTAGAACTGGAGCAGACGAAATGCCGAGAATTGCAATTTCTAAGATACTCCATTCTAAACCAGTTGCTCCAAAAAAACAGGAGCAACTCAGGCCGAAACTTGGCCCCATTAGGTCTCCATTGTTTCTGACAGTCTCCATGTTGGTGTAAGGTGCGGAACTTCCATTTTTCTCATACAATGCAAATGACACGCCGGGGCAGAGATTCCCTAAGCAGAGAGATCCCACCACTACTGAACCTCGGTTGGGACCTAGTCTTTCAATCGAGGCTGGTACACCAAGAGACATGTGGCATACCTACCTCAACGAGGGTCTATGTTTGTGGGTCTATGCTTCTGTCTCATGCTAGAATTTATGTACTGGTTTTGTAAGTTTTCCTTCATCAAAATAGAAGACAATGCTTCTCAACTTTCCCAGAATATATGCAAACCATGCAGATTTAATCAATCTTTCACACTGTGGTATCTGGCACCATACAGTTTGAATATAGCTATTTCTGTCTAATGCTCTGTTATCCGTGTTTTATTGTGAGCCATTCCCTAATGCATGGCCCATTCAGAAAGTTCCATATGTTTGCCCATATCCAAATGGGATTGATGCTAGCTCAACTTAACCCTATCCTTCATGGCTGTCTATGGCTTTATAATCCTGAGTGCGCAAATTAATTTCCCTTTTAAACCAATGTAAATTTGCATACTGATTTTGTAGTATACAACTGCCTGTATAGGGCAAGAAAACAAAGAATTAAAAAAAAGGAAAACTAATTGTAATGTATTTTAATTTAAGAATCAAAGTCTTGTTTCATATTTTGAACAATAAGATTTCTGTAGTTAACGATTTAAAATAATTTCTTCACAGACTCATAGACATTCTTCCTAGCTGGTAAAACAGGACAATTTTATCTCCATGGGCATTACCAATTACTGTCTAAGTTGGCCCACCAGAGGGGTGAGGTACTGCAGTGTAGGAAGTGATTCTCACCCCTTGATCAGCGAGTTCTGAACGAGCGACTCGTGCGCTTGGTTTTAACTGCCCACCCGCCCTATTTCTACCGGGCGGGCAGGGTTAAAATCGACTCCATTGATCGACATGGCACGAACTACACCAGAGAAAATTCTGCGTTCAAGGCATCAATTCCAAGAGGAGTGGAAGAATGCTTGGCCGTCCAATACTCTAGACAAGTAACAGGTGAAAACTAGGTAACAGACATCAAAGCTAGATTTCAAAGAAAAATCAGTCAAAAATCAGATGTATGACAATGCCAAGTTGAAGACTCTGAATAATGATCTGGAATCCTGATCTATAATTAGTATAGATATCTCGTGCAATCATTTCGGATTAGTTTGACAAAAATCACCCACACTTTTAATTCCACTGATGCTTCCCAGATGTTACGCAGAATAGCTACATTCTGAGCACAACCCTGTGTCCCAACTGCTGCTCCCCCTCTTTCTCCAGCATCATCATCATCATCATCATCATCATCATAGGCAGTCCCTCAGAATCGAGGAAGACTTGCTTCCACCCCCGGTGAGTTCTTCGGTAGCTGAACAGTCCAATACGAGAGCCACAGACTCTGTCACAGGTGGGACAGTTAGTAGTTGAGGGAAGGGGGTGGGTGGGACAGGTTTGCTGCACGCTCTTTACTTTAGCTAACTCAGCGCAGGCTAGGATCAAAGCTGGGCTCTCTTTGGTTTGTGTGGCTCAATTACTTGCTGAATTAACTTGCCAAATCATTAAGGGAGCCTTATTTTCTCCCTTAGCCAATTCTTCACAACACAGGTTTCAGGGGTGAGCTGCAACTATCAGATATGAACCCTTACTGTGACCACTTAATACGATTTTTCAGCATCACTGTTCATATAGATGGTTTTTCTCTTATTTACTGCCTCATTTCAGATTGATTTGACAGTAAGCACCAACACTTCAACTGCTTTGACGTTTCTCACAGGATAAGTGGCACGGGTACATTTTTTTAACCTGGCTGCCCTTTTGTCTAAAGGACGAAAGTGCTCCTAGTGCATAAGCTGTTCCTAATTCTACACTGTCCTCTCTACCAGCAGCATCACGCCCAAATGCAACAGCTGCAGCGAAGGAAATCAGACAGCTAAGCTTCTCGCTACCAATGCACAAAACCCAAACACAGATGTAAATCATTAACTCCTCATACATGGGGCCGTCTCCAGGGAATCTCCATAGTGCCTGCTATTGTTTCACAATTAATGGCAAATCATTTGACCCGAGCATACAACAGGTCAGCCTGTGGGATCAGACCCAACAGCTTTGCAAAATTAGAATGGAACGGAAGCAGCTGCTGAGAAGGAAACATTAAATGTCAGAACATTTTTCCTTTCTCCAGTTGTTGCAAAAGTGAATTGGGAAAACCCAGCACAAATGAACACAGCTCCATCTCAGCCTGTAACGAGTGATAGCTGATTGATTCTGGAGTTTTATCATTGTATTTTGGCTCAACAATACATTTCCTTATAATTAATGCTGCACTGCCAAGCTCTCTGGCGTTAAACATAACCGCCCTCCCCAACGGATCCGTGGATAAATGCACCACTCGATATGGCGCAGAACCATACATATAAGAGCAAAGTTTGATTTGAGTCAGTCTGGGTGGCCGTGGGGAGCTAAAATTAGCCTCACCACCTTGGTGAAGAAGAAAAAAGTTAGCTAAAAGTATAAGTACATAGACATCAGTTAATGAGAGGATTAAACTTGGTTGTGATATTTCCCAAGGTAAAATAAGCTGCTCAGATTCACCATCTAGGCTTAAACTTGATGGGTGGTCAACTTAGGTGAGGTACTGAATAGCCGCAAGCATGACTCAAAAAAGATGGATTTTTTTTTTCTTTGCCCTCATTAGCTGTAATTCATTGGCTGTCAAGCACTTTGCAATGCCTTGAAAGGCATTAGATGAATGCAGGTTGTTTCTTTCTCTATTTGCTCCTTTTTAATGTTTTTAGATGCTGATCTGGGGCTCCAATGCCTTACTAATGGGAAAGATCAGAGCCTTAATAGGAAAACCTGACCTTGTACTGAATGCACTTAGCATACAACTGAATCTGTGTATGTACGAGAATAATCCCCGAATTGGGTTTAACACTGCCCCCAATTTGCTGTGGCTGCATCGCGACCAATTTCAGAACCGGCTCAAACACTGCTGAGCAAATTTCTACTATATATCATCAAAAAAATACAGCAGCCAGCTATTGTCATGTGTGGTAGGTATCATCCCCAATCCACTGCTGCTGGCATTATTAGCACATCAAAATGATAGTACCGGAGAAATTAAACATATCATTGTTCTCAGCACTTAGACAGCAAAAAGCACTCTAAAATCAGGTGCATCAAATGCCAAATGCTTCCTCCATTATTCTATTAGCCTCCCCTCCATTACCTCGACTAAATGTGTTTCATCCTTCGTCTCAGAAAATCACTAGCAGTTTGATATTTTCACTCACCAGCATCTCGGTTTCATGCTTGCAAAAAGAGATTGGCAAAAGAGTTTCATGTCGTGCAGATTTTGTGAATAATTATGAGGAACAGGATTGAAATCACTTAAACAAGCTTAATTTTGGCCTCTTAGTGACTATAAGAGAGAATAAACTGTTATCCTATTCATCAGAGCTGGAGCTGTGCCCAAATAGCTGCAATGATCCACTACATAGCATCATTCAATTCTTCCTGTGCCCCTCTCGGCCTTTATTTCCCTTGCTCTCTTCCACATCCCATCTTTCCGGCCTGAATTCTCGGCTTCCGAATGCTGACTTTCTATACTTCTCTGCTGCATGAGCAATAGCTTTTAGTTTGTGGCTGTTCAAATTAGTCATACACAACAACAACTACAACTTGTATTTATATAGCGCCTTTAGTGTAGTGTAACGTTCACAGAAGTATTATGAGATTAAAAAAATTGACACCAAGCCGCATAAGTAGAAATTAGGGCACTTAAGGGATCGAAACTGTGGCAAAAGGCAAGTTCAAGAGGATTTTGGGCTGTAAACGTTTTTTGATTAAACGGTTCAGTCAGAAAACCAGAAACAGTAGGAATACATTCACTCTGAAGTACCATAAAAACATTCTGTGGCCACTTAGCATTTGACCATTCCTGCCTGTTGCAACCATTAACATAATGTACTGTGTACTGCACTCCTTTAATTCTGCCTTCTTGAGCATCCCTGATTATAATTGCTCAACCATTTGTGGTTGTGCCTTCTGTTGCCTAGGCCCCAAGCTCTGGAACTCCCTGCCTAAACCTCTCCGTCTCTCTACCTCTCTTTCCGCCTTCAAGATGCTTCTTAAAACCTACCTCTTTGACCAAGCTTTCATCACCAAAGGGGCTAGAAAATCCCCAGCCTGTCGTTATTTGATAAATAATGTCATTTTAGTGAATAAATAAGAATAAAAATTGCGCCATTTTTTTAAGGGGTAAATTTGGCCACAAAATACACCTGTTGTTAAAAAATGGCGTTGCACGACGATTCGTGTTAAAAACCATGATCTTGCTAACTTTAGCCCGAGGCCTATCAACGCCAAAAATACAGACCCTTGGAGGGGAGAAAACACAAAAAACAAATTGCAAAAAACAAAAAATCAAAAATCACAAAACATTTACAAGACCCTTAACTAAATAATCGCTGCAAAAGAATTTAAAAATAAAAACTTGAACTTACCTTTTCTGCAGGTCTTCCTACTTACCGATGTTTCTGAGGCTGTAACGCCCGCTTTTCTTGTGCGTTTTTTTCCCCATCCCAAAACGGGTTCGCCGAATAGGCAAACTTAGGTGATGCGGTTTTTTTTCCGCGTTGCACATTGGCAAGCCGCTTTTTTGCGATATTTTGAAAACGCCATACCTAAAGTTCTTTTAGCGTGCGTTAGGCTAGGAAAATTCTAAACCCTTGATCTGCAGTTGTAGTTTAATTTGAAATTTTGTTCTGGAATGAGCTTTTCTATTTCACTTAGTATTTTATACATCTCCGGAAGTTCCCCTTGCATCTTCTTCCTTTCAAGGCTGAAGAGTTTTTCTAAACTTTCATCATAACTCAGTCTTCCAACAATCACGGCCTTTCTGCACTGTTTCTGACTTGGACTTTTCCATTGTGCCTCAATGATCAGAATGAACACTATACTTCAGGTGCAACATAACCGCAACGCTATAAAGCTTCTGCACGGTGGCCTCGTACTTATGCGAGGAGGCCAGAGAGGGAGATCGTAGCCCGGGGGTGTGGGAGAATTGGGGGCTATGGGGGGGATTAGAAGCCAGAGTGGATTAGATGCCAGAGGGGACCATTGCCTATTGATGGGGAGGGGGGGGGGGTGGGGGGGGAATGGAAAAGTCCTGTGTTCTTTAAATGTTGGGGTTAGGAGCAATGTTCCCTTTAAGCTGCACGGCCGTGTCAGGAGCTCTCGCGCAGCCAGCTCACCGGCTTTTAAATGTAAAAACTGCGCATGCGCGGATTTTTGAATGGGCCGCGAAGTCCCTTAAAGGAGCTGCAAGATCCCCCCCCAAAAAAAAATGAAAGGGAAGATTGGTTAGGAGCACTCTTGCTCCTCCCGGATCCACATTCAGGTAAATATATTCCAAAACTTACCTTGTAGGTAGTAGTTGGCGCAAGTCTGGTTTTACTGAAGGCAGCCTGCCTCAGGGCAAACCAATCTTTGCAGTGAGGTCCTCAAACAGGTGTTAGGCCCCTTATCTGCATTTGGACATCTATTTAATTTCCTTTCCCAATATGGCGGGTGGCACACTTCTGGACAGAAATATCCATGCGCACCTGCCCTCCATATTTGGGACCTAGTAGGCCAGATAGCACCCAAAAAACAGGTGCTTTACTGCCTAATTTATAGGCCGTACTGTCTGTCATAAGGGATTTATTCATTTTGAGCCCTTTAAACTTGTCCAGGACCGCCTTAGTAACAAAACCTAGTACCTTCACTGGTGAACAGACAGCAACGTTCATCTTTCACGTTGTCATACACCAGGGACACAGATCACACCATCTACAGTAATAGAAGCTAAATAATTTACACTATAAATAATACATCCATATATTTCAAGGCTGTAATTTCATTTTAAGGTTTGACGGCAGTTATAAAAATGATCATGATTTGGTTTCATGGTTTATTAGATTACTGCTTTGAAATCACTCTTAGGTATTCATTATTGTCCGTGAAGGTTTATCTCTTTATTTTCTCTCCTTCCCTTCTGAAGGAACAGGCTCACACTGGGTTAGAATTATACTTTGGTACCCTGCCCTTTTTTTTAATATATACAGTGAGAATTAGCAGGTTATTCAATCATGTCAAGCATCACAATCAAGTCCAATCTTGTCACCCGATGCCTAAACTTGCCACACTTTCCAGGAAGGCCCAGTAGATAGGTAGACATCAGGAACGTTTCCTTAACCTGGGCCACTGAGGCGCCTCATCTCTGCTCTGCAATCAAGATCAGCGAACTCAGCAAAAGACAAATAACTTCCTGAGATTGAACTGCACCATAGTAAAATATTGCAATTAAAATGCTCTGCATTTACGCTCAGGAACATCATGCATTAAGCTAGTCTACTATTTCCAAATTGTTTTCACTTTTATTTTCAAAAAATTCTGAACCAGTAGGTGGAATGCTCAGCACTGAAAATGTCTATATAAAGATTATCAATGTATTATTCAGCTTTATAGAAAATATTACAACGATGTCATTTATAAGGGTGCAAAGCCTGCAGTGGTGAAACTAAGGTCTTCATTGGTAATAATGGGCTAGATTTTCCCCAAGCAGTTTTTTCAGTGCACTTACCGTAAATGCGCCGACTTTGTGCGCTGGAAACGGCGCCGAAAAAATGTGCTCCCATTCTGGCCGCTCTGCTGTGTGTCCCAGATCCTAGCGTGGCGTTTCTCGTGGGGTGGGAGAGCGGAGCTACAGTCCTGTAAAGCAACCACTGCCGGCACCTCTGCACATGCGCGCTAGAGTGTGCGCGCATGCGCAGTAGCTCACCGCAGCCCGACGCTGTGTGGGAGGGGCCGAAGCACACCGTCCCTATCCCGGGCCGAGTGGCATGCCGCACACTCCGATATCGAAGGATCGCATTGGAGTAATGGAGTCTGGAGGTGATGAAGGGACATGTGAGTTTCAGTAGCAGATGGGCTGTGGCCCTTTTGACAAGGGCAGGGGAGCGGGACTAGTTGAAGTGCTCTTGCAGAGAGCCGGCACGAGCTCGACGGAGCATTGCCTTGGTGCAGAGCCAGGATGGCAAAGAGAATTCACAGGACACCGGAGAGGAGAGCATTTGACAGCCAAAATTGCCCAGTGTGTGAGATCATCTTCCCGCTCAACCTGGAGGACTTTTATTTCGAGCAGCAGATTGTGAAGCACTTTGTAGCCTTTCCTCTCCCTCCCCATTCCCGATGCCGCCAAGCCCAGCCTTTCCTCTCCCTCCTCCGCTCCCGACGCGGCCCGCTGCCTTCGTTGGCCGATTTCAACTAAAGGTAGGATTTAATACAATTTTTTAATTGTTGTTCAATTATTTACCCTATTTTTATGTAGTTATTTGAACTTTTATATTGAATGTTTGCTGCTTGGTGCTTGGTGCAGGTCCTACCTGCGCCAATTTGTTAACTGCCCGCAACATTTTTCAGAACTGGCCACATACACTGACCTAAGTGGATTTGGAATAACTTTTAGTTGGCCAAAATGGCATAAATGGCCAAAAGTGGAGTAAGAGTCTGGGAACGCCCCCTTTTGGAAAAAAAAACTTAAGTAAAAAAAATCTAACCTAAGTGACTTACTCTGGAGCAAATTTTGTTGGGGAAAATGGCATTTTTTAACTTACGCCCGAAAAAACAACTTACTCCAAAAAAATTGGAGCAAGTCATGGGGAAAATTGGGCCCAATGTACCGTGGTTATGACTTATCATCTGAAATAAAAAGTATGTGCTAAAGCAATCCAGAGACTCATTCTGAACATATTCTCATGAAAAAACAAGGTTTTATTTTTCTTTCTTTTGAAAGGTTGTTTTCAAAGTAAGACAGACTCCATCACGCAAGAGGCAGGTGCACTGTAACTGGATCCAGGGTTTTAGAGTGCTGCTTAGCATTATTCACTATGCGCCCATCTGCTGTGCTGCACGCACATGAATATATTTTTGTGAACTTTTAGAACTCTCGGATGCCTGTCGTTATGTTATGGATTACAAGACTTTTAATTCCTCGCCCGTTAACTCTCGCCCTGCTGAATAAACCAGAAGCGCACTTGTTCAAGGGCAGCTGGTAGTCAGAGGTTTAAGAGGAATTCAAATACATTTCATGTGAATCACACAACTTTGAACCTTAATCTTCATTAATACTAAACAAGTAAACAAACAAACAGAAGTCAGAAACATGCCTTGTCGGCAAAGGTATTATTTCCATTGAGAGCAATCAACTACAGTCTACACTCATTAAAGCATTACCCTTGGGAAATAAACATTTTGTATTTTACAAAAACATACATCGTGTGATGCAATTCTTATATAGAATCAATGAACTGTACAAAACACAAGGAGGCCACTTGGCCCATGTTACCTAATGGATTGTTGGCCTTTATCTCAATGGGTTGGAATTCAAAAGTAAGGAATTGATGCTTCAAGTTGCTTCACACCCATCTGGAGTACTGCGTTCAGCTTTGTGCACTGAACCTTAGGAAAGATATATTGACCACTGTGAAGTCCCAGTTCTTACATTCCTCCAGTCTGAAAAATATCTATTAACCACTTCGCTCTGTTTTCTGTCCTTAAACCAACTTGCTTCCACATTCCCTTTAATATCATGTGCCTTAATTTTATGAACAAAGCAGCACCTTAAACTCCTTTAGATAATCCATATATACTACATTTACAACACATTATAAAATGGAAGTTGAGAATGTTTGTAGCTCATTCATGACTGAGAACCTTAACACAATCAGTTCAATCATATCATGTATGTTCAATGCTTTTTGACATATTCCTTTTGGATATGGCCAAAAACAGATTGCCTTCTTTTTCTCACAAACTAGCTTTAACAGTCTCCATTACTCCCATTGCCATATCTCAACTGATTGATTCAGTTCTCCTCCTGTAATGTATTTGCTTCATGGGTTCTTTGCTTAAGAATTCATAGCAACACATTGCTATTAAGAACTAGTTGGTTTATTAACAAAGGTTTAACAATCACACTACACATTACCAGTTCATCCACTAGGCTCACAACTGCATACCTCATCGTGGATGACCTAGACTCAACTGATTGGGGTTTTATTGAGTCTTGTGAACATCATGTGACTGGCTAAGCCACTCACAATGCAACAGCTCTACAAACCTGAGCATACATTAAACCTGCCATTCCCTCATTTCTGCCCAACTGAACACAATAATAGATGGTGTTGCGAGCCTGGTAATAAATTTTGGCTTGGATGTTCAAGAGCGAGAAGACAGACTCTGATCAGTCAGGAGCAAGACCAAACGCATACGTTTGGAGAGAGGCTGTTTAATGGGGAAACTGCCAACAAATAAAGAACTCAGGTAACTTTTTAACTGAAATAACAATTTTGATAAATGTACTGATAAGGTTGCATATCTGTATCCATACCTTGCTCACAGTTCTTGCCTCCAAAGCCCAGGGGACACTCACAACTGAAGGTCTCCCATCGGTTCACACAAGTCCCTCCATTCTTGCATGTGTTTGAATCACAGAAATTCCACTTTGCAGAGCACCCTACAGAAAGAAAAATGACTTGCATCTCATTTTAATGACACACATATTGTATAACACAGAGTCACCGGCCCATCACTTCAGGAGTGAGAATTAATCTAGTTCTTCAAAGATAGGACTAATGATAATCATTTTCATTCCAAAAATGAAAGCAGATCATTTCACCTTTCCCAGGACAATTTATGTTTTATAAGTAAACCACTAAAATAACTGGAATTGTCTTAACACTGAAGATATTAAAGATATTTAAAACATTTCATATATTTAAGACATGTCCTACATTACGACAGTGAACACACTCCAAAAGCACTTCATTAGCTGTAAAGCGCTTTGAGATATCCGG
This sequence comes from Pristiophorus japonicus, assembly GCF_044704955.1. Taxonomy (NCBI): domain Eukaryota; kingdom Metazoa; phylum Chordata; class Chondrichthyes; family Pristiophoridae; genus Pristiophorus; species Pristiophorus japonicus. The sequence continues at coordinate 103,258,145 of NC_091993.1, forward strand.
TGGTCGTGAAAGGCGCTATATAAATCTAAGTCTTTCTTCTTTTATCATTATTTTTTCCTTTAAATATACTTTTTTCGCTCTTTTAGATTTTTCCCAGTCATGCGGGAGCAGAGAAAGAACTCTGGTCCTGGGCTCTGCCAATGTTATTCCTGGGTTTACAACAGAGATACACCTCCCCCTTATATTTTTCTTGTCTGACTGTGGGGAAGTGCTTGTCCTCCGGTGCCCTCATGGTAAAGTCAGTACATGGAGCAGTGCATTGGGGACACCAATGTGTCACACCATATTGGTTTCTCTAACTTACCCGATACTGTGCCATTATTTGCTATGAAATCAGCCATATCAATTTGCTGGTTATCGATAAACAAATTTTTCATACATCCCATAAATTCATTATTCTGAAGAGGAAAGTCTTCAGGCAGGTTGGGAACTCCACCAAGAAGTAAAGGACCTGTCAAATCCAGGGACCTGAGAAACAAAACCAGAGAAGGTAGCAGGTCTTTACTTTACTTCTCCTGACATACGATCCTTCATCTATCGTTGGAGTTTTATCACTCACACATTATCACATGTGGGCAATGCCATAGATGCATAACAAAGCATGGGCAATCACAGATAAACTTGAACAAATGGATCGTGCTGCACTTTTGAAATTTTGAGTTAATGAACATTTTCTTTCCAAATTTCAGGAAGAAAACCTGTTGCTTGTGTTACACACCATTTATGTTCTCATGTTAACAAAGGGAACACATTCAATGTCAGAAGCAAACTGCAAATGTAAAGCAGCAGCATATACCATCAAAATGCATTACAGTGGAACCTCCATTAATCACCATTATGGAATTTGGGGGAAGAGTTCCCAAAATGTTGTTCTTACATCAACATTCAAGATACATGAATAAAAATAAAGCAACATTATCAGATTTTATGCATGAAGCAGATGAAATGCAATTAACAAAGGAAACATTATGTACTCTTGACATCGCATGCATAGTTTTATCGAGTGAAAATTGCGATGGATAACTAGACCGGGCTCAATGACCCCTGTTGGAGAGTGTGGATGTGTGGCTATCAGCGAGTGGGTTTGGCTGTAATTCTCTCCAATCAAACTGCCAGCTGACCATCACAGCCAACACACACACTCGACTGATGTAGAAGCTTAGCCAGCAAAGTGCCCCATCTTTGGGAAGGACAGGAGAGAATAGGACCAAAAAAAAATCAAACAGGCAATAGGTATATTTGCCAGATTAGTGCATTCTCTTCGAAATAGATTTCTTCATTACAGTTGCACTAAGAGAAAAAGGTAATTATACGAGGTGTGGCCTCCAACAGAACATGGCCAAAGCAAACACATTCTCCAAATACCTATCCCAGAGATACATGTGGGTGGGTTAATTTAGTAGAACATGTTGAGATTAGAAATAAATCTAATTCAATTGTGATTGAAATGCAGTTGTCTGTGGAAGGGAATTATGAATGATGCAATGAGTCTGAAGCAATGTGGCTGGAGGATATATCACTTACTTTGTGGTAAATATAGAATTAAAAACACAATTGTTAGGTAGTCATATTTACTGATTATTTCATCTGGTGGATGCCAAAAGACATGTAACCATACAACTGACAATTTCCATACTGTAGTAAAATAGTGGCTATCCCGCTGCATTGCTGAAGGGTAGTCTGCAGCACGCTGGTAATGTTTAGCTGTGAAGACTCAACCTGAAATTTCCACTATGTATTATTTTAATGCTGATGGTGATTACCATTGGCATCAAAGTAACACAGATTGTAAGTTCCAGGCTTCAGGTCTTTTTCCTCGTTTTATTCTCCCTTCCTCAGAGCTAACTCAAACTTTGGACCTCCTGATTGGTCAAGCTTAGAACTACAGCAGGCAGTGTCTTTGTCCTCTGCATGTTTCTGTGCCTCTGGCCTCCTGTGCAACCCTCTTTTTTTGCCTCACCATTGTTAGCTGCGTCATGAGACACCTAAAACCCACTTGCTAAATCCCTCTTCCTCCCCACCTCCCTCTCCTCCTTTAAGACCCTCTTAGACCAACCTTTAGTCATCCCTCTTAATCTTTCCTGTTTTGGCTCTGCACCCATTTTCCTTACACCTCTGCGGCGACTTTCGGAAAGTTTTCTTTGTTAAAGGTGCTATATAAGTGTAAGTAGCTTTTGACTGAACCTGGAATTTTCTGCACAGTTCAGCTACTCACTGAGCCATTCCGCAGCATCAAAACACTGACCACACTCGACCAGCTCCGTTGGGGGGGCCACATTGTCCGCATGCCCGACACAAGACTCCCAAAGCAAGTGCTCTCTACTCGGAACTCCTACATGGCAAGTGAGCCCCAGGTGGGCAGAGGAAACGTTTCAAGGATACCCTTAAAGCCTCCTTGATAAAGTGCAACATCCCCACCGACACCTGGGAGTCCCTGGCCAAAGACCACCCTAAGTGGAGGAAGTGCATCCAGGAGGGCGCTGAGCACTTCGAGTCTCGTCGCCGAGAGCATGCAGAAAACAAGCGCAGGCAGTGGAAGGAGCGTGCGGCAAACCAGACTCCCCACCCACCCTTTCCTCCAACGACTGTCTGTCCCACCTGTGACAGAGGCTGTAATTCCCGTATTGGACTGTTCAGTCACCCGAGAACTCACTTTTAGAGTGGAAGCACCTCGATTTCGAGGGACTGCCTATGAATGATGAATGAGCCATTAGGGTAGAACTTTTAAAAAATAATCATAGCCTGTAATAACAAAAGAAAGCATTCTCATAAGTCCATTTCTTTTATTTTAAAAAAAAACTTACTTTTTTGATCCAGACTGAGATCCTTGAGCTGAACAGGAATAGTTTCCAATTAAACTGCCAAAGCGCAAAGCAACAGAAGTGTCACAGTCATCAACAGTAACCACAGCAACCTTTTGCTCAGAAGGACCTTGAGGAACACCTGACTTCCCAATAACAGGCTGTAGAAAAAAAAACAAGCAGATTTTATAATTTATTGCAGGAATATAATGGGCCAGATTTTGCTGAAAACAAATAACAGCGTCTGAACCACGCGCGCCGTTATTAATGTGCAAATTGGCCAGAAACATTTGGAGAGGAAGAGCTACTGTGTGAATTGCGAACTTCACATGTTGCTGGCTGATTTGTATTGCTCTGCCATTAGCATCGCAAAAATTGTAAATCTAACTAATGGGGCACATGTATTGTAAGTCTAACTAATGGGGCACATGTATTGTAAGTCTAAATAATGGGGCACATGTATTGTAAGTCTAAATAATGGGGCACATGTATTGTAAGTCTAAATAATGGGGCACATGTATTGTAAGTCCAAATAATGGGGCACATGTATTGTAAGTCTAACTAATGGGGCACATGTATTGTAAGTCCAAATAATGGGGCACATGTATTCTAAGTCTAACTAATGGGGCACATGTATTGTAAGTCTAACTAATGGGGCACATGTATTGTAAGTCTAACTAATGGGGCACATGTATTGTAAGTCTAAATAATGCCTGCCCTGCTCCAGCAAAATCTGTCTGTGGAGAATAGAAATGCATATGCCCTGTACCTGTAATCAGAAGCATTTGCTCAGATTTACAGTTTCTAAATTAACATTTGCTGGCCTGAAATCTACTATTTTAATACGCAAAATAGATAGAGCTCAAGAATTTTTTTAATGGTTACTTCATTATATTAATTTTTTTTAAATCACCCCAGATAAAACTCTGTTTTACAAAGTATGCATGGAAAGATCTCAGAAATATAAGGAGCATTTTGTTCTGCCACGTCACATTCAGCTTTTGCTATGACTGAAGTGCCTTCCCACAATGCAGTGCAACAAATGCATGCTGTCAATTAATAAAAATTAATAAAAAGAATAATCCTGTCCTTAAACATCGGTCTAAGACACCTGCTTCACCTTTTGAGACAGGAGATGGAATCTGGCTCATAACCCTCCATGGAGATGGATGTTTAAAATCTCAAATGGAACATGTTTTGGCCCAAGTCAATGCATTTGTGAGATCACAAGAGAAAACTATTTCAGTGTAGAAAACCAGCCAAATGTCAGAGAATTGAAGAGTTTTTGTTTTTTCAACATACATTTTAACGTCCCCACTGATTTAATTCGTACTGTGAGATTCCAAAATGTGTGGAAGTACGTGAGGGTTGTCATTTTTACAAGCAAACTCATAGAAACAGAAAATAGGTGCAGGAGTAGGCCATTCGGCCCTTCGAGCCTGCACCGCCATTCAATGAGTTCATGGCTGAACTCTAAACAAAAACATTACAAAAACATCGCAAACCATTATAAGCCTATATAAGATTTTGTGTCGAAGAATATAGGATTGGATTATTTCAGAAATACGTGGAAGAATCTAGTGCCTCTTCAACCAGTCTGATCCCAGGATCGGGGACCAATCAAATGCCAGCACAATATCTGTAGCGTTATTTTCTGTGCTTTTTTATAAAAAACAAAAAATAATTGCGTGGCAAATTCCAATGAGAGTTTCCCATTGTTCCTTGGCCAAGAACCTGCCCTGCCATGCCTCACTCCATAGCTCCAAATTTAAAGAGACTACGCACCAAAAAAAATTAGAGGGAACAATGGTCCTCAGGCACTTCACAGGAGCGTTGTGTGAAAAGAGAAATCTGATACCAAGCCACGTAAGGAGATATTAGGACAGGGAGAGGTAGGTGTTAAGGAGCATCTTAAAGGAGAAGAGAAAGGTAGAGAGGGGGAGAGGTTCAGGCAGGGAATTCCAGAGCTTAGGACCTAGGCAGCTGCTGGCACGGCTGCCAATGGACATAGTGATGAAAATGTGCAAGGAATCAGAATTGGAGGAGTTTAGAGATCTCAGAGGATTATAGGGGTGGAGAAGGTTACAGGCATAGGGATGGGCGAGGCCATGGAGGGATTTGAAAACAAGGATGAGAATTTTAAAATAGAGTGGGAGACCATGCTTATTTTGGCAATCACATAGCTCACAATTTGTTACACGAACAGATAAGTAACATTTGTGAAATTTGCTTCAAATCGGCGTGTCTTTCAACAAAATTAAAAATGCCCTGTTCAAAGCCACTTTAGATGTTGAACAACAACGGAAACTTATAAATTGCAATGATTTTATTGTCCACCAATAAATCATGGCTAAAATGTCATGTTACCTTTCCCAAAATATATAAAGGGAAAGAATTTTGTCTGGCGTGGCATGCATCATTTGTTAGGTTTTTTTTCTTGCTCACCTTAGCTTGCCCATGTGCCACATACCATTGAGAAGGTGGACTGCCTATTTAAAACCCTTGCCAATCATGCTCGACAGCTGATTTCTAGGAGGCAGGCAGTGGCATTGTTCAACTTGCTGTCAATTCCTCCCTTTCCTTGGTGCCCAGAAATGAGTAACTCACCACATGGGAAATCATAGCAACAAGCCCATATCGTACCATCTCTTGCCACAATGGATAAGTATATCAATGCACTGTGCCACTAGGTCACCGTATGGTGCAAAATCTCAGTTTGCTATTAATTTACTACAAATGACATGTACGTACATCAGGGTAATATTGAACTTCCTGCATCTGTAACATTCCAAATTAGTTTAGCCCTGATTCATACAAGGACTTGACATAACCTTTGTTATTTCTTTGTACATTGTTTCATCTGGAGAATCCAAGGATGGGGATGCCAAAAAAATATGTTTTTTTTCATAAAAAGACTGGCTTGATTGACACCATTAATAGAATTTAGCATGGAAAAGAGTGTGTGCCTTCTGGACAAAAAAAAGAACCTGCATTTCTAATCCAGTGCAGATTAAGTTGGTCCAATATGCTGAAAATGACACAAGTGAACAGTGTTTGCCAAGACAGCTGGGACTATTAGTACAGGTTTAGCACTGTGCCTTTAATTATTACAAAATGTCAGTTAGTACTTGACATACAGAATGCTCATTGTAGCTTTCAACGTTCTCACAGCATCTACCCAATCATTTTCTTTGCATTCCCAATAATGTTTATAAACTGATATATTTACAGAACTACGGGTTATTTCTTAAAAGGTAACTTTCTTATAAAAATAAGTTGGCCAAATCATATATTAAATCTATTTACAAACATACAATACAATTATATAAATGTTACTGTGATGAACCTAATGTGCATCTCTTCCCAAAGAAAAACATTTTCCCACTCTCATTAAAACATTGCCCCTTTAATTGAAAGGATTACTCAATCTGAAAGAATACCTTTTCTTTTTTCTTTTTTCTTTTTTGATGGAAATTTGACGTCTTGAAATGTTTACATTATAAATGCTCCGTTTTGCCTGAAGGCTTTACAGTCATAATTCTGATGCTTTCTTACATCCTTACAGAATGAGCAGCCATGCATGGCACTGCTCCAATAACTCTCTCGGTCTTGGTCTTTTTGGGTTGAGGCAATTTGTTCAGTTTAACATTGTACAGTGCATTCGGTTCGCTGGGAATATAAACCTTATAGGATTTGCAGAATTCATTTATATGGTTACTTGCATTGACAGTTGTCCGACCTCAGGCAATCAACTCCAGTGCCTTGTTTAATGTCAAACACTGGAAGCTACACAACAGCAGCTTGAGGTGACTTATCTAATATAGCTTTCCATCCATTGGGAGATACCTGGCCTTGAATCATACCTATCTCTGCTCTGCAGCATGGTTGATGAACTTGACATGTGGAGAAATACAGGCACAAACTCCCACTCTATCGCACACAGAGTCGTGCTGTTTAAACAATTTAATGATGCTTTTGCAATATAGCAGTGTAGCTGACTGGATCCCCCATGGGTCTCCCGACTTCGGCTGCACTCCAAAGGAAGTGACAAAAATGTGATCAGCTATTGTCCCATTGATTACATCAGCCAGTTTCAGTGAAACAAATGAAGGAAGACAGTTCTCTGCATTTCCACTAATACATCAGCTGGGTATCCGCTTTCCACAGCGGAACCAGCATGGCTTGCTGCCAACACAAAGTACAAAGCAAGAAAGTGATGCATAGAAGTCCCTTTCAATGGGCAGAAGGAAATAACGGAGCAATATAAAGGCATCTTTAAAGAGATTTATAAACTGCACTAGTTTATGACCATGTGGGTTATTAAATGAAGGGGGATGGAGGAGCATTATTTGATGGGTGGGGAGATTCTAGTTTAGCAGATGTAGCATTTTAAAGGATCATTGTCTTCATGAAAGGTGGTGTTTGATAAATCCTTTTTTCTTTGAGAAAGAGAAGAGCCACAAAACCTATCTGCTATAATCACTTTGTTTGCAGATGATGCAATTTACACCGCTGGGCCATCTGCTTGTTAACAAACATAGAAAGGTTTGCAAAATATGTGAAATTGCCCCTTTTCATCGCCCCGTTAGCAACTTCAGAGGGCGCTGGCAGGGTGCAAGACAGTTTACGGCCGGGGAGGAGGGCACTACCGACTCTCGGGAAATTGCCTGGGAGTTTGCGGTGGTGCTGCCATGGTGGTAAGTGCCTCGGGCCGCCGCGCAACCGGCGATGACGTACTCATCGTGCACTGCGACACCTCACCGTCCCGCGCCGACCCCTTAATGTCCCGCGGGGGAAACTGCTGGCGTGAGCGGATGTCAAAAAGCTGGCCGGCATCCACTCTCGAGGCGGTGATTAAAGTGGATGACGCCAGCGCCCCGGGCCGCCATCTTTTTTTGTTGGCCGACTCTACGGTTGGCTCGACAATGGCGGTCCGAGCGCAGTCCGGGCCACCATCGTGCAGGCCGGCACTGCGTCTTGTTGCCGTGTTGCTGGCCTGGCCGCACGCTGCCCTGGTGGCCATCAGAGGCCGTGCAGAGTGCGCAGCGGCCCTCCCCCTTAATCGAAGGGGAGGGGCATTGAAGCGCTACACAGAGCATCCGTGTAACGCTAAACATTTTGCCCCGGTAGCGCTCCGTGGTCCACCACTAAAGGAGGTGGAGCGCTGGAGATTGCACTCCACTTCCTCTCAGGGGCAGTAAGCCCAATTCAGCGGCATAAAAAGTCCCGGCCACAGAAGGTTACCACCACCTATCGGGGCACAGGGCAATTTTGCCCCCTTTATCATGCATCATGAAGGGAGTGTCCCTTTAAACATCCGACAGTTACAAGAAACATGCTGCTGGGCTTCAGTGAACAAGGGTTACCAACGTAAGCCTGGACGGATTTAAGCAGTTCAAAGTCTGCAGGCCTAAACATTTCTAGACTCCTTTGTTTGCCCCAGTCCTTCTTTTTCCTCTAGCATCCCCATGCAACACTACCCAGGCCCCCTGCAGACAAAAGCATTCTTCAACTATCAGATCATCCTTTCACCAGCTCACAGCCTCCAACAGCAACTGAGCAAACCAAATGTTTTTCAGACTGAACAAAGAGCAATTGAATGGAAATGATAATCCGAGAAAAATTTCATTTGATTGTCTGCACTGAAAACACCAAGGAAATCAAGTCCGAGGGGGAAGGGAGAGATTTTCAATGTACCAATACTTTCTTAGTAACTTGATTCCAGGCTGTCAAACAATGACGTTGTATATTTGGTAACCAAATACATAATACATTACTTTCCCTCAAGTTCTGTCATTCTTAGTGCCCCAAAACGCTTCCTCCTTTTCTAGTTCACAACCATATGTACACAAACCTACACAATATTCTGGGGACTTACAGCATTCAAAACTGAGAAAATAAAGATCTTATCTTCAGACATCTGTCTTCCAGAAATCATTTTGTTTTACGCAGAAGTGATGCATTTCTCCAATAGCTATATTAGTTTATTTGCTGAATAGCTAACCCATATTGCCCAGGAAGGCCCCAGCCTGTTCAGGTAATCTGGTCTCATGTGAGGCAGTATTAGGGGCACTAAAATTAGCTTTGTAACCTGGGTTATAAAGAGGAAAAATAAACCATCATTGCTGCTTGTCAGTGCTATCCAGCAATCTCGGTTGTCAGGTGTGGATATCTGATGAGGACAGAATTGGGATCAGCTGCGATACTTATTGTGGTCAAACAGCCTTCCGAAGGAAGGGGCTTCACCTTCAACTTTTATCCAGAGGGAGAGGAGGAGAAAAGAAAACATTAAACATCTTTATTACCATTTCTGCAAAGAGTTGGAGAGAGGGGGAAAAGACAAACAACATCCAGTGTGGAAGGAGGGAGACTCTACATCTTCTACAGGTGGGTGTGGGTGCATTTCCCAAAAAGACTTTGTTGTATCGGTGGGGGGAGGAAAGAAGACCACTGAGGGCCGGAACATCGCGGGGGGTGTGTGTGTGTGTGGTAGTGTGTGTGGGGGCCGTGCTTACAACTAGGCCCCCCCCCACAATTGGAACCCCCCCCACCCCCCCACATTTGCCTAGCCTGGGATAGCTGGAGCTACCAGGCTGAAGATTTTCATTAATCACCCTATTAAAGATCGTTTAGGAGTGTGTGCCTGGTGGCTCTAGCTACCCCAGGTGAAGACGTCTTCTCCCCCCACCTGAAGACCACCCCAAAGACTTTTTGTTTTGCCATCTGGGGAGTGCACCCACCCACAGCTGCGAGGGGAGACCTGCCCTCGCAGCCCCCCCCTTCCCACCCCCCTCTCTCTTTCTCTGTTACTCTGTTTCTCCCCTCTCTCTCTGAGGCCTCTTTCTTCCAAATTAATTTTTTAAAAAAAAACAGCCTTCCGAGGGGTGGGGTGGCTTGACCCATCCACCTCCACGGAGGTGTGTGGGGGACCTGACCCATCCACCTCCATGGCACGAACCTGGTATTGCAGTACTTCCAGGAACGGTGCAGTGGCTCTAGGCCTTTTGGCTAAGAGCATTGGCGCAGAGTGATCCTTGGCGTGTGCAAGGTGACCTCTGGCGTTTGTGATTTGACAAAGAATTGGAACGATTGGCTACGAATTTCAAAAAAAAAAAAAAAAAAACAGCCTTCCGAGAGGAGGTGGGTGGGGTGGCTTGACCCATCCACCTCCACGGAGGTGTGTGGGGGGCCTGACCCATCCACCTCCATGGCACGAACCTGGTATTGCAGTACTTCCAGGAACGGTGCAGTGGCTCTAGGCCTTTTGGCTAAGAGCATTGGCGCAGAGTGATCCTTGATGTGTGCAAGGTGACCTCTGACGTTTGTGATTTGACAAAGAATTGGAACGATTGGCTACGAATTTCAAAAAAAAAAACAGCCTTCCGATATTCACTGTCAAAGTTCACACATGAACATGCGATGGGACAAGATATCGGATGATATGTGGAGAACTGTACCACAGCAATAAATTAACACCTTCACATGAGGGAAGGTGATAAAATATGAGAGGAGAAAAGGAATTTCCATGGAAGTCTGTGTAATACAGATTTCATTTCTGCCTATGAACTATTATAAACATATAACAAGATGTACTTATATAGCGCCTTTAATGTAGTGAAATGTCCCAAGACGCTTCACAGGAGTACTGGGAGATTTTTTTTAATTTGATACCGAGCCGCAAAAGTAGAAATTAGCGCAAGTGACCAAAAGCTTGGTCAAAGAGGTAGGTTTTAAGGGGCGTCTTGAAGGAGGAAAGAGAGGTAGAGAGGCGGAGAGGTTTCGGCAGGGAGTTCCAGAGCTTGGGGCCTAGGCAACAGAAGGCATGGCCACCAATGGTCGGGCGATTATAATCAGGGATGCTCAACAGGGCAGAATTAAAAGAGTGCAGACATCTCGGGGGGTCGTGGGGCTGAAGGAGATCACAGAGATAGGGAGAGGCGAGACCATGGAGGGATTTGAAAATAAGGATGAGAATTGTGAAATCGAGACATTGTTTAACCGGACGCCAAAGTAGGTCAGCGAGCACAGGGATGATGAGTGAGTGGGACTTGGTGCGAGTTAGGACACGGGCAGCCGAGTTTTGGATCACCTCGAGTTTACGTAAAGAAGGAGGACAGAAAAAACCCTGCCGGCCCATTGAGTCTGTCCCAGTCAGCGGGGTTGCAATTAGGCAGCACGATCCCCAATGCTCCTCAACCACCAGCACCCATGTAGCCTCTTGGAGAGGCAAATAAATTTTAAAAAATGTACATGCTAGGCCAATTAAGGGAAAAATGAAGTCTAGGAAAATACTTTATGGTCCGCAAAGGTGACCAAAAGCAACTTCCAGGAGATGGACAATGGTGACGAGGTAGATCACCCATCATTCCACATACCTTTTGCACGCAGTGATATCAGCCTCCTCCAGGAACTCGTCCAGCTCCCTTTTGAATGTTTGTAGTAAGTCTGCACCCACTGCAAGAGTTGATCATTTATTCAAGTTCAATGAATGGCCGTGAGACGATAAACTTCTGGACAGCAAACCTAATTCTATGCTTACATAACATATATTCGTGCCCCGTCATTCTCCCTAACTTACTGAATTCAAATAATCTGTCCACGGGTACAACAACAACTTGTATTTATACAATGCCTTTAATGTAGTAAAACATGCCAAGGTGTTTCACAGGAGTGTTATAAGACAAAAATTTGACACCGAGCCGCATAAGAAGAAATTACGGCAAATGACCAAAAGCTTGGTCAAAGAGGTAGGTTTTAAGGAGCGACGTAAAGGAGAAAAAAGAGGTAGAAAGGTGGAGAGGTTTAGGAAGGGAGTTCCAGAGTTTAGGTACACAGTCTAGCCCCTTCATCATTTTGAATACATCACTCAAGACTCCCCACAGTCTATGCTTTTCTAGATTAAAAAGACCCAGCTCATTGAGCCTATGATGATAACCAAGGGTTTTAAAACTAGATATTAATCTTGTGGCTCTCCACTGAATCTTTTCCAGGGTCTTTACTTCTGAGTTTATGATGTGTGAGTTAGCCAGTCAATTATTTTTGTGAATCGTGAGGGATTATGGAGCGTCCTCCTCAGATTCGGCTGCCCTCAAAAGTTTGTCACCATTCTCCGCCTGCTCCATGGTGACATACAAGGCGTGATCCTGACCAACGGATCCACCACAGACCCATTGCACGTTCGGACCGGGTGCAAGCAAGGCTGCGTCATTGCACCAATGCTCTCCTCGATCTTCCTTGCTGCACTGCCCCGTCTCTCCCTCGGCAAGCTCCCCGCTGCAGTGGAGCTAAATTACAGGACAATCGGGAATCCGTTCAACCTCCGCTGCCTCCAAGCCAGATCGAAGGTCGTCCCATGCTCCATCATCAAACTGCAGCACACAGACGACGCCTGCGTCTGCGCACACTTGGAGGCCAAACTCCAAGCCATCGTCAACACCTTCACCGAGGCATTCGAGAGCATGAGCCTTACATTAAACATCCGTAAGACAAAGGTCCTCTACCAACCTGCTCCCGCCACACAGCACTGCCCCCACCCACCCCCCCCCCACCCCCCACCCCACCCTGCCGGTTATCAAAATCCATGACGATACCATGGACAACGTGGACCATTTTCCATAACACGGAAGCCTACGGTCAACAAGGGCAGACATCGACAACGAGGTCCAACACCGCCTTCATTGTGCCAGTGCAACCTTCACTCGCCTGAGGAAGAGAGTGTTTAAAGACCAGGACCTCAAACCTGGCACCAAGCTCATGGTCGACAGAGCAGTGGTGATATGGCTCAGAGACATGGACAATGTACAGCAGGTACCTCAACATACTGGAGAAACATAGAAACATAGAAAATAGGTGCAGGAGTAGGCCATTCGGCCCTTCGAACCTGCACCGCCATTCAATGAGTTCATGGCTGAACATGCAACTTCAGTACCCCATTCCTGCTTTCTCGCCATACCCCTTGATCCCCCGAGTAGTAAGGACTACATCTAACTCCTTTTTGAATATATTTAGTGAATTGGCCTCAACAACTTTCTGTGGTAGAGAATTCCACAGGTTCACCACTCTCTGGGTGAAGAAGTTTCTCCTCATCTCGGTCCTAAATGGCTTAACCCTTATCCTTAAGACTGTGACCCCTGGTTCTGGACTTCCCCAACATTGGAACATTCTTCCTGCATCTAACCTGTCTAAACTCGTCAGAATTTTAAACGTTTCTATGAGATCCCCTCTCATTCTTCTGAACTCCAGTGAATACAAGACCAGTTGATCCAGTCTTTCTTGATATGTCAGTCCCGCCATCCCGGGAATCAGTCTGGTGAACCTTCGCTGCACTCCCTCAATAGCAAGAATGTCCTTCCTCAAGTTAGGAGACCAAAACTGTACACAATACTCCAGGTGTGGCCTCACCAAGGCCCTGCACAACTGTAGCAACACCTCCCTGCCCCTGTACTCAAATCCCCTCGCTATGAAGACCAACATGCCATTTGCTTTTTTAACCGCCTGCTGTACCTGCATGCTAACCTTCAATGATTGATGTACCATGATACCCAGGTCTCGTTGCACCTCCCCTTTTCCTAATCTGTAACCATTCAGATAATAGTCTGTCTCTCTGTTTTTACCACCAAAGTGGATAATCTCACATTTATCCACATTATACTTCATCTGCCATGCATTTGCCCACTCACCTAACCTATCCAAGTCACTCTGCAGCCTCATAGCATCCTCCTCGCAGCTCACACTGCCACCCAACTTAGTGTCATCCGCAAATTTGGAGATACTACATTTAATCCCCTCGTCTAAATCATTAATGTACAATGTAAACAGCTGCGGCCCCAGCACAGAACCTTGCGGTACCCCACTAGTCACTGCCTGCCATTCTGAAAAGTACCCATTTTACTCCTACTCTTTGCTTCCTCTCTGCCAATCAGTTCTCAATCCACATCAGCACACTACCCCCAATCCCATGTGCTTTAACTTTGCACATTAATCTCTTGTGTGGGATCTTGTCGAAAGCCTTCTGAAAGTCCAAATACACCACATCAACTGGTTCTCCCTTGTCCACTCTACTGGAAACATCCTCAAAAAATTCCAGAAGATTTGTCAAGCATGATTTCCCTTTCACAAATCCATGCTGACTTGGACCTATCATGTCATCTCTTTCCAAATTCGCTGCTATGACATCCTTAATAATTGATTCCATCATTTTACCCACTACCGATGTCAGGTTGACCGGTCTATAATTCCCTGTTTTCTCTCTCCCTCCTTTTTTAAAAAGTGGGGTTACATTGGCTACTCTCCACTCCATAGGAACTGATCGAGAATCTATGGAATGTTGGAAAATGACTGACAATGCATCCGCTATTTCCAAGGCCACCTCCTTAAGTACTCTGGGATGCAGACCATCAGGGTCCTGGGGATTTATCGGCCTTCAATCCCATTAATTTCCCCAACACAATTTCCCGTCTAATAAGGATCTCCCTCAGTTCCTCCTTCTTACTAGACCCTCTGACCCCTTTTATATCCGGAAGGTTGTTTGTGTCCTCCTTAGTGAATACCAAACCAAAGTACTTGTTCAATTGGTCTGCCATTTCTTTGTTCCCCGTTATGACTGCCCCTGATTCTGACTGCAGGGGACCTACGTTTGTCTTTACTAACCTTTTTCTCTTTACATATCTATAGAAACTTTTGCAGTCCGTTTTAATGTTCCCTGCAAGCTTCCTCTCGTACTCTATTTTCCCTGCCCTAATCAAACCCTTTGTCCTCCAACGCTGCCTGCGCAAGATCCTGCAAATCCATTGGCAGGATAGGTGCACCAACATCAGTGTCGTCACTCAGGCCAATATCCCCAGCATCGAAGCACTGATCACACTCGACCAGCTCCGCTGGATGGGCCACATCACCCGCAAGCCTGACACGAGACTCCCAAAATAAGCGTTCTACTCGGAGCTCCGACACGGCAAGCGAGCCCCAGGTGGGCAGAGGAAACGCTTCAAGGACACCTTCAACGCCTCCTTGAAAAAATGTAACATCTCCACCGACGCTGGGAATCCCTGGCCCAAGGCCGCCCAAAGTGGAGGAAAAGCATCCGGGAAGGCGCTGAGCACCTCGAGGCTCTTCGCCGAGAGCAAGCTGAAGCCAAGCGTCGACAGCGGAAGGAGCGTGCGGCAACCCAGGCTCCCCTCCCACCTGTTCATTCAACCACTGTCTGCCCCATCTGCAGTGAGAATTAAGTTAGGAATGCTTTAAAAATAGCAGTGCAAGACTTTTCATCACAAGGGGAGAGAAATCAAGCTGGTGTCTTGCATTCTTCATTTTTTTTACTCCGTTTTTGAATCCAAACTGACCAAATATTAAGAGATGAGCCAATTTTCAATGTACACTGTTGAGTTTGACTCAGAAATTTCACGGGTTCAGATCTGGTGGTTTGACGTCGACGAGTAGAGATCAGTTTGAAGTAGTAGTTTTATCTGTCTCTTTATTAATCTCCCTGTCAGTGTCAGATTCAGGAACCAATCCCAGCTAATTCCACTCATGATTTCAACAGCATGTACTGGTCTCAGCTGTCAGGTTAGGAGACTCAAGGATCATTTCTGATGACCACCACAGTTGAATAGCCTGCTAACCTCCTCCACCCCAACCCTTCTATGCGAAAAATGTGATGATTTGGGGCCATCATGAAGTTGAATTCGAGCAGTGACTAAGCAGGGAACACATGGACCAAATAAAATGTAATTTAAGTCATTAAACAAATAGTCTACTAAGAGATAATAACACATTAAAGTTTCACAAAGCACATACAAATTTTAATGAATTCAGGCATATAATGTTAAGTAAATTGAACAGAAAAAAAATGGGAAAAGTCGTTCATCGTAGCAGATAGCGATGAATGGGGAAAGCTTCAAAGTGCTTTCAACCTCTCCGTCTCGCTACCTCTCTTTCCTCCTTTAAGCCGCTCCTTAAAACCTACCTCTTTAACCAAGCTTTTGGTCACCTGCGCTAATTTCTACTTATGATACTCAGTGTCAAATTTTTTATCTTGTAGTACTCCTGTGAAGCGCCCTGGGACGTTTCACTACATTAAGGGTGCTATGTAAGTACAAGTTGTTGTTGTTGTTGTTGTTGTTGTCGTAGAGTATTCCAGGAAACCCTTCACCACACAGACAGATCAAAAGTACATTTTCACCATCGGGGGGTGTGGGGTGACGGGGGACGGGGGGGGCGGGAGAGAGTGGTATTTCTGAAATAAGAGAGACTCCTCGCAAAAAGGACGTGAACTCGGATTCAATCAGGTCATTATTAAACATCAATTGACCGAAATTTCCGAGCAGCTGTACATGTAAATAATTTAATAAAAACACACAACTAATTAGCCTTTTAAATCGGATCACGCTTTAGACGATCAGGACTGATACTGAAAGTCATTCTACAAGCCAGAGAGAGACTTTCAAGATTCAACCAGAATGTTAATCAGATGTCTCGCAGATTTAATTAATCTGATACTTGGAATTCTGGGATCTCTGGCCTGTTGACAAGTTCTCGTCAAGTTGACAGAGGCCTCGGGGGGGGATGCCCCGTCTGTTGTCATTATAAATGACTGCTGTTTTCATTTAGTCCTCGGAGCAACAGATTGAAAACCTTCTTTCATGCGTGAATTGTGCACGGAATGGCAACGACAGTGCGTTATTGTGGCATCAGCACTGGGTAATGAGCTTCTGTCACATGGGAGAAATGTCCAAGGGGACAATCGGTACTTATTCGGAGGAACTGTGGGCAAGAAAAGGAAAGGGTGGGGGGTTTGGTAGCCAGCTGCGGCCCATCCAGCTGTGCGAGGAGGCGATGCTGCGCGCCATTGTGTTGCCATGGCATCATCAATTCACGTGATGTTCAGCTTTTTGTCTGGTCATTGTTGGCATACATTTTATTAATGTTTGCCAACTCCGTCTTACTAAACCTACTGATTGCTATGGAGTCTTTAACTTAATCCACAGAAAATGTCATTTTCCATCACTTTATCTGGTCACATATGAGCAATGTTTTTTTCTGACCCGTCAAGGTTTTCATTCAGTAAGATTCAATCTCCACCATGCTCCCTTAACGGTCATTGAAAGCATTCAAAAAAACAATATTTTAAATGGATGGGTCAACACATAACACGAGACTCCCAAAGCAAGCGCTCTACTCAAAACTCCTTCACGGCAAACGAGCCAAAGGTGGGTCGAGGAAACATTACAAGGACACCCTCAACGCCTTCCTGATAAAGTGCAACATCCCCACTGACACCTGGGAGTCCCTGGCCAAAGACCTCCCTAAGTGGAGGAAGTGCATCCGGGAGGGCACTGAGCATCTCGAGTCTCATCGCCGAGAGCATGCAGAAATCAAGCGCAGGCAATGGAAAGGGCGTGTGACAAACCAGTCCCAACCATCCCTTCCCTCAACGACTATCTGTCCCACCTGTGACAGGGACTGTGGTTCTAGTATTGGACTGTTCAGCCACCTAAGGACTCATTTTAAGAGTGAAAGCAAGTCTTCGTTGACTCCGAGGGACTGCCTATGATTCAACACATAAGCTTTCAAAGAATTCTTTATGTCTGCTTTCCACACACCTGTAAGTAAATGGCCATGGGTACTATTGCGAATCTTGGTGACATAACCAACTCTGTGCTGGCAGGTTGGGTGATGTTACACTGAGGCCCTGAACGGAGCAGGTCCCAGATTGTTTGTGTTCACACAGCTGCTGTATTACTGCGCAGGAATTTGCGAGTTAATAAAGATCTTCCACAAAATGGAAAAAATGGTCAGTAAGCATTCCTCCAATGACTCTGCACTTTATGTGGTGATACTCCACATCACTTGCATGGGTGTAGGTCTGTCAGCACCAAAAGAATCAAAAGACCCTCAAGAAAACTCAACTCATGTTCTCACCCTTGACAACCTCAACATTGTACTAAACCTCTTTTTTTTAATGTTTCCACCCTCCAGACAGAGGGTACTGCCTGATGCCAAGATATGGTTCCATGGGACGAGTCGTAGAACTTGGTGTTACTGTTCGACAGGCTGCAGAAAAATACCTAATATCTCTTTTCTCTTGGTCTCATGGTAGTTCAGGCATCCAGACTGGAGGAGGGCAGCTGATTCTATACCAGTACCCGTCCTCTGAAACAGCAGAAATGTGGCTAGCCTGTCAGCCCTCTACACGACCGTGACTAGAATAGCACCACTAAAATTGTTAGTACTTAAAGCAACTGGACAATTTTATGCCAAGAGCTGCTTAAGTATCTATTTTTCCTGAATATTTCCTCCCCTCCTGATGCACTGACAGATGCTGAGATGTTATTTCCTCATGCCAGTCATCCTTCAGTACCTCATGCAGATAATCATTCTACCTGTATAAATCTAGACAGTGAATATCAGCAAGCTATTTAACTGTGGAGGGCATCACAGCTGAGTCCATCATCCACTTTCCGGTAGGAACCATTAGGTCGCAATCAAGAGCAAAAACTTTGTGGCTTGTTTTATTTTGATCTCAGCACAGGGCTAGAGAGGTTAAGTGCAGCATCCTTCTCAACACCCTGACTGCAACCAGTTAACACAGACCATGAATTAAATCTGGGAATTTCCTGGTCTGGGCCGGTACCACTTTTGAGATTTACCAAACGAATCATCGGAGGAGCTACGAATACATGTGTAGTTTTGACAACATTCCAACAGCCACCAAAACAAATGAATATTCAAAACACTCTGTACCGTGGGCTTGGATTTTCCAGTCCTGCTTTGCGCAGCCTCCAATTATCCACCCGTTCATTTTAATAGACAGAACATCACGGGTTGGGAAGCATAGAAGCCGAAAATCCCGGCTATGGTCTCTTCCAACCGTGAGATTTTCGAAGGATTGTCCTGGTCTGTAAAGCTCAGTATAAGAAAATGTATATTTATCTATTGAACTTTCGGAGATGCATTCTCCCGATTTCTAGCTGGCAAAACAGACGTTGTTTTTGAATAATTAAGCTACAGGCACTTGGAAAAATCCTTCTCATTTGTTTCTCCTACATCAAGAGTTAACACGATGTGAGCAATCTATTCCCCTAGCACTATGTCTTTCGACTGGCTGTCTGGACTAATTGGTTGTCAATTTATGATTTTTGGCTGTTGAGTTCAAAGTCTTTTAGCACATTGAAAATAACTGGGCTCTAATCTTATCAATGCACTTTCTGTAATGAAAATGATGCATTGCAGGCACGCCAGTACAAGCTCAATCAAATAGCACATCGTGTCTTGGGTTGTTTTTGAAACAAAGACAGCTCTTTACCCATCAGCCAACAAAAAAAATAATGACAGGTCTTTGATTCTAATCTTCGAGTAAAATTAAGTGTTTTTTCTTTTAATTGCTTCATGAGGGTCTTACAAAGTTTAAATGACACGACCAAGTTGAAAGACATGAAGAACAATATCTTTGAACTTACCTGCTCTTTTATTGAGGAGTTTCCCTCCCCCACCCTCTCGCCCCCTCCCTCCCCAAGTTCAAAAACTTCTCTTCAGGTGATAAAGATTTCAGCTTTTATTATTGTTTATGAGTTCAACCACAGAGCACTTGCTGAAAACCCACCTTCATCTTTGTTTACTTTGTCATGAAGAAGACATGAATTCCGATAAGTATACGGCACTTAATCAGAAATTGTCCATAATTTTTCTGTTGGTTGTCTGCTTAAGAGAGCTTGATTTCAAAAGATGAGAACCATTTACTCCTTGTCTCTTTACAAAGAAAACACTAATTATATATATTTTAAATGCTCCTTTCTCTTCATGCACTTTATTTTGTCTAACTCCTTTCCTGTCTCTCCCTCCTTTGATTTCTACTTGTTTCACTATCTCATTTATTGGTTCTTTTTTCTTTGCCCCTCACTTCATTTTGCTTATTATTCTTCTTTTTGCATCTCCATTACATGTTCCATTTTTCTGTTCTACTGTTCCTGCAGACTTTGCCTTTCCCATTTCCTGGTTTTATCCCCGTCACCATCGCAGATACATGCACACAGTTGCAGCTGTAATTATGTCATAACAGTTACTACCATCCCCCACCATGATAGGATTTATTTCTATATATTTTCCATTTCGCCACGGTAACCTGTCTTCCAAGATGTTTTATGGCATGGAAAAATACACAATACCACAAAATGTTAACTTGGCTCATGCTAGCCTGAGCCATTCGCTTGTTTATTCCTCTCCAGGATTTAAAAAATAACATTGGGTGACATTTTAATGCAGAACTGAAGGTGTGCTATATTGCTGGACATGCTTTCCTTCAGATGAGACATAAAGCTGAGATCTCAACTTGTTTAGGCGGACATTTAAAGCGGCTTTTATATTGTAGCCCAGGTCTTGGGCTAATTGTGCCGCTCTCCCACGTTTAATTGTTGATAGTGCCGTCAGTCTTCCTGTAAACCAATATGAAAAAGTTCCCCTGATGGCTCGTTGAGTAAAGGCATGACCCAGAAGGTCCTAGGTTTGATATCCACAGTCTGTGTTGTTAGCTGATCACATGTCAGACAGCAATTGGGACACTGCAGTTTGGATTCTATCCATCTCACATTTGAAGATTTCCCACTGCTTTTCTGTTTGATGAGGAGAAGGGGATTCCAGCTCTTATTCATCCGACATGAGTCTGTGAGCAATCTGCATGCCGGTATTTTGTGCTGGCTACAAAGGGATGCAATGCAAAGTGCAGTACTGAAACATCGTTATTGCCTGTGTATTTGGAAAGCAGGTGAATAATGGCCAAAGTGTTGTGCCTTCTTACAGTGTGGTGCTCCTCCAAGTTTACAGTGACAAGCTAGTAAGATGCATTGCAAGGCAACCTTTACAACTCACTGGTTAGGCCTCAGCTAGAGTAGTGTGTCCAATTCTGGGCACCTCATTTCAGGAAGGATGTCAAGGCCCGAGGGTGCAGAGATGATTTACCAGAATGGTACCAGGGATGAGGGACTTCGATTATATGGAGAGACCAGAGAAGCTAGGATTGTTCTCCTCAGAGCAGAGAGGGGAAATTTAACTGAGGTGCTCAAAATTACGAGGTGTTTTAAAAGAGTAGCTAGGGAGAAACGCTTTTCACTGATGGGTGGGGGTTGGTAACGAGAAGACACAGATTTAAGATCATTGGCAAAACAACCAATGGGGTGATTAAGAGATTTGTTTTTAGGCAGAGAGTTGTTATGATCTAGAAGGCACTGTCTAAAAAGATAGCGGACACAGATTCAGTTGTAAATTTCAAAACCAAATTGGATCTATACTTGAAAAGGAAAAATTTGAAAGGCTACGGAAGAAGAGTGGATGAATGGGACTAGCTGGACAGCTTTCAAAGAGCCGGCATGAGCATAATGGGCTGAATGGCCTCTTTCTATGTGACAAGATTCTATAAACATTGTAAAAATGGCCAAAGTATGAGCACACTTAAATCAAGATCCATCCCGAGACCTTATCTGGCCCCAGAATCTGGCCACAGGTGAGACAGCATCGACTCTTTACATCCATCCAGACAGCTTTCATGCTGCTCTTCAGAGGAGGTTGCCCCTCTGCTCCAAAAAGGACAGTCTTCCTCTCTTGTAACACATCGTGCGACAGGAACGCCAAAGCTGTATCGCGGAAGGGCGCAGTCTGTAGTCAAGTTCTTGCTGCAGCCATTTTGACCCCTCAGCAGCAACACAACTCCAACAGAAAGCGCTGCTGGTGCCACATAACGTGTCGTGTTGCTTCAAGCAGTGTGCCAGGAACGCTGCGATAATATGCAAAGGTGCTGACCTTGTATTATAGTGTGCCATTAACAGAATTTGGGTGATGCATACACCAGTGGCACATGAGTTAAATCTAATTGGGCCACAAGCTTTTTGCTGCT
Source organism: Pristiophorus japonicus (assembly GCF_044704955.1). Lineage (NCBI taxonomy): Eukaryota > Metazoa > Chordata > Chondrichthyes > Pristiophoridae > Pristiophorus > Pristiophorus japonicus. The sequence continues at coordinate 103,279,826 of NC_091993.1, forward strand.
TCAGTGCCAGGGCCTCATTACAGGCCCCCTCGTCTTCGTCACTGCAAAATGCTGTTTTCTTTTGGAAAACAAAGAATTAAAATGAGTTTCCTTTGCAGAGACGGTTAAGAAGCTCATTAATTGCCAGTTAATGGTTCACCCTTTTTAAGCCTGTCTATATTAAATAGCCACTGTTATGCTCCCTGGTTTTCAAGTATATGCTGGATTTTGTTGTGCATGTTTGTGGATTGCTCGGGAGGACATCAGTATTCATGAACATTTAAAGACAAAAACTGAAATTGAAGGGAAAATAAAAGAAAATGACTCAGCCTAAGGCTACACTGAGCTCTCAAGATTTTAAGATGCATACACAAACCCACCCACACCTAAAACATACCCACATCACACAACACACACAGACCCACCCACACCTGCCAACACACCACAAACCCACCCACACCCAAAACACACCCACATCATTCACACCCACAACCCACCCTCACCCAAAACACACACAGACCCACCCACACCCAAAATACACCCACACTACCCACAACATTCACACCCATAACGCACAACACGGCTCAGCTGAATATAAATTATTTTTTAAGTAAGCTTTTATTCTTGACCCAATTCTAAACCGAAAGGATTATTCAGATAAGGAAAAAATGCATACTGCATGTTTATTACTACAATGTGCCCCAGTGCCTAGGGCCTAGATTGATGTAAATGAGGTGGTCATGGTGAGTGAAGTTTGAATCCACGTTGCATCTCCAGAGGTTAGAGCAAAGGTGGCAGAACCTTAGTGTACACAAGACGCAGATCGAGAGCTTGGGGGGAGCTGGGGACAAGTGATAGGCATTAGGAAGCTCAGAGAGTGAGGTGGGTTCAAGATGCAGTTAGTGATATAAAGAAGCCAGGATTGTCAGGTATTTGTGCCACTCCACAAGTGGCCGGTGACACCCTTTATGTTGATATTTCCGACCCGCTGGGTTATCTTGTGTGGAGTTTGTGAAGCTGCAGGTTTGGAATGAGTCTTTTTTAATCCCGTTGCCTCACTGATGGATAAACTCTGTGTCCAAACTCCAAGATCTGTTAGTATCAGCAACTTGAGTACATGCAAATTAACAGGAATATGGACATATACTGTGTCGGGGTCATTTTCTGACTGTGTGTTTCTAGCGGGCAGCCTATCCCACTTGGCAGATCCTATCAGAAATGCGGACATGTGCTGCACACAATTTTCCAAATAGTAAATGATTGAACATCAAGCACATGGGTACTCAAACTTCTATCATGTGTTCATGGAATCATAGAAATTTACAGCACGGAAGAGGGCCATTTCGGCCCATCGTGTCCGCGTCGGCTGACAAAGAGCTATCCAGCCTAATCCCATTTTCCAGCTATTGGTCCGTAGCCCTGTAGGTTACGGTACTTGAGGTGCACATCCAAGTACTTTTTAAATGTGATGAGGGTTTCAGCTTCTACCACCCTCTCAGGCAGTGAGTTCCAGACCCCCACCACCCCATTTCCCCTCAATCCCCTCTAAATCTTCTACCAATTACTTTAAATCTATGCCCCCTGGTTGTTGACCCCTCTGCTGTTGAAGGCAGGCAAATCATTGGCAGTACAGTGTCAGAAAATTGTCCCTTATATGTGATCCTCAAGGCTCTACACTCTGCCCACATGACCCACAGAGCCAACACCCCTGGTGTAAGCAATACAACTGCCTAACTCTCCAATTAAATCATACATTTTAAAAAGGTGCTACAATATGATGACGATACAAGGCTACACTTTGCTATTTTCTCCAACATGGTAAAACAATAATAGATTGATGCGAGTCTTGCGCTGAAGCAGATCGCGGTAAAATGGTCTCGTTAGGTTCAAAAACTGAATGACGCTGTGAGCTTCATGGGCTAAGTAATCTTATCTTGTTCCCACATTAATATGAAGTAATTTTAGAAATTTGTATATCAAGCACTGAGCTTCATAGATATTGGCACTTTAGGCTTGCATTCCCCACAAATTTCCATCAACCAATTTTTTTGAGTGCCAAGTTACGGACGATAAAATCAAAATGTTTTGATAGTACTAGAGAGTCCTTTTACACATCATGAGATGAAAGATGAGATAGCAGCATATTGATAAAGTAGGAATCAGGGTGTTATTTCAACCTTACCCGCCCAACGGAGGCCAGATGTGTGGTCAGCTAAAATCCACCTGGAGGCTCCGGGAGCTGGCCTGACGGGATTTTCATTGCAGGCAGCAAGGTCACGCACCCAACGCAGCCGGGTCCTGTATACTATATACAACACTAGTTAGGCCACAGTTTGAGTACTGCATGCAGTTCCGGTCACCACATTAGTGGAAGGATGCGTTTGCACTAGAAAGGATGCAGAGGAGATTTACGAGGATGTTGCCAGGACTGGAAAACTTTAGCTATGAGGAAAGGTTGGATAGGCTGGTGTTATTTTCCTTGGAATAGAGGCTGAGGGGAGATTTAATTGAGGTGTATAAAATTATCAGGGGCCTATATAGAGTGGATAGGAAGGACCTATTTCCCTTAGCAGAGGTGTCAATAACCAGGGAGCATCGATTCAAAGTAGTTGGTAGAAGGATTAGAGGGGAGATGATGAAACATTTCTTAACCCAGAGGGTGGTGGGGGTCTGGAACTCACTGCCTGAAAGGGTGGTAGAGGCAGAAACCCTCATTACATTAAAAAAGTACTTGGATGTGTACTTAAAGAGCCGTGACCTATAGGGCTACGGACCTAGAGCTGGAAGGTAGGATTAGGCTGGGTAGCTCTTTTTCAACCAGCACGAACACGATGGGCCAAATGGCCTCCTTCTGTGTCGTACTTTTTCTATGATTCCTGATGATGTCAACGGAACCCCCTGCAATTTTTACTAGTAGGCCTGAGCAAGTAATGGCAGTGTCTTTCCAGCCAGACTTACCTAATACTAACATTCCCTCTAAGCTGGGAGTGCAGCTCTCTGCTTTTTCAACGTTAAATTTCGCGCATGCGTAAAATTGTGAATGGGCCACACAAAAAATGAGGGAGAATATTGCCCAACATAGGAGTGGATCGGGGCCAGGAGAGGCCCCAAAAGGAAAGTTTATATATTTAAAAAACGTCCTTGTGAGGGGGGCGATGGGAGCAGGAAGAGCAGGAATTATATGAATTTGCATCACTTCCTGCGCCTTCCTGCCCCAAACAGATGGGAAGTCAGCCAGCGGCATTTAAACAAGTTAAAATACCCCAGGCCTCATTTTTGCTGCAGTGGGTGAGTTTTGAATTGACAATGGGTACAGTGATTATCTGTTACTGGACTAGTACTCCAGAAACCTGGACTAATAATTCGGAGAACGTGAGTTTAAATCCCACCCTAACAGTTTGGGAACTTGAATTCAGTTTTTTATTTAAGTCTGGTGTCTATAAAAGTGACCATGAAGCTGCTGGATTGTCCAACTGGTTCACCAATGCCCTTTCGGGAAGGAAACTAGCTGTCCTTACCCAGTCTAGCCTATAGGTAACACCAGTCCCACATCAACTGCCCTCTTCAGTGGCTGAGCCAGTTGGATCAAAACCAGTGCAAACACAGACTGCAGCAGTTCAAGAGGACGACCCATCATCAATCTTCTCAGGGTAACTAGGGATGGGCAATAAATGCTGGCCTTGCCAATGACCCCCACATCCCAAGAACTACTTTTATTTAAACTAAGCACTGGGATGAGGGAAGCAGGGATTCAACACCCAACATTCCCATGTTATCACTTTTGAATGTCATGAACCGTGTCAAAAAGCACACAGGAAAACAAATGGCACGACAGTCCCTAATTACTTAGGATTACATACACTATAACAACAGCAACTTGTATTTATATAGCACCTTGAACGTAGTGATACGTCCCAAGGCGCTTCACAGGAGTATAGAGCACAAAAGCAGGCCATTCGGTCCAATCTGTCCATGCCAGCGTTTATGCTCTACTTGAGTTTTCTATGTGTTTCCTCATCTAACTCGATCATCATAACCCTCTATTCCCTTCTCCCTTACATGCTTATCTAGCCTCCCCTTAAAAGCACCTATTCACCTCATCTGCTGGCTGTGTGAATGTTCCACATTCTCACCACTCTCTGGGTAAAGAAGTTTCTTCTGAATACCCTTTGTGATTTCTTGGTGCCTATCTTTTATTGATGGCCTCCAGTTTTGCTTTGTAATGATATTTGAAACAGTCACCAGTACAAGAAAATGCAAATCCTATTACAAACAGCGGCAAACATTTAAAAACAGCATTTTTAACACAAGAAATTGACATTTATTGGGATCAGCTTTTAATTGAATTTTTGAGAATATTACCTGCACTCAACAAATACTACTCATTCAACCCAAGCTAATGTGGACATTGTAAGGATGGAATATTGCAAGTTATTTCAAAACAACATTCCTGTCAATTGGCAAAGCATCTTATTTTTACAGCCAACAAATAATTAAGAAGGTCTTTTTAGTTTGAGCAGGATTAATTATAGCAAGTCTGGGAGGACAGCACTGTAACAATCGTGCTTTGACTAAAGAACGCCATGAGCTGTGCCAACGCTGCATTCACAGCTGTCAACTGATATTACAAACATTGTCAGATGTCTGTTTTTAATCAAACTTCAACTTCTGCGAGCTCGCCTGCTTCCACATATTGCTTCATTCGGCATTGACAAGGCGTCATTCCACATCACTTTCATTGGGACTCACAGCTTTGCGAAAGGAATACCTCTGCTTGTTTGTGGGGCTACTTTCTGCTGTGTTGCCTCCCAGAAATCAGATGCCAAATGGAAGAGTGTTCAAAGTCAAATTGTTCCTGCTTAGATAGGCTTTCGATATCAGGCGCAGTCAAGCATACTAATGTGTAGTTTGCAATCCTGTGAGGAGTCTGGCAGTATTCCTATCAATGAAGACAGAATGTTTCCAATTTTTCAAAATTGTTTTGTATTTCTCTCAGAAATATTAGTATTCATAACCCAGAGGGTGTCGAGGGGCATATTTCCCTCTTACTGCACGGATTCAATGGTTGCAGCCTGATCGCATGCTCATAACAGAGGGTGTCCCATTGTCCCTGCCCAGTGTTCCTCTAAGTGCCATAGCCAAGCACACTCTTCTCCCAAACTTGCCATTAAAAAAAGTGTGTGTGTGTGTCTGTCTGTCTCTGTCTGTCTGTGTATATGTCTGTGTGTGTGTGTGTGTGTGTGTGTGTGTGTGTGTGTGTGTGTGTGTGTATGTGCCAGCCCATACTGCAATGTGTGTGCACACTAGGTCCATGCAGCAGAGCTGGTCTCCAGTCATCTTGGTTAATCCTTGCCACTGGACCAAGACCTAGATCTGCAAAGCCCGTGTGGTGTGCCACAGCCACCTCACGTTTAAAAAAACCCCCAACTCTTCAAGATTTAGTTCGGGATCTGGAATTTTAGGTCCAACATTGAAACACCTGTGAACTTTCTGATGTGGAAGCAAGTCATCCTCGATTCGAGGGACTGCCGATGATGATGATGATGATGATGATGATGATGATGATGTTCGTGTAGATCCCGAACTATGCCTACTCACATATCTGTTTATGCTGAGAATCCTGTCCAATTTCAAAATTTTGCAGCCTCCCATGCTCACTTCTTGATTACTTCAGGATGATTCAGAGCTTCATTGATTGCAGCAAAATTCTAAATGCCGAACCGATGAGGGACGACTTTTTAAATTGGACCCCCATTGTGTAACTGTATTCCTGCTGCAGGCTGTGACTGAAATCTCCAGCTGACAGGCACTATCTGTCTGCTGATGGTTTGTCCTGCTCGCTGCACATATATAATTATCGGAGAGACCAGCAGGAAGATTTCCTCCAGCAAATTAGAAAAATACACCCAAGGTACAATGCTCACATTAAATGAAGGGAAATGATGGCTACTCTTTATAGACACAATGGAAGATACTTTTCTTTGTTTTATGGGGCTGAAATTCTGGCCTCGCCGGGTCCATACGAAGTGCGCACAGACCTGGCGAGACCTCGCAGAAGCCGGTTTTCGGGGCACGATGTGCACGCGCCGAAAACCGGCTTTTCCAATCTGTCAAGATTTCTCTTGACAGATTCTCCGCATCCCCGGGAGAAGGACATCGCGCGGGAGAGATTGGGCTATCTCATGCCCAGTGAATGTCCTTCAAACTCTTACGCCTGGTAAAAACAGACGCATAGCTTACTTTTGCCAGCGTAAGAGTTTTAATACATATAAAAATTAAATTTTAAAACACATTTTTATGTTTAAAAACCCTGTCCATTAAGATAAGTTTATTTTAAACCGTATTAAAACAAATTAAAAAAAATGTAATTTTAATTTCAATTAATTTTAAATATGTGAGGTGTTTTGTTTATTTGTTAAGCTGTGTTTGGGTGTTTTTCTCATTGATAGTAATGGGAACTCGGAGAAACGGAGTTCCCATCATTATCAATGAGAATACTGTATCGTGATTGGTGGTCCAAGCCCACGTGACTCTAGCTTGGACTTACGTACCTTGAAGACGGGTCCCCATGCGATGCCCAGCAAATGAAGGCCTCCAACCTATATTTCTTCGGGTAGATTCGTAGATTTTTGTGGGTCAGAGGCGGTCGTTCGAAGGAAGCCTCCCCGCAGAATTTTAGCCCCAACATATTTCAATATTAATGTGAGTGAAAGCCTCTTTATACTCACAGCATTTCTTTCACTATCGGTGAAATGAGAAAAATTCTGAAAATAGTATCAGGAAAGAAAAAAAGCAGGACCTCAAAAGGTAATAATGTCCGGATTACTTCCAGTGCCACGCGCGAGTGAGTATCGAAATAGGATAGAGCAGATGAATGCATGGCTGGAGAGATGGTGCAGAAGGGAGGGCTTTAGATTCCTGGGACATTGGGACCGGTTCTGGGGGAGTTGGGACCTGTACAGGCCAGGCAGGTTGCACCTCAACAGAGCCAGGACCAATATCCTCGTGGGGAGGTTTGCTCGTGCTGTTGGGGAGGGTTGAAACTAATTTGGCGGCAGGGGGTGGGAGGCACCAGGATGTAGCATTAGAAAGGAGAAATAAAGTGCACAAAGGATTGGGAGCGACAGATAGCACTAGAGTAAGAAATAGTAAGGTATTAGTTGGAATCAGACCGAGAGAGAATACAAGAACGTCTTAGATAGGTTTACAGTGCAGGTGTGTAAACGCACGAAGCGTGGTAAATAAGGTCGATGGTCTGCAGGCACAAATATCCACATGGGAATATGATGTTGTGGCAATAACGGAGATCTGGCTCAAAAAATAGTAATTCTCTTAAACCACAGCCAGTAAAGACATATGCTGAAACCAAAAAATGCAATTATCAAGGAAAGGAGAACTCTAGCAATGGTCTTTCTCCTGCACATCTCTGAAATCAGTTAACGATGCAGTTCATTCATGAGAGAATAGGACATCAAATCGTACCATAAGTTACACCCAACAAACCCAATTCAGTCACCAATATCTGCCGTGCATGAGACTTTCCAGCTCCTGACATTCAGCACAAAAGAGACCATTTGAGAAAGGAAGAGCAGTACATGGATAGACATTTGCCTCATGAAGAATCTAATACAGCGTGCAGCAGCAAACAAGCAGCAAGTTGCGCTAAACAAATACAGGGCTGCACACAACACAGGGAACTGTTCAAGAACACAGGCAATCAACACTGCTGAATACAACTGAACTGAAGAGAAATATCACACTTTGTCTCATTATATAGAAACGTGAAAACATATTTAAAATAAATTCCAATTATCAATACAACAAAGGAAAACTTGCAAAGCATAGCACTTGTCCGAGTAACCACAAAAAAATGCATCAATACAAAGAAAAACAATGTCAGTGAAAGGATTACAACCACAGTTAATGGGATGAATCAAATACCCATGACAGAGACAAATCATCAGTCGATGGATTAGCACCCTCCACCTATCAATCAGGACCAACTTTCACACCAATGAAATTTTGGAATAGCTACAATGTAACAGTTCTGGGTGAAGTTGAAAGAAGTCTGGGTTATTGGCACTTAATATGTTCAGTCAGTGCTCAGCAACAATTAATAGGATAAGCAGAATATTGATTTATAAACCCAACACCGTGGAGTGCAAAGCTAAAATTGTGCGGTTCTAGTCACTGATATACAAGGGAAGCATTCGAGTGCTTCGAGCAGTGTGGTAAACAAGGAAGTGATGCTGCCTCCGAGTGATCCGACACCAAAAGACCCGTTGCCACGGCGCCTGCAGAGGCAGCAGGGCCTTTACCAACAATGCAAATGGAAATTCGGTTGCCTGCAAAGGCGGCCAGGTTCCAGACTATTGGCAGGCTGAGCCAGCCTTTGAAATTTTAGGCAGGCTGATCTGTAAATACATTCCCCAGCCACTGGGAAAATACAATGGCCGAAAACACATGGTACTATTTTAACCCTACCCCGACTTGTGGGATACCGGGCAGGTGGGCACTTAATAATGAGCGTGCTGTGTGCCTGTTCAGATACTAACCCTTTTGCGACGTTTCGGATCTTAAATTGCAGGGTTCTGCAGGCAAAAGAGGTGCCTGCCTAAACCGGGGGGGGGGGGGGGGCCTCGTGATTTATGCAAATTAGGGTCCTATTACGTCAACAGTTGTCTGACCGGATTTTAGTTGAGGCCTGAGTAGGGTCTGCAGATGGAAGAGGCCCTTTAATGCCAGAGGAAAGTTTTGGCCTCCACTGTCCCTCCCGAAACCCACTCCCTGCAACTTAATTCGTTGTAGGTGATATTTCTGGACGCCCGAACATCCTCTCCTGCCCACCAGTCAGCTGCCACTAGCCACCCATTTTAGGCGAGCAGCTGACTTGCAGCATGTCGATGAGGCCAGGGAGTTAAAATACCCCAGGCCTCAAACTTAGGCCAGTGTGTGCATTTGAGACTGGCTCCATCCCCAACCACCCCAAAGTTACAAATTGCTTGAAAGGTAGCTGCGCCTCATTTATATCACAGGTGGTGATGAAATTTGGAATACTATCGGAAGCATAAGGGGCCATGAATTCGAACAATTCAGATACTAGACTAAAATCTAAACTATTCAATGACAAAATAATTTGGTTGTGCACTTTGGATGAACTGAATCAACAGAGGACAAATTAATCCTGAGCCCTTAAATGAAAAAATAAAACCTAAGCACAAGCTACAGATATCCAGAAATTATGGCCCCAAGTTTCGTGCCGTGGCGGAAACGGCGCACCTCCGAGCTGGGCGCCTGTTTTTCGCGCCAAAAACTGCGGCTAAGAAAAAAGTCCGATATTCTCGAGCTCCTTGGAGCTCGATGTCTGCTTGGCACGGCGCGCTCTTCGCAGCAGGGGGCGGAGCCTAACACTCGCGCCGATTTTCTAAGCAGCAGGGGGCGGGTACAATTTAAATTAGCCTTCGTGGTGCTGGCAACCCTGCGCGTGCACGTTGGAGCGTGCGCACACGCGCAGTCTCAAACAAACATTGGCACTCGGCCATTTTTTTAAAATACTGCAGAAAAAGTGAAGATTTGTTTCTTGGACCCCTGCAAAGGCTTGTAATTTAATTTTTTTTAATATTTCTGTGTGTGAGGGAGTGCTTTTAGCAGCACTGCTGAATAAATCACCTGCTGAAATCAGTGAGTTCAGCTTTTCACTGCTAAACTTGCAGAACCGGTGCTGCATTGGTGCATGCAAATTAAGGACTGTGTGTTTGGAGAAATAAGAGTGCCAATTCAACTTTGCAATGGATCAACGTCCACCAAGAACAAAGAATTTCTTGCATGAGGAAGTAGAGATATTAGTCAACATAACTGAGCAGAGATGGCAGGAGCTAGATATCAGCAACAGAGGTCGCATAAAAGTGCCACCAAAAGAAATGAAGAAACGGTGGAACCAAGTTGCAGAAGATTACTGCGCAGTGGTGCATACCAGGAGATCTGGAAGTCAGTGTAAAAAGAAATGGCACGACCTTGGTCAAGTAGTTAGTGTAAGTAATATTTCCCATTTTTAATTTAATCATAATTGTAACCTGGCTATCTGTATGTCCCACCTTGCAAACTGACACACTCTGTAAAAAGTTATATTTTACTCTTTGCAGAAGAAATTGGCCTACAACAAAAGGGAGGCAACTCGGACAGGAGGAGGCACGCCCAATCTGCATCTATTGACACCCTTGGAACAAAGGGTAGCTGCTATGATGAGTCGTACATGGAGAAAAGCAATCGGTACAGCACGCGAGGAAGAGAGTAAGTCCTGAAAATGCATCATGGCCCTTTAAAATCAACCTGCTGCCTAACCTGCTATGTGTGAGAGTACTCATGCCACCCATCCGGCCCCCTCCCTTGCTTTTAAACATTTGACTGTTCTGATGTGTTTTGCAGAACATGATGATGATGATGATGATGATGATGATGACGATGCTGCTGCTGCCAACCCTGAGGATCCTGAGGGTACAGAACAAGAACCAGTACAACCAGCTGCGGACGATCCAGACTGGATGATGGCAGCGATGACTGAAATGTCTGCAGGGGAGAGCTTCCAATTTAATGTTTATGAGCCCCCATCAAGGGGCATCAGAGTTTCAACCCCTAGCATAGGTCTTGGTTCCACCTTCCATGGTTTCGCTTCCGATGTTGCGGGTCCCAGTGGTGCTGCTGGTATAATGCAGCATTCTACAGTCAGTGCACTACTGTCCGAGCCTGCGCCTCCCTCTCGCATAGGTTCTGGTTCCACCTACTATGGTTTTGATTCCGACGCTTCGGGTCCCAGTGCTGCTGCTGATATCATGGAGCAGTTTACACCCATTCGTCCAACATCCCAGCCCATGGCTCGCACTCGAGTGCTGTCGTCTGGAACACCGAGCGTCCTACCGTTCCAGCCCGAGCCTCTCCCTCTAGTTCTGCCGTCTGCAACACAGAGCATCCCACCATTCCAGCCCGAGCCTCTCCCTCCAGTTCAGCCGTCTGGAACACAGAGCATCCCACAGTCCCAGCCTGCGCCTCCCTGTGTAGTGGTGCCGCTTGCAACACCGAGCATCCCACCGTCCGTGCCCGCGCCTCCCAGTGTAGTAATGCCACGAGGCAGACCCAGGCAGAGGAGAAGGAGACTGGAGACACGCTCTCCTGAGATGCAGCGTGCAACAGATGTAACTCAGGTTGTGGCATTGGGTATGGAGACCAATGAGCTTACCCGATCACTCATCGGTGGCGTCAGGGCAGTCGGTGAAGAGTTGACGGTCCTGACGGGAGAAATAGCAGTAATGACACGGGAACTTAGGGAGGGAATGTACGAGGGAGTGCAATCGACGGCACAGGCCGTCAGGGAGGGCATGCAAATGACGGCACAGGCCGTCAGGGAGATAGCTGCTGCAATAAGGGCACACAGCCCAGCCAATCAAATGACACCCCCATGAGGAAGTGAACATTCACTGAGATATGGATGAGACATGGTTGCAGCCTTTCTTTGCTGCTTTTGTTCTTGTTCTTGATGTAGCTGTAGTAGCGTTTTTCAAATTGAAATTGTTTTGTAAGTTTTGTAACTTTACAAGTTTATAAGTGATCTTAAAGTTTTTAAGTGATCTTCAAGAGTCATATTAAAAAGTATAGTTTGATATAACAAATATTTTATTAGAGTGACGTTAACTTTTCAATAAAATATTTTTTCATGAAAACTGTTTCATGTTCCATTAACACAACACAACGTAGGAACAACTGCAAAGAATAAACATGTCCAAATGCAAAAGTGATCACAGAGCCCTCAGGCATCAGTAGTTGAAGCGATCACAGATGAGCTGCTGGCGCAAGTCTCGAGCAATCGTTAAAGGACTTCGTGCTTCGGCATCAGGCACTTGCATGCTTTCCTGATAGTCGTTATCATCCACATCCTGGTCTTCCGTAATACTATCATCATGCACTGGACCCTCACGTCGGTCTTCGGGTTCCACTACCAGCTCCTGCTGCCTCATGATGGCTAAGTTATGAAGCATGCAGCACACAACAGTGAAGTGACCGACAATCTGAGGAGAGTATAGCAACTGTCCTCCGGAATGGTCCAGGCATCGGAATCGCTGTTTCAATATGCCAATGGTCCTCTCAATGATGCTGCACGTTGCAATGTGCGCCATGTTGTATTTACGGTCAGCTTCTGTCTGTGTCACGCGTAGGGGCATCATGAGCCAGGTGGTCAGGCCGTACCCTTTGTCTCCCAGTAGCCAGCTCGGCCCTTCTGGCTGCTGCTCAAACATGTCAGATATAACACTGTCGTGTAGGATGAACGCATCGTGGGTGCTGCCAGGGTATCTCGCAACGACTGACATGATGCGCTGCTTGTCGTCACACACGAGCTGTACATTGATCGAGTGGAAACCTTTCCTATTTCGGTACTGCTCAGAATCCTCCAAGGGTGCTCGCAAGGCTATGTGGGTACAATCAATGCAGCCCTGTACCTTTGGGAAGCCGGCAATCCTGAAGAAGCCCTCAGCCCTCTCATGGATCGCTTGTGCGGTCATTGGGAAATTGATGAAGTCATTCCTTCGCGCATACAGTGCAGCCGTGACCTGGTAAACGCAGGCATGTATTGCATGTTGAGAGATGGCACACACATCTCCAGTTGTAGCCTGAAACGATCCCGAGGCATAGAAAGAAAGTGCAGCTGTTACCTTCACTTCAACAGACAAGGCAGTTGTCCTTCTGCTTCTGGACTGCAAATCTGCTCTCACCATATCACAGATCTCAGTGACAACTTCTCTGCGAAAACGCAGCCTTTTCACACAATCAGCCTCGCTCATGTCCAGGTACGAGCGCCTGGCTCGATATTGTCGACGTGGGTAAGGTCTCCTGCCCATCAACCTACGGGCTACGACGTTCCTGGTGTGGTGAGCTCTAATCAATTCTCTCCTATGCAGTGAATTGATGGCGAACCATTGCATAATACGTGGTGTTGACAATGCAGCACCCATTCTGCAAATTTAAATATAAAACTGTCGATGTGGCTGCCTCTCCCTCTCCAAATGGCCTCAGTCCCCCTCACAGCTCGAAGGCTGTTGCTGTATCTTTGGCTGCCGGCCAGCCACTGACACCGCCCCTAAAGTGTGGCCGAATGGCCTCAAGAACCTTAATGAGCTGCGTGTGTCAGGTGTTGATTCTTCGGCTGCCGGCCAGCCACTGACACCGCTGCTATCTCATGGTCGAATGGCCTCACATCGGTCCGCTGATTCTTCGGCTGCCGGCCAGCCACTGACCCCGCTGATATATCATGGCCGAATGGCCTCGGGTCCGTCCGGTGCTGCTTCTTCGCGGCCAGCCACAAAGAGAATGAAGGCCTGCCTCAAGCACTGCAGCTCAGCTCGAAGCTTGCTGCCGCTGCCGTCGAGACACTGACGCCACACCGCTGCCTGTCTCCAACATGAAAGGCCTGCCTGAAGCACTTTCACACAGGTAGGAACATGGTTTATTTAATCTTTTCTTTGCTTATAAATTTTTATTCAGGTTGGATTTATTTGTATAATATTTGTATAAGTATAACTAAGGATTGATTGTAGAATTTAATGACTTCCCTTCCCCCCCCTCCACCCCCCCCACCTCGTTCCCTACGCCTAATTTGTAACCTACGCCTGATTTTCTAAAGTGTAGACAAGGTTTTTTCGAGCGTACAAAAATCTTCACTTACTCCATTCTAAGTTAGTTTGGAGTAAGTTTTCACTCACGAAACTTTGAAATCAGGCGTAAGTGGCCGGACACGCCCCCTTTTGAAAAAAACATTCTGTTCCAAAGTGAAACTGTTCTACCTGACTAGAACTGGAGCAAACTAAATGTGGAGAATTCCGATTTCTAAGATACTCCGTTCTACACCAGTTGCTCCTAAAAATCAGGAGCAAATCATGTGGAAACTTGTGGCCTATATTTCCAGGCACAAACTACTGCTAAATCATGACAAACTTAATTTCAGTGAGGTTGATTTATATTGCTTGATTTTCCAATTCCAGCCCCAGTTTATCAATGAACCATCTTGTGGCATACAGATGGACATTTTAAAAACTAAGTATGATTAGAATAATAGATAATGAACTAGTTGCTATTAAATCGAACTGGTTTTGGCCACTACCTATTAACCTATTCATCAAGACAAAATAAAGCAGCTCTTCTTATGCTGGGTTTTGTGGACTGCAAGGAAAATCGGCTCCCAATGAGCAGACCATACGCAGCCAGCCCAACTACAATTTGCCAAGCCTAGTGACTGTTTTTATTGGGTCTTCCTGGCTGCCGGCTTTAGTTTATCTGACCTGGGTGAGTGTTCTTCAGGGTGGTTGTGTGGGTCCTGCGCATCAGAAGCTGATGGCTTCTGCTCCCCACTAAAGCGAATATAAAAGTAAATTAAGCCTAACAGTGCGATTCACATAATGCAAGCGTACGAGGCAGAGCAAGACTGGGAAAAATACCATAACTCACCACGCAATGAATCAGAACAGTTTACAATTAGTGTGATGTTGCAAATCCATGACAAATATGTCAGACTGAATCTTTCTCCAGAACTGCTGAATAAGAGATTGAAATGATTTACAGATATTGCAATCTTTGCGTTCCGTAATCGAACGATTGTTTCCTCACCTTGTTATAATATTGCAGCTGGACAGTGTGCCACTGTCCATCACTCACGCCTCCTGGGATGAAAGGGGTTACCGTCGTTGTTGACTCACCTGTTTTGAAACAAAAATGCTACATTTAATAAGTTGCTTCTATTCATAGGAACCTATCAACAGTAGACCATCCAGTCCCTGTTCCACCATTCAGTGAGATCGTGGCTGGCTGATCTCACTTCTCGTGTTAGCCATCTTTAGAGTTTCTGCTTTGACTTTTTATATTGCAGTTTCCTCCCCTCAAACCTCTTCTTTTGAGCCATCATCCCTTGTCTCTCTAATCTCTCCTGTCTTCCAACCTATCACAGACCTTCCCTTTCGTTCTTTCTTCCCCTCCCCCTTTCAGTGCTGGTTAAGAATCCATTCTTTCCGAACACTCTCCAGTTCTGACACAGGGTCATTGACCCGAAACGTTAACTCTGCTTTCTCCCCACAGATGCCGTTTGACCCGCTGAGATTTCCAGCAGTTTTTGTTTTTATTCCAGATTCCAGAATCCGCAGTATTTTGCTTTCGCTTTTCTTGCTGGTTTCTGGTCCCACAGATGTGATGGTTGGCGGACTATTTAATCACAAAGTCCATCACTCCAACAGCCTGATTCTATCCTCAGGCATCATCCACATACGTGTACTTCTGGCAGATATCACGGAGCAAGACCCTTGTCCAATTTCCCTGATCTCTCCCAGCTCAAGCCTGCTAAGCCACGATGGGGATTTGCAATATGTATTTTGAAGATTTTATTCGCTTCTCCAGTTTCCTTTATTAATCCACCAGCGATGGGCTGCAGCTGCTTTCTAGTAGATAGAGAGCAGCCTGAGCCAATTGTAGAGCTTAATACTGCATTGATGGAGATTGGCTAACTCGGAGACTTGGGATTGAAGCTCTGACCATCTGGTATGATGGCTAGTACTCTGCCAGGAGGCACTGTTAGTGACTAAAACTTGGGGAGCTTTCTGTGAGATTCTGTTGTCAATTCATTCATCGAAATCAATGGGGAAACTGAAAATAGGAAATAAGAGCTGGAGCCAGTTAGATCTGACTGGTATATACCCCTCCGCATACTATGCTACTCAACTGTAATCAGTAAAGAGCAAAAATATTAAATCTGATGACATATTCCCCACCTGGTGCTTATTTTAGCCCCTAAAATGCGACAGAAAGTTTGTTTCTTTCTAAAGGCTAACTGACCAGGGTGTTGTGCTGGGCACTGGAATGACAGAATTGTTAGCAGGTCACATACTGTGTCCAGAACATCCCATGTACAACTTCCAACCAAATACCTAAAGTAGGCACCCACTACGCAGTCATTAGATTTTTGTAGCTAAGTTTTGTTCCTCCATTTATTTTTCCTCTTTTTTTTCATTTTTCTCCCTCAGGGCTGATTGCACAGTGTTGTTTCTTTCATCAGGAATGCAGGATAGTCTCAACCACAGGTTTCACTATAGTCACAGGCAATGCCATTCTGTGATCAGCCAACAGGAATAGCAATTCAAGTAGGGCAAGCTGCCACAAGAGTCTGTATCTCACAGCAGGATGCAAAATATGGGGTGGATTCAGAAAAGGTTCTTACATTATCCTGTCTCTAACTTATAAGCCTAGAACTTACTATTGGCAATATTAAGAACATAAGTATTGTGTTCCTAACACAGATGAGATGGCACATAGGGAGGTTAAAGTAACAGTGATCTCAGTCTTTATTAAGACACTCCAGAGTGAGGTACAGGCATTTGGGTGCCGGCTTATATACAGTGCTCCCAAGGGATGCTGGGATCCCTTGGGACTTCAGGGGATGCGCTCCCTGGTGGCGGAATATGGGAGTGCATGCTTTACAGATACACAACATCACTCCGCCCCCCACCCCCCACCCCAAAGTCAAAGTGAAAACTATTTACAAGGTGAGGCGGTTGGGAGCCTTTCTTTCCCTGGTGGACCGCCTCGGTACAAATGTCTGTTCTGGTGTGTTGGCTGTGCCCCCGCTGGGCTGGCATGTTGTTGGCCCTGCAGGCCTGCTGGGTGAGCCTGGCCTTACTGGGCTGTTGGGCGTGATGGGTTCAATTTCCTGGTCCGGGGTGGTGTCGTTGATCCTTTGGGTGTGTGTTGTGGGCTCAAAAAAGGTGGTGTCTGCTGTGGGTTGTTCAAGGCAGTCTGTGAACCGCAGCCTCGTTTGGTCCAGGTGCTTTCTGCAAATTTGTCCATTGTCTACTTTGACTAAACACCCGACTTCCTTCTTTAGCTATCACAGTGCCCGCGATCCTCTTGGGACCATGTCCATAGTTTAGCACATACACAGGGTCATTCAGATCAATTTCCTGTGACACAGTGGCGCGACCATCGTTTACATTTTATTGCTGCCGCCTGCTCTCTACCTGATCATGCAGGTTGGGGTGAACCAGCGAGAGTCTGATTTTAAGTGTCCTTTTCATGAGTAGCTCAGCCGGGGGCACCCCTGTGAGCGAGTGGGGTCTCGTGCGGTAGCTGAGCAGTACTCGGGACAGGCGGGTTTGGAGTGAGCCTTCTGTGACTCGTTTAAGGCTCAGTTTGATTGTTTGTACTGCCCGCTCTGCCTGCCCATTGGAGGCTGGTTTAAATGGGGCCGAGGTGACATGTTTGATCCCACTGCGGGTCATGAATTCTTTAAATTCGGCACTGGCGAAACATGGCCCGCTGTCACTGACCAGTATGTCAGGCAGGACGTGGGTGACAAACATGGCCCTCAGGCTTTCAGTGGTGGTGGTGGCGGTGCTTCCCGACATTATTTCACATTCAATCCGTTTTCAAAAAGTATCCGCCCCACCAGGAACATTTTACCGAGAAACGGGCCCGCATAGTCGACATGGATCCTCGACCATGGTATGGAGGGCCAGGACCACAAACTTAGTGGTGCCTCTCTGGGCGCGTTGCTCAACCGAGCACACACGCTGCATTGCCATACACAGGACTCTAAGTCAGAGTCGATACCGGAACACCACACATGGAATCTGGCTATCGCTTTCATCATTACTATACCCGGGTGTGTGCTGTGGAGATCCGAGATGAACGTCTCCCTGCCCTTTTTGGGTAGCACTACGCAGTTACCCCACAACAGGCAGTCTGCCTGAATGGACAGCTCGTCCTTTCGTCACTGGAACGGCTTGATTAGCTCTTGCATTTCAACAGGGATGCTGGCCCAGCTCCCATGCAGTACAGAGTTTTTTTACTATGGACAGCAGAGGCTCTTGACTGGTCCAAGTCCTAATCTGGAGGGCCGTGACAAGTGATTTATCCTTTTTAAACGCTTCCATGACCATCAATAAGTCTGTGGGCTGCGCCACCATCAACAAGTTTGCAGGCTGCGCCATTTCCACCCCCGTGGTGGGAAATGGTAGCCGACAGAGAGCATCCGCACAGTTCTCGGTGCCTGGCCTGTGGCGGATGGTATAGTTATATGCTGATAGCGCGAGTGCCCACCTTTGTATGCGGGCTGAGGCATTAGTATTTATCCCCTGGTTTTCAAAGAAACAGGGATGTGAGGGGCTTGTGATCGGTTTCCAGCTCAAATTTGAGGCCAAACAGGTACTGATGCATTTTCTTTACCCCAAACACACACACTAATGCCTTTCTCAATCATGCTGTAGGCCCTCTCGGCCTTAGACAAGTCCTGGAGGCATAGGCGATAGGTTGCAACTTCCCCGCAATGTTAGCTTGTTGTAATACATACCCGACTCCATACGACGATGCATCACATGCTAACACAAGTCTTTTACACAGGGTATACAATACAAGCAGCTTGTTGGAGCATAAAATGTTTCTGGCTTTCTCAAAAGCAATTACTTGTTTTTTTCCCCCATACTCAGTTTTTACTTTACGCAATAACACATGTCGGGGCTCTAAGAGGGTTCTTAACCCCGGTAGGAAGTTACCAAAATAGTTGAGGAGTCCCAGGAATGACTGCAGTTCCGTGACATTCTGTGGCCTGGGCACGTTCCTGATAGCCTCTGTCTTGGCATCTGTGGGCTGAATGCCGTCCGCTGCGATCTTTCTCCCCAAAAACTCCACTTCTGTTGCCATGAAGACGCATTTCGGCCTCTTCAGTCGCAGCCCTATGCGATCCAGTCGCTGGAGGCCCTCCTCCAGGTTTTGTAGGTGCTCGACAGTGTCCCGACCCGTGACCAATATGTCGTCCTGAAAAACCACTGTGTGTGGTACCGACTTGAGTAGGTTCTCCATGTTTCTTTGGAAGATCGCTGCAGCTGACCGAATTCCAAACGGGCATCTGTTGTAGATGAACGGTCCTTTGTGCGTGTTGACGCAGGTCAGGCCCTTCGAAGACTCCTCCAGCTCCTGCGTCATGTAGGTCGAAGTCAGGTCAAGCTTCATGAATGTCTTGCCTCCCGCCAACGTCGCAAATAGGTCGTCTGGCTTAGGTAGCGGGTATTGGTCCTGTAGCAAGAAACGACTGATAGCTACTTTATAATCGCCGTAAATCCTGACCGTGCCATCACTTTTGAGTACTGGAACAATCGGGCTGGCCCACTCGCTGAATTCCACTGGGGAGATGATGCCCTCACGTTGCAGCCTGTCCAGCTCGATTTCCATTCTCTCCCTCATCATGTGAGGTACCGCTCGCGCCTTGTGGCGAATGGGTCGTGCCTCTGGGACCAAGTGGATCCGCACCTTCGCCCCCGAAAAGTTTCCAATGCCTGGCTCAAAAAGGAAAGGAAATTTGTTAAGAACCTGGGTATATGAGGCCTCATCGACATGTGATAGCGCTCGGATGTCATCCCAGTTCCAGCGGATTTTGCCCAGCCAGCTCCTTCCAAGCATTGTGGGGCCATCGCCCGGGACAATCCAGAGTGGTAGTTCGTGCACCGTGCCCTCGTAGGTGACCTTGACCATGGCGCTGCCCAGGACAGTGATGCGCTCTTTGGTGTACATTCTCAGTTTCGTGTGGATGGGGCTCAGGGCTGGTCTGAGTGCCTTGTTGCACTACAGTCTCTCAAACATCTTTTTACTCATGATGGATTGGCTAGCGCCAGTGTCCTGTTCCATGGCTACGGGCAAGTTATTCAATTTTACATTTAGCATTATAGGTGGACATTGTCGAAAATATGTGCACCCTGTGTACTTCAGCATCTGCCTCCTCTCTCTGAGGCTCGAAATTGCTTTGATCCACCATGGACCGATTTTCCTCTGCCACGTGGTGGTTAGCAGGTTTTGCAGAGCTTGCAGCTCGTTGGAGGTGCTCCATTGTTCCACAGTTCTTGCAAACATAACCTTTGAAGCGGCATGAATAGGCTGAATGGAAGCCTCCACAATGCCAACAAGGTGTGAATTGCCTTGCATTCATCCTTCGTTGCGGACTCTGAGTCATCTGGATCACCTGAGGCCTGCTGGCGGTTGCAGACTCGTGGTTTCTGCCCTGTACATTTCTGCTCGCAAACACAGTTCCAGTTATTTTATGAACATGGCTAGCACTTGTGTGCTGAGAGATTTGTTTGGTGTTATCACTGGTGGACATAAACGCCTGTGCTATCGCAATGGTCTTACTGAGGGTCGGTGTCTCTACAGTCAAAAGTTTTCATAGGATGGTCTCGTGGCCAATGCCCAGTACAAAAAAGTCTCTGAGCATCTGCTCCAGGTAGCCATCAAACTCACATTGTCCTGCAAGTCGCCTTAGCTTGGCAATGTAGCTCGCCACTTCCTGACCTTCAGATCGCTGGCACATGTAGAACTGATACCTCGCCATCAGCACGCTCTCCCTCGGGTTAAGATGCTCCCGAACCAGTGTACACAGCTCCTCATATGACTTATCTGTGGGTTTCACTGGAGCCAGAAGATTCTTCATGAGGCTGTAGGTCGGTGCCCCGCAGACTGTGAGGAGGACCACTCTCCTTTTTGCAGCTCTTACTTCTCCGTCCAGATCGTTGGCTACAAAGTACTGGTCTAGCCGTTCGAATAGGCCTCCCAGTCCTCACCCTCTGAGAACTTCTCCAGAATGCCCACAGTTTGCTGCATTTTTGCGTTAGATTCATATACTCGTCGCCAGTTATTGTGTTCCTTACACAGATGAGACTGCACACAGAGAGGTTAAAGTAACAGTGACCTCAGTCTTTATTAAGATACTCCAGAGTGAGGAACAGGCCTTAGGGGCCGACTTATATACAGTGCTCCCAAGGGTTGCTGGGATCCCTGGTGGCGGAATATGGGAGTGCATGCTTTACAGATACACAACAATAAGAACATAAGAAATAGGAGGAGTAGGCCATACGGCCCCTCGAGCCTGCTCCACCATTTAATACGCACATGGCTGATCCGATCATGGACTCAGGTCCACTTCCCTGCTCGCTCCCCATAACCTCTCAGCGGTTAAGAAACTGTGTATCTCTGTCTTAAATCTACTCAATAACCCAGCTTCCACAACTCTCTGAGGCAGCGAATTCCACAGATTCACTGAGAAGAAATTCCTCCTCATCTCAGTTTTAAATGGGCGGCCCCTTATTCCACGATTATGCCCCCTAGTTCTAGTCTCCCCTATCAGTGGAAACATCCTCTCTGCATCCACCTTGTCAAGCAACGTCATAATCTTATACATTTCGATAAGATCATCTCTCATTCTTCTGAATTCCAATGAGTAGAGGCCCAACCTACTAAACCTTTCCTCATAAGTCAACCCCCTCATCTCCGGAATCAACCTAGTGAACCTTCTCTGAACTGCCTCCAAAGCAAGTATATCCTTTCTTAAATATGGAAACCAACACTGTACGCAGTATTCCAGGTGTGGCCTCACCAATACTCTGTACAACTGTAGCAAGACTTCCTTGCTTTTATACTCCATCCCCTTTGCAATAAAGGCCAAGATTCCATTGGCCTTCCCGTTCACTTGCTGTACCTGCATAGTAACCTTTTGTGCTTCATGCACAAGTACCCCCAGGTCCTGCTGCAGTGCAGCACTTGGCAATTTTTCTCCATTTAAATAATAACTTGCTCTTTGATTTTTTTCTGCCAATTTTTCTGCTAACCTTACACTTTCCAACATTATACTGCATCTGCCAAATTTTTGCCCACTCACTTAGCCTGTCTATGTCCTTTTGCAGATTTTTAGTAGAAAGACACCTCACGTGCTCATATGAACAAAATAAATGGGTTAATGCCTGCATTGGAATAACTAATAATGTCATGCGAATGTGTTAATTATTCAGACACTAATATCACCAACAGTAATTTGTAGACTATAAAAAGGAGAAAGCAGAAATCTCCTCCAGATATTGCAATATTGGATTCATCATTCAATGGGTTTAAACTTATAACTTTATTGTATAATCTACCACAGTAGTCATACACCTCATTTACTTTACAAAATTGCCTCCAACAAACACTGCTTAAGGCAATCTTATAAAGATAACCATTCCAGTGCTGTCGAAGGCACCAAGATATCTTTTCAAAGGAAGTGTCATGTAGTGATCTTGACTACAGAGTACCACTGGCAGCTAATCTAAACAGTGGCCATTTTCAACATTGTTGGCCGGACACATCTTTCCCCGGCATCAAGGATGATCCTGGCCAGATTTGGAATTATGACTTCACACCATTTGCACAAGCATGAGCTTCACAAAATGTGCAACTCTGTTATTTCCACATTTATGACTACAGGGCATACATCTTGCAAATGCTCAGTCAGCAATTATCATTGAATCTGCCCAGCAGTATAAAAGGGCAGGTTCAGCAGAGACCGGAACATAAAATACAGCCAACAGCAATGCTGTAATATAAATGGATGCCAGTTAATACGCAATCAACATATTTATACCAGGGCATTGGGGTGGCAAGGGAGTCTCAACTGCAATCAGGCTGAGGGCTTTCCTGCAGGATAAGCTTCATTCAGCTCACTCAGTGTGCGTATGAAAGATAAGAGAAACTAGTCTCCCTTCTTGCACCTTCTTTCGTTGGAGCCATCCCTGTTGTGGTCACATCCATGGAGAAGTCTGTGTACAAAACCATTGTAGTTCCTCAGCAAGGAGGGTACCTTAGATGCAGTTATTATTTTGTAGGTAGCGGGGCATGGAATGGAGAAAATCTGAAGCAAAATATTTGTTATTTAACAGGGAGGTGACGGCTGACTGCTATGCGGGCAGGTACAGCAGGAGGTGCGAGGTCGGGGCAAAGGAGCGACAAAAGTTCGTAGAGGGATGTGATCGGGGTCCAGGAGAGACGCGAGTTCGGGGCTCAGAAGAGGCGAGGGCCCAGGGGCAGCACGGGTCAGCCCACACTGTGATATGTGTGCGCACTAGGTCCATGCAGCAGAGCTGGTCTCCAGTCGTCTTGGTTAATCCTTGCCACTGAACCCAAGACCTAGCTGTCAAGCCCGTGTGGTGGCTGGAATATTAGGTCCTTCATTGAAACACCTGTGAATTCATCCCTTTTCGACGTAGAAGCAAGTCATCCTCATTTCGAGGGACTGCCTATGATGATGATGATGGTATGAATGAACATTAGGGCAGGTAGTCAGGGTTACAAATCCATCAATGAAAGCCATGGTCTCACCTGCTCAGTATCAGGTGATGGCATAGATTTATAATTAGTTCCATGCATCATTTGGAAGAACGCTTCAGGTTTTTCTACAAGAAAAAACTCCTCCCCTTTATTGCAGTTATATTATGCAGGGAATGCCTCAAATATCTTAACGAATCGTCATCAGCTCCTCAATCAAATCATAAAGCCACCAGTCCTGAGTCACACCAAGACAGTAAATATTAAATTACCTGCAGAGAATGTTAACTGGATCTGTTCATTAATAATCTCCAAGGCAATAAAGTCATGCTTTTCATTAAAACGTCCATTATACAACAGCAAGCCATTCTTCTCCTTGGTAGCAAATCTGGAAAATAAAAACATGCTTATTCCATTTAGAAAGTGCAAAGCAAAACTCTCCTCTAGATATTACAATATTAGATTTGTTCATTCAATGAGCTTGGTTTGGAATTCTACTGCATTGTATATCACAAAGACTTAATGTGATGTCACCTTCTTCCACACAAGCTACCACTGTCGTGAAGTAAATAGTCCATCCACCTGATGATTAAGTGAACCTTTTAATTATTAATTTAGGGTGAGCTAATTTTTAAAACTTGGCATGTCCATTTTTGTGAAAATATGGTCAAAAAAATTGCGCAATGGTAATTTTCTATTGAAGGGGCACTGCCCTTTCGCTAAGTGAGTGGGCAGTTGAACATCCAAGTACAGCATGCCATAATCCAACAAGGCAGTAGATAGCAAATCCAGCAGGTGGTTCTTAATAATGCTGCATTTAACTGTTTTTTTTTTTAAGTGTAATTTTCATGAAGAGTGCGAATATCAAATTATTGAAACTCTTTAAATATTGCATTCCTGGAAATAAATAATTTGCATTTATATCAGTTTTCATATCCTAAGAACGTCCATAAAGTACAGTTAATAAATGACTTTTAAAGTGTAGTCACTTGTTTTTTTTTTTAAGACAAATACTGCATCAGACTCTCAGTGCATTACTGGCTTGTTTACCACTATGTGGCTAGCTTCTTCATATTAGGTATTTCTGTCTTTCAAGGTAGAGTGTCCCTGAAGGTGTCATCATCATAGGCAGTCCCTCGGAATCGAGGAAGATTTGCTTCCACTCTTAGAATTCTTAGGTGGCTGAACAGTCCAATACGAGAGCCACAGTCCCTACAATAGGGACAGTTGAGGGTAAAGGAGGGAGGGATAGGTTTGCCGCGCGTTCCTTCCGCTGCCTGCGCTTGTTTTCTGCACGCACACGGCGATGAGACTCGAGGCGCTCAGCGCCCTCCCGGATGCACTTCCTCCACTCAGGGCAGTCTTTGGCCAGGGACTCCTCGGTGTCGGTGGGGATGCCGCACTTTATCAGGGAGGGTTTGAGGGTGCCCTTGTAATGTTTCCTCTGTCCACCCTTGGCTCGATTGCCATGAAGGAGTTCTGAGTAGAGTGCTTGCTTTGGGAGTCTCGCTCTGGCCTGGCCAGCAGAGCTGATCAAGCGTGGTCAAGTGCTTCAATGCTGGGGATGTTGGCCTGGTCGAGGACACTAATGTTGGTGTGTCTGTCCTCATAGGGTTTTAGTAGGATCTTACGGAAGCATCATTGATGGTATTTCTTGGCTCAGAGGCATGGACCATGTACAGTAAACACCTCAAGTCGCTGAAGGTGTATAGCATTGCCGTCCGCACAAACAATGCACATTTAGAAGCACAGAAGTTTGGGAATGATACCTCACATAAAATATTTAACAGGTAAACTCAAGACATTGTTTAAAGATGAATTGCAGAAGAACTGAACGTTTGTTGCATTTGTAGTTGTTACGAACAGAATCTATCCCCAGGAATCAGAGAAAACAGCTCAAAAAAATGTGACCTGCTATTTCTGATGTTAGTTCCAATCCCTGTTATCCATACAATAATACAACACAGACTAGACTACAAACAGCACAAAAACAACAAAAGTTAGTTCAATTTAGCATGTCTAAAAATTCCAAAATTGACCTGGATTCCAATAGTGGCAGAAGCTTTCTTCCTTTTTGTTGGATACAAAAAGAAATATTCACAAATACACCATAAACTAGAAACTTTGGAACCATCTTGCCTTCACAAAAGGTAATGGAGGCAAAATTGTCCTGTGCCCCTGTTAGGGGCTGTAACCAGCTACGGCCGGGACTTTCTGCGCCCGGCGCATATGTCCCACCCCTGCCACTGAATTGAACTTACCGCCCCCTCAAAGGAAGTGGAGCGCAATCCCACGCACTCCACTTCCTTTAGGGGAGGTTCCCGGGGCGCTTCTGGGGTGGGGAGTGAAGCACTACGCGGATGCTCCCACCTGATTAAATCTTCGTCTGAAGAGATTTCATTGCATCCATGGGTTGGCAGCAGGATAGAAATTAGCTGGGGTTCCCACTGCTCATTGCTATCCAGTGACCCCTTTCTATAAAGTAAGCATTCATGGACACCACATGGACGTAGGATCAGTGTGCTGCTATTGTGGTAAAGTAGCCTGCAGGCCCTGACTGTCTCAGCTCACACATGAAGAATGGCCATTTGGATTTGATACTGAAGCAGTGTTAGCATCCATGGAGCCATAGCCCAGCATCAATCAACATCGAGGGAGCGTTCAAAACTGGAAAAGACAAAAGTGTCAAACTTCTGGGACACTCTTTCCTTGCTCCACTAAAAATGCATGAAAGTGCTACGCTACTCCATCTTCTCCAGTTATCATGCTCTACAAAGGGTTTTGACTGATGGACTACTCAATTCAAAACAACCTTGAGGTTCACACCATAAATTCATGAACACGTCATTAATCTGTATCCTCTGATGTTTCATCTGCTTCCAAAACACTCCAGGAACACCATCTACATAAGAACATAAGAAATAGGAGCAGGAGTAGGTCATTTGGCCCCTCGAGCCTGCTCTGCCACTTAATAAGATCATGGCTGATCTGATCATGGAATCAGCTCCACTTCCCTGCCCGCTCCCCATAACCTTTTATTCCCTTATCGCTCAAAAATCTGTCAATCTCCTCTTTAAATATATTCAATGACCCAGCCTCCACAGCTCTCTGGGGCAGAGAATTCCACAGATTTACAACCCTCGGAGAAAAGAGATTCCTCCTCATCTCAGTTTTATATGGGCGTCTCCTTATTCTGAGACTATGTCCCCTAGTTTTAGTTTCCCCTACGAGTGGAAATATCCTCTCTGCATCCACCTTGTCGAGCCCCCTCATTATCTTATATGTTTCAATAAGATCACCTCTCATTCTTCTGAACTCCAATAAGTATAGGCCTAACCGACACAACCTACCTATCTTCATAAGTCAACCCCCTCATCTCCGGAATCAACCTAATGAACCTTCTCTGAACAGCCTCCAATGCAAGTATATCCTTCCTTAAATACGGAGACCAAAACTGTACAGAGTACTCTAGGTGTGGCCTCACCAATACCCTATACAATTGTAGCAGGACCTCTCTGCTTTTATACTCTATCCCCCTTGCAATAAAGGCCAACATTCCATTTGCCTTCCTGATTACTTGCTGTACCTTCCACTAACTTTGTGTGTTTCATGCACAAGGACCCCCAGGTCCCTCTGTACTGCAGCAGTTTGCAATTATTCTCCATTTAAATTATAATTTGCTTTTCTATTTTTTCTGCCAAAGTGGATAACCTCACATTTTCCCACATTATACTCCATCTGCCAATTTTTTGTCCACTCATTTACACTCGGTCCCTTCATCCAAGTCATTAATATAGATTGTAAATAGTTGAGACCCCAGCACCGATCCCTGTGGCATCCCACTAGTTACTGTTTGCCAACTAGAAAATGACCCATCTATCCCGACTCTGTTTTCTGTTAATTAGCCAATCCTCTATCCATGCTAATATATTAACCACAACCCTGTGAACTTTCATCTTGTGCAGTAACCGTTTATGTGGCACCTTATCGAATGCCTCCTGGAAATCCAAGTACATCACATCCACTGGTTCCCCCTTATCCATCCTGCTCATTACATCCTCAAAGAACTCCAGCAAATTTGTCAAACATGATTTCCCTTTCATAAAACCATTTTGACTGATTGATTGAATCTTGCTTTTCCAAATATCCTGCTACTGTTTCCTCAATAATGGACTCCAGCATTTTCCCAACAATAGATGTTAGGCTAACTGGTCTATAGTTTCCTGCTTTCTGTCTGCCTCCTTTTTTAAACAGGGACATTATATTTGCGGTTTTCCAAACCGATGGAACCGCACCAGAATGTAGGGAATATTGGTAGATTACAACCAATGCATCCACTATCTCTGCAGTCACTTCTTTTAAGACCCTAGGATGCAAGCCATCAGGTCCAGGGGACTTGTCTGCCTTTAGTCCTATTATTTTACTGAGTACTACTTCTTTAGTGATAGTGATTGTATCAAGTTCCTGCCACCCTATAATCCCTTGATTATCCACTATTGGGATGTTTTTAGTGTCTTCTACCGTGAAGACCGATACAAAATATTTGTTCAAAGTCTTTGCCATTTCCCTGTTCTCCATTATTAATTCCCCAGTCTCATCCTCTAGGGGACCAACATTTATTTTAGCCACTCTTTTCCTTTTTATGTACCTGTAGAAACTCTTATTATGTTTTTATATTTTGTGCTAGTTTGCTTTCATAATCTATCTTCCCTCTTTTTATTATTTTTTTAGTCCTTTGCTGGCTTTTAAAAGTTTCCCAATCCTCTGGCCTCCCACTAGTCTTGGCCACTTTGTATGCCCTGGTTTTCAATTTGATACCATCCCTTATTATACCACCTGGTGAAACATGATCTGTGACTCTGGATCAGTTCCTATGGAGTGGAGGGTAGCCAATGTAACCCCATTTTTTAAAAAAGGAGGGAAGAGAGAAAACAGGCAATTATAGACTAGTCAGCCTGACATCGTTAGTGGCTAAAATGATGGAATCAATTATTAAGGATGTCATTGCAGCGCATTTGGAAAGAGGTGACATGATAGGTCCAAGTCAGCATGCATTTGTGAAAGGGAAATCATGCTTGACAAATCTTCTGGAATTTTTTGAGGATGTTTCCAGCAGAGTGGACAAGGGAGAACCAGTGGATGTGGTGTATTTGGACTTTCAGAAGGCTTTCGATAAGGTCCCACACAAGAGATTAATGTGCAAAGTTAAAGCACATGGGATTGGGGGTAGTGTGCTGACGTGGATTGAGAACTGGTTGGCAGACAGGAAGCAAAGAGTAGGAGTAAATGGGGACTTTTCAGAATGGCAGGCAGTGGCTAGTGGGGTACCACAAGGTTCTGTGCTGGGGCCTCAGCTGTTTACATTGTACATTAATGATTGAGATGAGGGGATTAAATGTAGTATCTCCAAATTTGCGGATGACACTAAGTTGGGTGGCAGTGTGAGCTGCGAGGAGGATGCTATGAGGCTGCAGAGTGACTTGGATAGGTTAGGTGAGTGGGCAAATGCATGGCAGATGAAGTATAATGTGGATAAATGTGAGGTTATCCACTTTGGTTGTAAAAACAGAGAGACAGACTATTATCTGAATGGTGACAGATTAGGAAAAGGGGAGGTGCAAAGAGACCTGGGTGTCATGGTACATCAGTCATTGAAGGTTGGCATGCAGGTACAGCAGGCGGTTAAGAAGGCAAATGGCATGTTGGTCTTCATAGCGAGGGAATTTGTGTACAGGGGCAGGGATGTGTTACTCCAGTTGTACAGGGCCTTGGTGAGGCCACACCTGGAGTATTGTGCACAGTTTTGGTCTCCTAACTTCAGGAAGGACATTCTTGCTATTGAGGGAGTGCAGCGAAGGTTCACCAGACTGATTCCCGGGATGGCGGGACTGACATCAACTGGGCTTGTATTCACTGGAGTTCAGAAGAATGAGAGGGGAAATCATAGAAACGTTTAAAATTCTGACGGGTTTAGACAGGTTCGATGCAGGAAGAATGTTCCCAATGTTGGGGAAGTCCAGAACCAGGGGTCACAGTCTAAGGATAAGGGGTAAGCCATTTAGGACCGAGATGAGGAGAAGCTTCTGCACCCAGAGAGTGGTGAACCTGTGGAATTCTCTACCACAGAAAGTTGTTGAGGCCAATTCACTAAATATATTCAAGAAGGAGTTAGATGAAGTCCTTACTACTAGGGGGATCAAGGGGTATGGCGAGAAAGCAGGAATGGGGTACTGAAGTTGCATGTTCAGCCATGAACTCATTGAATGGCGGTGCAGGCTCGAAGGGCCAAATGGCCTACTCCTGCACCTATTTTCTATGTTTCTATGTTTCTATGTGACATAAAACCTTGCGAGAGGATGATTTTTCTTGGACTATTATTGCCTTTTCTTAATAAAACCATAAGATGTTTAGCAACTCCTTGTTAGATATTCCAATATCTTACCCAAATTACAATTATTGATGCAGAAATCTAGACCAAGAGTGCCAGCTCCTGTCCTCATCCCATATCAACACACACACACTGCCAAGCAAGGGTCTCTGGAAGAGTAGAAACCCTGGCCAATTTCTCCCCCTAACAAGAGGCATCGAGGCTAGGTACACTACCTTTATCACAAGTGGGAATTCTTGCTTATCTACCTTTACCTAACCCAGGTGAATTAAAGCGAATTCTAACAGCCCTACCCCTTCCCCAGCTCAGACTGGAGATCGAAGCTTTGCTCTACCTGGTCTGTATGGCTCAGCGACTCACTGCATAAACTTGCTGACTCATCAGAGAAACGTCATTTGGGCCATGCTATAAAATGTTCACACAACAACTTGTATTTATATAGCACCTTTAACCTCGTAAAACATCTCAAGGCGCTTCACAGGAGTGTTATCAAACAAAATCTGCCACAGAACCATATAAGGAGATATTAGGAAAGATGGCCAAAAGCTTGGTCAAAGAGGTAGCTTTTAAGGAGCGTCTTGAAGAAAGAGAGAGAGGCAGAGAGGTTTAGGGAGGGAATTCCAGACCTTAGGGCTGAGGCAGCTGAAGGCGCAGCCGTCAATGTTGGAGCAATTAAAATAGGGGATACGCAAGAAGTCAGAATTGGAAGATGCGGAGATCTCAGAGCGCTGTCGGAGGTTAGAGAGGGGTGAGGCCATGGAGGGATTTGAAAACAAGGATGAGAATTTTTAAATTGAGGCGTTGCCGGACCGGGAGCCAATGTAGGTCAGCGAGCACAGGAGGTGATGGGTGAATGGGACTTGGTGCGAGTTAGGACAAGGACAGCAGAGTTTTAGGTGAGCTCAACTTTACAGATGATGTGGATGGCTGTGAAGAACTAATATAAAAAGTGGAGTTGATTAACATTGACAAATACTATCAAAAAGAATGTATTCTATTGAACAGCTACAGCTTTATAAAATATACCTGCAGGACATATCCATTGAGACATTCATGAGTAATGCAGGTTACGTTTGTGAGCAAGTTATATGAGTAACACTTTAATGGTAACCAATCAATTCTGGTTTTGCAGTTCTGATGCAAGATGATAACCCTGTTTACACAGTCTTTGTTCCTTTGTGTACCTGGTATGGATTCAAATCTACAATGAAATACACAGTATTAGCCCTATATTAATGACTCATACAGGTGGAAAAAACTCACTTCCCCAGCCATGGCTTTTATTATAGAGACTAACTATTTGTACTGCACTTTTTTGACCAACAGACGACAAGCTCTGCCTCCTGTCAAGCTCCGCCCCCTCCTGGCCCGAATCATTCCATGCGCGTGTTGACGAGCAGCAGGACCTGAGCCTCTGACTCTCCCCGCGGCCGGCCTGGGCCCAATGGCAGCGAGTCTGGGCCTGACCTCGGCAGGGGGTGTCTGATGGTGACAGTCCTGAACCCAATGGCAGCGGTCCTGGATCTGAAGGCTGGGGGGAGAGAGGCTGGGGGGAGAGAGAGAGAGAGAAGCTGGGGAGAGAGAGAGAGAGAGAGAGAGAGAGAGAAGGGCTGGGGGAGGGAGAGAGAGAGAGGGTGGGGGGGCTGGGGAAGAGAGAGAGAGAGAGAGAGAGAAGGGCTGGGGGAGGGAGAGAGAGAGAGAGAGAGGGTGGGGGGGCTGGGGAGAGAGAGAGAGAGAGAGAGAGAAGGGCTGGGGGAGGGAGAGAGAAAAAGAGAGAGAGAGGCTAGGGAGAGAGAGAGAGGCTGGGGAAGAGAGAGAGGCTGGGGAAGAAAGAGGCTGGGTGTGAGAGAGAGAGAGAGAGAGAGAGAGAGTGAGGCTTGGGGTGAGAGAGAGAGAGAGAGAGAGAGAGAGTGAGGCTGGGTGTGAGAGAGAGAGAGAGAGGCAGGCTGGGGGTGAGAGAGAGAGAGAGAGAGGCTGGGAGTGTGTGAGAGAGAGAGTGAGGCTGGGGGTGAGAGAGAGAGAGAGAGAGAGTGAGGCTGGGGGTGAGAGAGAGAGAGAGAGAGAGAGAGAGAGAGTGAGGCTGGGGGAGAGAGAGAGAGAGAGAGAGTGAGGCTGGGGGAGAGAGAGAGAGGCTGGGGTGGGGGGAGAGAGAGAGGCTGGGGGGGAGAGAGAGAGAGGCTGGGGGGGGAGAGAGAGAGAGGCTGGGGGGGGAGAGAGAGAGAGGCTGAGGGGGAAAGAGAGGAGGCTGAGGGGAGAGAGAGGCTGGGGGGAGAGAGAGAGAGGCTGAGGGGAAAGAGAGGAGGCTGAGGGGAGAGAGAGAGGCTGGGGGGAGAGAGAGAGGCTGGGGGGAGAGAGAGAGGCTGGGGGGAGAGAGAGAGGCTGGGGGGAGAGAGAGAGGCTGGGGGGAGAGAGAGAGGCTGGGGGGAGAGAGAGAGGCTGGGGGGAGAGAGAGAGGCTGGGGGGAGAGAGAGAGGCTGGGGGGAGAGAGAGAGGCTGGGGGGAGAGAGAGAGGCTGGGGGGAGAGAGAGAGAGAGAGAGAGAGAGAGAGAGAGTGCAGCTGGGGGTGAGAGAGAGAGAGAGAGTGAGGCTGGGGGGGAAGAGAGAGAGTGAGGCTGAGGGGAGAGAGAGGCTGGGGGGAGAGAGAGAGGCTGGGGGGAGAGAGAGAGGCTGGGGGGGGGGGAGAGAGAGGCTGGGGGGAGAGAGGCTGGGGGGGGAGAGAGAGAGAGAGAGAGAGAGAGAGAGTGCGGCTGGGGGTGAGAGAGAGAGAGGCTGGGGGGGGGAGAGAGAGGCTGAGGGGGAAAGAGAGGAGGCTGAGGGGAGAGAGAGGCTGGGGGGAGAGAGAGGCTGGGGAGAGAGAGAGAGGCTGGGGGGAGAGAGAGAGGCTGGGGGGAGAGAGAGAGGCTGGGGGGAGAGAGAGAGAGGCTGGGGGGAGAGAGAGAGAGGCTGGGGGGAGAGAGAGAGAGGCTGGGGGGAGAGAGAGAGAGGCTGGGGGGAGAGAGAGAGAGGCTGGGGGGAGAGAGAGAGGGAGAGAGAGAGAGAGAGAGTGCGGCTGGGGGTGAGAGAGAGAGAGAGAGGCTGGGGGGAGAGAGAGGGAGAGGCTGGGGGGAGAGAGAGAGAGAGAGAGAGAAAGAGAGGCTGGGGGGAGAGAGAGATAGAGAGGGGCTGGGGGGAGAGAGAGAGAGAGAGAGAGAGGCTGGGGGGAGAGAGAGAGAGAGAGGCTGGGGGGAGAGAGAGAGAGGCTGGGGGGGGGGGAGAGAGACTGGTGGGGGAAAAGAGAGAGGGAAAGAGAGACACGGGAGGGGGAGGTCGGAGGGGAGAGAGGGAACTTCCGGAAGATGGATCACGTTCTTCCAAACCCCTACAAAGGACATCATTGGAGTGGATGATATCCAGAAGTCACTACACTGTCACGATTCACTTCATACTCATTAAACC
Source organism: Pristiophorus japonicus (assembly GCF_044704955.1). NCBI lineage: Eukaryota > Metazoa > Chordata > Chondrichthyes > Pristiophoridae > Pristiophorus > Pristiophorus japonicus. The sequence goes on from NC_091993.1 coordinate 103,312,770, forward strand.
TGTTAACAATCCGTACACAATGCCCATCTATAGTCGGGGGGAGGGGGGGGGGGGAGGTAAAGAGGATGCACTTGGACTGGGGTAAGGCACTTTGACTGGCCCTTGCTGTCTTCTGGGGAGCTCTGTCCTCTGTCGCTTCAGGAAGTCAAAGTGGATCGAGTTACAATTTGCAAAGTCAGTAAGACCTTGGGATGGGCGGTTCCAGTGACACATTCCTGCAAAACTTCAGGGTGTGGCTTAATCTCCAAGGGGACCAATCAGAAACAAAGGGTGGAGCATGGCAGCCATTTTGGCAGTACAAATAAATGCGTCCTTTATAATATAGAAATGTCTCTGGTTTTAACACTGAGTAACCATGAGTTTGGTGTCTGCCTTTCAATTATACTGTTCCTTTCCAGTCAACAGGAGACACTGGAATGGTAAAGTAATATTGCTAATCTGCCTTGTACGCATGTGTGAAATGAATCCACCACCTTAAACATTCACTTCCTCCACCACTGGTGCACTGTGGTTGCAGTGTGTACCATCTACAAGATGCACTGCAACAACTCGCCAAGGCTTCTTCGACAGTACCTCCCAAACCCACAACCTCTACCACGTAAATGGGCAGCAGGTGCATGGGAACACCATCAGCTGCAAGATCCCCTCCAAGTTACACTCCATCCTGTTGGAAATATATTGCCGTTCCTTCATCATCGCTGGGTCAAAATCCTGGAACTCTCTCCCTAATAGCACTGTGGGAGTACCTTCACCACACAGACTGCAGCAGTTCAAGAAAGTGGCTCACCACCACCTTCTCAAGGGCAATTAGGGATGGGCAATAAGTGCTGGCCTTGCCAGCGACGCCCACATCCCAGGAACAAATAAATAAAAAAATTAAAAGTTCCATGATCTGTATTGGCAAATTCCTAGTTAATTGTCCTGAACATCAGGAATGCAGGAAAGGCAGCTTCCTATACTTCAGAATTCTTATAAAATGCATCTCGTTTGGTGATGACACAGACTACTGAGAATTTTAAAATTCCATTTATTATGAAAGTTAGCACATAGTTTAAACATTGTACAAATATTTTATCTTCAAATGTTGAGCAAATAAACCTCACTAAATGCGTGAGGCACAGACTTTTTCGCACTAACAGCTATTTTATAAACTATCCCTCTGCAGCCCAGAGACCATCTCCTCCCACCCAACGTATGACTGACAGCATGGAGCCCAATTTTTGTTCCTGTCACTCTCTCTAATTGTGCAAGATGTTGTAAAGCTCTGCAGCTGATAACAGGGCCAGCATTTCCTGACTTTGTTCTGGTTAGATCCTGAAGTGCAGCATTTTAGTCACAGCAGCATTTTTCAACATCTGTACATGATGAAGTAGTTACCCCCACCCTGCCCCCTCCCCCTACATCGACTCTCGCTTCCCATTCCAGAAGGTGATGAATCTTTTTTTGGCTTGCATACTGGTAGCACAGTGCTGATTTTCCATCTCTAAACCTAGAATGTTTACAGGCTGTTTGATCATGGAGGCCATCACAACCAAGCTTGATCCTGGTCTCACCTATCCATAATGACGCATCCAGCAGAATTCACTGGTTAGTGATCAGGAAAGAGAGAACTCTGAGACAATTGCACTACCCCAACAACTGCCTTGGCTGAAAGCAGCTAACTTAACACAGCCACCAGTTCTCAAGGCGTTAAATTCACAGGCCAGTAGGACTGATAGGTGTAGATTAAATTTCAAATGGGGTGTTTGAACCAGCATCGTAGAGACAATGAAGGATGATTTGAGATTTCTGTTGCTATGTCAACCTTATTCATATGAGCTCAACAGCTCAACCAAGCTGGTGACTGCCTGGTGAGGAGGTGGGGGTGGGAATAGAGGTGTGGAGGAAGAGTCATAATTTTGATTAAAAACTGACACTAAGTCACTGACTTTAAAGACAGAAAGTTGCAAAAGTTGGAAGCATTGACACTGTAAAGGGTTGCAAGGATGGATGGAATACAGGGGAGGGGAATTACAAATTTAGCTTTGTCAAGCACGTCAAGTAGCACAGTGTTCATTACTTTAATACTACTGCATGCATAAGTTGTAATGATAATAAGTGAAACCAGCAGTAACTGTTGCCTGTTTGTTCAATTTGCTGTGAAATAAAGAACCTTGATGATTCGCATCAAGCCTCAACTCAACATCAAGTTGTAGGATGAAGGAATGGCAGAGATTTTAAATTAATATTTTTTGAAGGAAAAGTCTGGTTGTCCACTTGGCCTGCACACAACAAGAACTTGTATTTATATAGCGCCTTTAACGCAGTGAAACGTCCCAAGGCGCTTCACAGGAGTATTATGCGATAAAAATGTTGACACCAAACCGCGTAAGTAGAAATTAGAACGGGTGACCAAAAGCTTGGTCAAAGAGGTAGGTTTTAAGGGGCGCCTTGAAGCAGGAAAGAGGGGTAGAGAGGCGGAGAGGTTTAGGCATGGAATTCCAGAGCTTAGGGCCTAGGCAACAGAAGTCACAGCCACCAATGATTCAGCGATTATAAATCAGGGATGCTCAAGAGGGAAGAATTAGAGAAGCGCGGGTGTCTCAGGGGTTGGGTGGCAGGGGGAGGGGGGGAGGAAGATTACAGAGACGGGGACGGATTTGAAAATAAGGATGAGAATTTTGAAATCGCGGCGTTGCTTAACCAGAAACCAATGTAGGTCAGTGAGCACAGGGGGTGACACAGCTTAAGCACGGCAACTCATTAGTCTTTCTTCAGTAGTATGCAGCATCAACATTGGGGATTGCTAGTTGTAGTATATTCTCTCAGGCATTTGATGGTGTAGGAAAGCTGAAGACTGCATACTGATGCCACCGTTGCTCATCTTTCTTGTATGATACCGGGTCGAATACTCCTTGGCAGCCCCAGCCAAAATTGGGTGCAATCGCGATAGAGTGTGTTGGACAATGCAAGCGGTGAGGCCGACCACCATCTCAGTGCCTGACCGGGATTTTCCTCCCCCACCCTCATTGGGTCCGCCATTGCCCTCTCCCTTCCTTGCCCGCCGCATGTAAATGGGAATGGGGGTGCTGGGGTCCCAGTCCCATTTCCATGCTCTCCACCACACTTTCCTGCTGCTTCCCGGGACCACCCCGTGGAGATGGCGGCTGGCCCCAAGAAGGCAGTAGGGGGTAAAGTAGGAGTTTGGAACAAACCCCAAACTGTAATTGTACGTATAATTTATAACAGAACAAACTTTTCCTGTCAATCAATAAGTCATGTTTATAAAGAGAAGCAGCGGAATCACGTGGTTGGCAGCTTTATACCACGTTTAACCATACTCCACCTGAGCTGGGAGTGATTGCTGCCATCACTGATAAATTTCCACGGAGGTTCTCCTGATTGTCGTGAATTTGGTGGAAGATGAACGGAAACCCCAAAGAAACATCGTAACTGCCATTTACGCCATGTCTTCAGGATTTCTGTATATTATCCGCTGAAGTTACATTGGGCGATCGGGAGAACATGAACACATAAGAAATAGGAGTAGGAGTAGGCCATATGCCTCCTCGAGCCTTCTCCGCCATTCAATAAGATCATGGCTGATCTGATCTTGGCCTCAACTCCACTTTCATGCCCGCTCCCCATAACCCTCGACTCCCTATAGTTCAAAAATCTGTCCATCTCCACCTTACTTATATTCAATGACACAGCCTCCACAGCTCTCTGGGGGAGAGAATTTGAAAGATTCATGACCCTCTGAGAGAAGAAATTCCTCCTCATCTCTGTTTTAAATGGGCGACCCCCTATTATGAAACTATGCCCCTTAGTTCTAGATTCCCCCATGAGGGGAAACATGTTCTCTGTACCTACCCTGTCAGACCCCCTCAGAAACTTATGTTTCAATAAGATCATCTCTCATTCGTTTAAACTCCAATGAATATAGGCCCAAACTGCTCAACCTCTCTCAATAACTCCTTCATCTCAGGAATCAACCTAGTGAACCTTCTCATAATTGTCTCCAATGCAAGTATATCCCTCCTTAAATAAGGAGACCAAAATTGTACACAGTCATCATCATCGGCAGTCCCTCGAAATCGAGAAAGACTTGCTTCCACTCTAAAATGAGTTCTCAGGTGACTGTACAGTCCAATACGGAAATTACAGTCTCCGACAGTCATCGAAGGAAAGGTTGAGTGGGGAGTCTGATTTGCCGCACGCTCCTCCCACTGTCTGCGCTTGTTTTCTGCATGCTCTCGACAACAAGACTCGAGGTGCTCTGCGCCCTCCCGGATGCCCTTCCTCCACTTTGGGCAGTCTTGAGCCAGGGATTCCCAGGTGTCAGTGAGGATGTTGCACTTTATCAGGGAGGCTTTATGGGTATCCTTGAAACGTTTCCTCTGCCCACCTGGGGCTCGCTTGCTGTGTAGGATTTCCGAATAGAGCGCCTGCTTCGGGAGTCTTGTGTCAGGCATGCGGACAATGTGGCCCGTCCAATGGAGCTGGTCGAGTGTGGTCAGTGCTTCGATGCTGGGGATGTTGGCCTGATCAAGAACACTGACGTTGGTGCGTCTATCCTCCCAAGGGATTTGCAGGATCCTGTGGAGACATCGTTGGTGGTATTTCTCCAGCAATTTGAGGTGTCTGCTATATATAGTCCACGACTCTGAGCCATACAGGAGGGCGGGTATCACTACTGCCCTGTAGACCATAATCTTGGTGCCAGATTTGAGGGCCTGATCCTCGAACACTCTCTTCCTCAGGTGACCGAAGGCTGCGCTGGCGCACTGGAGGCGGTGTTGGATCTCGTCATCAATGTTCACTCTTGCTGATAGTAGGCTCCCGAGGTATTGAAAGCGGGCCATGTTGTCCAAGACCGCACCATGGATTTTGATGACCAGGGGGCAGTGTCATGTGGCGGGGTCAGGTTGGTGGAGAACCTTTGTCATACAGATGTTTAGTGTAAGACCCATGTTTTCGTACGCCTCGGTGAAGATGTTGAAGATGACAACGGAGGCAGCATGAACCTGGAGCAGCTGGAGGGTGATTTATAAATGTTCCCCTGACAATGGAGGTAGCGCGAGCCTGGAGCAACTGGGAGAGATTTATAAATAAGCGTTTCCCTGACAACGGTGGCAGCGCGAGCCTGTACGCAGTACTCTAGGTGTGGTCCCACCGGGCGTGGTCTCACCTGGGAGAATCTCTGCAGAAATTAATGACTTAAGTGTTCGAAACTGGGGAAATGGTAAGTGTTCCATTCTACATCACTAACATCTCTCCCCTTGATCATCGCAAAAATTCACGCTAAAAATTAATTCATTCTGCTTCAAATTCTGCCATAATCTTAATCTGTATCGGTTTTACAGGATACAGTGTTTCAGAACTTTTTAAACCAAGGCTACAGAAACCAGCTTCAATTTGGGTGTTTTGGACGGATCTAAAGGCGTTACCGCAGCCCATTAAACCCAAAGCCATATACAAACCACTAAACATCGGTCTCACTCCAAGTTTGGCATCAGTCGGAGCCTGGATTTCTTGTAAAAACAAACAAAGCTGCCTGATAATATGACGCACAAAGCTCAGTTGGAATCCAAGTTTCAGCAAGTTCGCGTACGATACCTTGGAATGGATTCATTCAGTGATTGTTTACCACGGCTAAAAAGAAACTGGATTCAATAGGGCTGATTTTCCCAACACACACATCGAGACATCACCGGCATAAGCCCCACAATTTTCTGTTGCATTATGGATGGACAATCGTGGAGATTGTACCTAATATTTTCCTGTTTGTGCTACCATCAGATAAGGGCCCATGCCAGGAGTGATTACTCGTCAACCCTATTTCTTTGCTCCCCTCCCTTTTACTCAAGGGAAGAGTGGAACCCAGCAACAGCAAAACCCAACCACAGGGATTAATAGCTTGGCGGGATCATCTCATTGCCCTGCTTAAATACAATGCTCCCAGCATAGCCACAGCTATGCCAAGTAACCAAATCAATAGATTAAATGGCTCAACAAAGTATGTATCGGAATCTAAACTCTTGAAAATTTAGTTAATGCTAAAAAAAAAGATCAAAGTTAATTAATTAAATTGAATGACTTTAATTGCGGAGAGGAAAACACATGTTGCATAAAATCTACAGGAACAGCATGAATAAAATAAGCTCAGGTCTGCTGGCATTAGCTGGATACTTTAGAGATGATGCACAGACAAATACTGGATTTTGATTTAAGCCAATTGCCCTGCGACAGCACTAATCTCTGATGGATTTCAGCGCCATCTTCCGTGCTTTGTATAATTGGTCAGGTTTTCTGTTCTGCAAGGTTTTTGATGAATTAAATCCCATATAGCGCGTGAAATTAATCCAAAAACTCGTATCAATTAAATAATGAGTAGTCATTAAATTTGAAAGCAACCAGAACTTAACAGCATTATTAAACCTGCGTATCAAGGTAATTGACATGAAACGGTTATGATGTGCCCTGCAGGCTGCAACAACTACCTGCATTTATCTAGTGTTTTCACAAAGTGCAATGCCCCAAGGTGCTTCACAGGAGTGTTAACAAACAAAATTTGACACCGATCCATATAAAAGAGATACTAGGACAGGTGACTAATGTTCCCTCTAAGCGACGTGCAGCTTTCTGCCGGTCTTGCACAGACTGGGACCACCAGCTTGTTCTAAGTTAAGTTTCGCATGTGAATGTGCCCCGCAGCCCCTGAAAGTGGCTGTGCACCCACAAAAAAAATTAGGGGAAACATTACAGATGACCAATAGCTTGGTCAAAGAGGAAAGTGTTAAGGAGCATTTTAAAGGAGATGAGAGAGAGGATGGAGAGGCTCAGGGAGGGAATTGCAGAGCTGAGGTCCCAGGCAGCTGAAATCTTTAGTAATACTTCTATGCATCTGTTTTGTTGAATGATTGTGAGCCTCCTGTATTTCACCAGGCCTCTGTCACAGTCAAGTTACCAATATCCTATAATTCAACTCTGTTCGCACAGCACACTGGGTATTGTAGCCTGCAGAAGAAAACATGGGGAGAGCAAGTACAGAATATTAAGGGAGGCAGTATGTTTATATCAGGGCTTAATAGAGCTTTAATAAGATAAATACATCAGAACAGACTGCAACATTGACTAATATTACTCTCTAATGTTTTGATAAAGGCCACAATTCCAACCAATGTCATGCACGAGGTCGACTCTTCCTAATGTTGTAACACACTGCACTAGGGAGTGATGGGAGCTGCAATTGCTCAGAGAGAAAAAAAACAGAGAATGCTGGAAATCTCAGCGGGTCAGGCAGCATCTGTGGAGAGAAAAACAAAGTCAACGTTTTGGGTCGACGACCCTTCGTCAGAAGTGCCGAGTGTTCGAAAAGAGCAAATTCTTAAGCACTGAAAGGGGGAGGAGAAGAAAGAACAAAAGGGAAGGTCTGTGATCGGGTGGGAGGCAGGAGAGATTAGAGAGACAAAAGGGATGATGGGCTGAATTGAAATGGGATTGACAGAAGTTAGACAAATGTTAATCTGGATAGGGTGTGAATGGCGCAGTAATGACCAGCTGCCATTAGAGACAAAGAGAAGAAGAAAAAAGCATAAGATGGAGGGGCGGGAAAAGGGAGCCAAAGATGATCAGAGGTTAAGTTAAGAATGTGCTCTTTTCGAACGTTCGGCAGTTCTGACAGATTTTGCCCGACCCGCTGAGATTTCCAGCATTCTGTTTTTATTTCAGATTCCAGCATCCGCAGTATTTTACTTTTGTATTATTGCTCAGAGAGATCCTGATTTTGATTACGCCACTGTGGTAGTTGAAAAATGAGATCTCTGGAACAGGCTACCATCTCGTGTGGTGGACGCAGACTCAATGAATTCCTTCCAACGAGAGCTGCATTTGTTTCTGGCTGGGGTGGAGATTACCTCTTACAGATGGTAAGTACTGCAGGGAATTCAGGGCCGGAATGATCTCCTGGACTAGTTTCGATCACCAAAATGGGTTGGAGAGGAATTTCCCAGATTTCTTTTTCCAAATTGGCATCAGTTTTTAATCTGTATTTTTGCCTTTCCCAGGAGATCTCGTGGTTTTGGGTGCAGTGAAGTGTATACGTTGTGATACACAAGGTATGGCAATTGTGAGAGTTGGGCTCAATATATCAGATGGTCTTTACCTGTCCATCATTGCTCGTATGTTCGTAAGATGGGGGGGGACAAATGCTTTGGTATTAATCGCTCCATTTTGATGGGGCCACTTTGCTTGCTATATGAAAACTGGGATAACTGTGCCTCCTACCAAAGCAAAATAATGTGGATGCTGGATATCTGAAATAAAAAGGGAAAATGCTGGAAATACTCAGCAGGTCAGGCAGCATTGTGGTGAGAGAAATAGATTTAAAGTTTCAGATCGATGACCTTTCATCCCGGCCAATATTTATCCCTCAATCAGCATCACTAAAACAGATTATCTGGTCATTACCACATTGCTGTTTGTGGGAGCTGGCTGTGCACAAATTGGCTCCCCGCATTACAACAGTGACTACACTTCAAAAGTACTTAATTGGCAGTAAAGCACTTTGAGACATCCGGTGTTCGTGAAAGGTGCTATATAAATGCAAGTATTTATTTTCTTTCTTTTTCTTTCTTCCATTGAGCTTCATTGCAACAGTATAGGAGGCCGAGGACAGGGAGGACAGAGTGGGAGTGGGACGGATAATTAAAATGGCAAGCGACCGGAAGCTCGGAGCCACGCTTGCGGACTGAATGGAGGTGCCCTGCAAAGCGATCACCCAATCTGCGTTTGGTATCCCTAATGTAGAGGAGGCCACATCGTGAGCAGCGAATATAGTATACTAAACTGAAAGTAGTACAAGTAAATCGTTGTTTCACCTGGAAGGAGTGTTTGGGGCCCTGGATGGTACCTCCTAATCAGCTTCTTTTGCTGCAGAGCAAGAGAGAGAACAGCGCTGAAGCCCAGTTCAGTAAATATCTCACTACAGGGCAGGCTGGGAATGGAGGTCGAAAGGCACTTAGAGCAATTACGGCCATGGGAGAAGGGGAGGAGGACTGCAAGTGGCCGAGGGCCATATTGTGAATAGCAATTATGTGCACAGATGAGGATTAACTATTTTTTCCTACTTTCTACATTTAAAAAAAAATCTTAGAAACGTCCTCATAAAGAAGTTTTAATGAATAAATGACACTGCTTCTAGATCAGTTAATTCTGGTATACTTGGAGGGAGTGCACTGTTACCCGGAGCAAGAAATCTGAATAAATATGATCCAAATTTGCATTGTAGCATCAGGCTTGGAAAAGGAGACTTTGACTTGGGTCAGACTAGATTCTTCAAAGTTCTTTTCCCTCTCGGTCCACTCGGTGCAGCTGAAAAGCAGTGTGTACTTCACCACCACAGCTCGTGTATTGAAAAGGTGTTGCGAGAAGTTACTTGGTAAACATAGCTTTAAGACCATTTCTGTCAAGTTTGTAGCTGTTGCTCACGGCCTTCCGCGAGAGGTAGGCACCGGAGGGCATCATTTCTACAGGGAACAACATTTTAATTTAATTAGATTTGACAAGGTTCCCTTGAATGTTTAATTGTTAATTTGTGCATTTTGGTGCCCTTAAAAAAAGGGCACTTGAATTAATGTTCTACCAAAATAGTTGTAGAGCTGTTGCATTTTGAGTGGCTTAGCCAGTCATGTGATGTTCACAAGACTCAATAAAATCCCAATAGGTCATCCACGATGAGGTATGCAGTTGTGAGCCCAGTGGATGAACTGGTAATGTGTAGTGTGATTGTTAAACCTTTGTTAATAAACCAACTAGTTCTCAATAGCAATGTGTTGCAATGAATTCTTAAGCAAAAAACCCATGAAACAAATAGAAAAGTTAAACTCACTGGATAGGTCCCATTGCCAAACAGCAAAATAAGGGTAAGTAAAACTCGAATCATGGGTATACAGGAAAGTCAAGTTTATTTCCAGAAATTCTGGTTGATGATCACCTGGGAAATGTTGCTGGCAACAAAACTCCAGTCAGACCACAACAGTGTTGGCCTGGTGTTGAGAGCTGATAATCCTTCCCAGAAGAGCTACTTTATCCTCTGTTGGATCAAATATTTGCATTGATCAGACCGACAGCTTTGCTGTTAATCCCCGAACTTGTGCCATCATGTAAATAAAGTACAAGTGGAACGAAAGGTTGCAGAAAGAATTATTGCAAGAACTGCCTTTTCTCAATTAAGTCTGCTCTGAAGATGGAAGGCACAGTGGAGACATGACTATCGTGAGAAATCGGAGCACGCTGTTGATATTATTGTGGAACTAGATAAAAGCTCAAACTGAATTATATCACATGTAATTTTAGCTTGCATTCCCTGTTGTGTTATGTCCCAGGTAAACATTAATTATCATGTCCAAGAGACTCTGTGATCTCATACTTCTAGGGGGCAGGTGTCAGAACTAGGGCCACAACATTGTAGCTCTGATCCTCTGACACACGCTCGCTGCGCGTGCAACACCCCACTGGGTGTGTGGAATCATCCCTTTTATTCCCTGGTCCCAGTGTGTCTTTCTTTCAGAGTAAAATAAACTGCTGCTAACCCAGTTGTTGCTGACAAACAAAATATTCCAGTTATTTTTGTATTATATTGGTCCTAGTGTTGGTGGCAATCAGCTTTATCCTGACTATATTTTCCAATTAATATTTACTACTGTTCCCTATATCCCCCTTGTTTTTGATTATCATGAGGTAAAATGATAAGCAGATGAATGGCTTGACTTATTTGGTGTCCTCATCACTTGTTTTCAGCATTTGCTCTTCAATACACTGCCTCTCAATCAAAGTGCAGCACTGAAAGTGCTGCCCCTGATTTTCAGTTTAAATGAGTATTTCACCAATCAAATCCTCAATTATTGGTACTTGTCACCCTTCTGCCCTCTGATTGGAGCACTGACCTAAAGAACTAAGTAAAATATCTGGTATCCTATTTGCCTTTTAATGGTATCTTCTAGCAACAATCCCAGCTTCAAAGATCGATGTGTCTGCACCTCTACAACAACACCAACTTGTATTTATATGGCAACTTTAACATAGTTAAACATCCGAAAGCGCTTCACAGGAGCGTTATCAAAGAAAACTCGACACCGGGCCACATTAGGAGATATTAGGACAGATGTAAGAGGCAGGTTTTAAGGAGGGTCTTAAAGGAGGAAAGAGAGGTAGAGAGGCGGAGAGGTTTAGGAAGGGAATTCCAGAGCTTAGGGTCTAGGCAGCTGAAGACACAGCCGCCAATGATGGACTGATTAAAATTGGGGATGCTCAAGAGGCCAGAATTGGAAGAGCGCAGATATCTCGGGCGGGTGAGGGGGTCGTAGGGCTGGAGAAGATTAGAGCTAGGGAGGGGTAAGGCCATGAAAACAAGGATGAGAATTTTTAAATCGAGGCATTTCCTAAATGGGAGCCAATGTAGGTCAGTGAGCACAGGAGTGATGGATGAGCAGCGTGTGGCGGCCTGGCCTGGAAATTGGCACGGTCCCGGTCTGCAAGACCATTAGCAGGCCGGGGCCATTAGAGGGAGCAGTGTGTGGCGGCATACCACTGCAGGGAGCAGCGCATGCTCCCTGATTGATTGATTGGTCAAATCAAATCGCACGGGGTAGCCTGGAGAAGAAATTCATAGAATGCATACGGGATTGTTTCTTAGAACAGTATGTTACAGAACCTGCAAGGGAGCAAGCTATCTTAGATCTGGTCCTGTGTAATGAGACAGGAATAATAAACGATCTCCTGGTAAAAGATCCTCTCGGAATGAGTGATCACAGTATGGTTGAATTTGTAGTACAGATTGAGGGTGAGGAAGTAGTGTCTCAAATGAGCGTACTATGCTTAAACAAAGGGGACTACAGTGGGATGAGGGCAGAGTTGGCTAAAGTAGACTGGAAACACAGACTAAACGGTGGCACAATTGAGGAACAGTGGAGGACTTTTAAGGAGCTCTTTCATAGTGCTCAACAAAAATATATTCCAGTGAAAAAGAAGGGCGGTAAGAGAAGGGATAACCAGCCGTGGATAACCAAGGAAATAAAGGAGAGTATCAAATTAGAAACCAATGCGTATAAGGTGGCCAAGGTTAGTGGGAAAATAGAAGATTGGGAAAATTTTAAGCGACAGCAAAGAATGACTAAGCAAGCAATAAAGAAAGGAAAGATAGATTAGAAACATAGAAACATAGAAAATAGGTGCAGGAGTAGGCCATTCGGCCCTTCTAGCCTGCACCGCCATTCAATGAGTTCATGGCTGAACATGCAACTTCAGTACCCCATTCCTGCTTTCTCACCATACCCCTTGATTCCCCTAGTCGTAAGGACTTCATCTAACTCCTTTTTGAATATATTTAGTGAATTGGCCTCAACAACTTTCTGTGGTAGAGAATTCCACAGGTTCACCACTCTCTGGGTGAAGAAATTCCTCCTCATCTCGGTCCTAAATGGCTTCCCCCTTATCCTTAGACTGTGTCCCCTGGTTCTAGACTTCCCCAACATTGGGAACATTCTTCCTGCATCTAACCTGTCTAACCCCGTCAGAATTTTAAACGTTTCTATGAGGTCCCCTCTCATTCTTCTGAACTCCAGTGAATACAAGCCCAGTTGATCCAGTCTTTCTTGATAGGTCAGTCCCGCCATCCCGGGAATCAGTCTGGTGAACCTTCGCTGCACTCCCTCAATAGCAAGAATGTCCTTCCTCAGGTTAGGAGACCAAAACTGTACACAATACTCCAGGTGTGGCCTCACCAAGGCCCTGTACAATTGTAGCAACACCTCCCTGCCCTTGTACTCAAATCCCCTCGCTATGAAGGCCAACATACCATTTGCTTTCTTAACCGCCTGCTGTACCTGCATGCCAACCTTCAATGACTGATGTACCATGACACCCAGGTCTCTTTGCACCTCCCCTTTTCCTAATCTGTCACCATTCAGATAATAGTCTGTCTCTCTGTTTTTACCACCAAAGTGGATAACCTCACATTTATCCACATTATACTTCATCTGCCATGCATTTGCCCACTCACCTAACCTATCCAAGTCGCTCTGCAGCCTCATAGAATCCTCCTTGCAGCTCACACTGCCACCCAACTTAGTGTCATCCGCAAATTTGGAGATACTACATTTAATCCCCTCGTCTAAATCATTAATGTACAATGTAAACAGCTGGGGCCCCAGCACAGAACCTTGCGGTACCCCACTAGTCACTGCCTGCCATTCTGAAAAGTCCCCATTTACTCCTACTCTTTGCTTCCTGTCTGACAACCAGTTCTCAATCCATGTCAGCACACTACCCCCAATCCCATGTGCTTTAACTTTGCACATTAATCTCTTGTGTGGGACCTTGTCGAAAGCCTTCTGAAAGTCCAAATATACCACATCAACTGGTTCTCCCTTGTCCACTCTACTGGAAACATCCTCAAAAAATTCCAGAAGATTTGTCAAGCATGATTTCCCTTTCACAAATCCATGCTGACTTGGACCTATCATATTACCTCTTTCCAAATGCACTGCTATGACATCCTTAATAATTGATTCCATCATTTTACCCACTACCGATGTCAGGCTGACCGGTCTGTAATTCCCTGTTTTCTCTCTCCCTCCTTTTTTAAAAAGTGGGGTTACATTGGCTACCCTCCACTCCATAGGAACTGATCCAGAGTCAATGGAATGTTGGAAAATGACTGTCAATGCATCCACTATTTCCAAGGCCACCTCCTTAAGTACTCTGGGATGCAGTCCATCAGGCCCTGGGGATTTATCGGCCTTCAATCCCATCAATTTCCCCAACACAATTTCCCGACTAATAAGGATTTCCCTCAGTTCCTCCTCCTTACTAGACCCCCCGACCCCTTTTATATCCGGAAGGTTGTTTGTGTCCTCCTCAGTGAATACCGAACCAAAGTACTTGTTCAATTGGTCCGCCATTTCTTTGTTCCCCGTTATGACTTCCCCTGATTCTGAGGGCAGGGGACCTACGTTTGTCTTTACTAACCTTTTTCTCTTTACATATCTATAGAAACTTTTGCAATCCGCCTTAATGTTCCCTTAAATTCAATTAAATTGACCAAGCACATCACACCCTTTACATCATCATCATCATCATAGGCAGTCCTTCGGAATCGAGGAAGACTTGCTTCCACTCCTGAAGTTCTTCGGTGGCTGAACAGTCCAATACAAGAGCCACAGACTCTGTCACAGGTGGGACAGATAGTCGTTGAGGGAAGGGGTAGGTGGAACTGGTTTGCCGCATGCTCTTTCCGCTGTCTGCGCTTGATTTCTGCATGATCTCGGCGTTGAGACTCGAGGTGCTCAGCGCCCTCTCGATGCACTTCCCCCACTTAGGACAGTTTTGGGCCAGGGACTCCCAGGTGTCAGTGGGGATGTCGCACTTTATCAGGGAGGCTTTGAGGGTGTCCTTGTAGCGATTCCACTGCCCACCTTTGGCTCATTAGCCGTGAAGGAGCTGAGAGTACAGCACTTGCTTTGGGAGTCTCATGACTGGCATGTGGACTACCCAGCGGAGCTGATTGAGTGTGGTCAGTGCTTCAATGCTGGGGATGTTAGCCTGGACGAGGACACTGATGTTGGTGCGCCTGTCCTCCCAGGGGATTTGTAGGATCTTGCGGTGACATCGTTGGTGATATTTCTCCAGCAACTTGAGGTGTCTACTGTACATGGCCTATGTCTCTGAGCCATACAGAAGGGCAGGTATTACTACAGCCCTGTAAACCATGGGCTTAGTGGCAGTTTTGAGGGCCTGGTCTTCAAACACTCTTTTCCTCATGCGGCCGAAGGCTGCACTGACGCACCGGAGGCGGTGTTGGATCTCGCGTCAATGCCTGCTCTTGTTGATAGGAGGCTACCGAGATATGGGAAGTGGTCCAGTGTCCAGGGCCGCGCTGTGGATCTTGATGACTGGGGGGGCAGTGCTGTGCGGTGAGGAAATCCATCGATGAATCCCATTCAGAGTAAAGAAAGGTAAAGCTGAAATATTTTGAGGTTGAACAACTGTTGGTATATCCCACCAGGATCATGACAGTGGAGTTTGAATTAATACTCTTTTTGTTAAATGCTGTTCTGAGTAGCACAACTGATGCAAACTCATTTCATTCAGAAGTACAAAATGACGGTTACATCGCCAAATAATGACTAAATCAGTTTAATACATTTCTACTGATTTTGATGAAAGATCATCGACCTGAAACGCTAACTCTGTTTCTCTCTCCACAGATGCTGCCTGACCTGCTGAGTGTTTCCAGCATTTTATTTCAGATTTTCAGCATCTGTAGTATTTTGCTTTCTGAATACATTTCTGCTATCAGGGCATTGAAAGTGGTATAACTTCTCGTTAATAAGTCAGACTTTTATGTACATTTTTATGTTTTATAAATACAGGGCAGTAAATTACACCAGTAAAACACATAGAAATAGTGATATATTGAACAAGCATTTAATACCCTTGTACCAATTACTCTTTTCGCTATTTTGATGGAGGCGTGTAGAATGGGTTAACTCCTTTATTGAAACAGTGGTAAAGAAAATTTATGACCAGCATGTTAAGCATTTGTATGATATTATCACCAACAGAAACGTCTACCTTATTGGGTTTTACTATAATGGCAAACTGTAAAGGGAGAAACCACTTACATCGAGATGATGGTGAGAGACTAGGAGCTGTGGAGGAGCAAAGGGATTTGGCTGTCCATGTACACAAATCACTAAAAGCTAGTGCACAGGTACAAAAAGTAATCAAAAAGGCTAATGGAATTGTTGTGTCTATCTCAAGAGGGTTGGTATATCAAAATGAGGACGTGATGCTTCAGTTGTACAGAGTCTTAGTCAAACCGCATCTGGACCACTGCATTCTGTTCTGGGCACCGAACCTCAGGAATGATATACAGGTTGAAACTCCCTTATCCAGCACCCTAGGGTCCTGGCCCGTGCCGAATAAGGGATTTTGCAAGATAAAGGGAAGTCAGCCCGAGGGGGTGGGAAGAAGGTCGGTGCCCCAGGCGGGTCGAGTGTCGGAACGGCCCCAGTGGGTGTCGGCGGGCTCAGTATTGGCAGGCCGTGTTGGCGGGCCGAGTGTCAGCACGGCCCAAAAGTCAGGGTGGGGGTCGGCCACGTTCTGCGCATGCGCCCCCGTCCACCAGAATCATGCTGGACGAGGTGCCGGATAAGGGAGTCCCGGATAAGGGAGGTCTAACCTGTTTTGGCCTTGGAAGGGAGCAGTGCAAATTTACCAGGATGATACCAGGGCTAAAAGAGCTCAATTATGAGGACAGGTTGCATAATCTTGGCATGAATTCCCTCGAGTATGGATTGTTGAGGGATGATCTAAGCGAGGTCTTCAAAATGATAAAGAAATTCAATAGGGTAGATTGAAAGAAATTCTGGCGAGGAATCCAAAATAAGAGAGCATCGTCGAAAAATTAGAGGTTGGCCATTTAGGATTAAAATAAGGAAGCGATTTTTCACAGAAAAGATAGTGGAAATCTCGGATGCTCACCCTCAAAAGGCTGTGGATGCTGGGTCAATTGAAATTTTTAAGACTGAGATTTATAGATTTTTTGTTAGGTAAGGGTATTGAGGGATATGGAATTGAGGTACAGATCAGCCATGATCTAATTGAATAGTGGAACAGGTTCGAGGGGTTGAATGGCCTACTCCTGTTCTTATGAGACCTCATCCATATTTCTTTTTAGGAAAAAAGTACAATAAATAGCTGAGGTACAGGCTGATGAACAGAATTAGCACAGCGTCCTTTCACCTTTGACTTGATAAAGACTATAAAATAATGGCCGAGTGATACTGTAAAATATGAACAACATTGAGAAAAGATGATCCTTGAAATGAACAGCAATTCAAAGTATGTTTCATTTTCAAATTCAGAATAATGGTTCAGCCGGATCTGTAAAGGTCACGGTTAGTTCCAGATTTAAAGCACCATAATGAATAATTGCTCTTCACACATACATGAGGCACATTTAAGTGAGTAGGTAGCATGGTAATTCATAACAGTGTATTATTACCTATGTTTAACAGTCAGCCTTACAGGCCCAATATAAACAGTTGATGAGCGTGCTTGTTGACTAAAAGTGTCTACATTGAACCGTACTTTTTTCCCCATGGACTTTAGAATTTGATTGTTGTTGAATTTTATGAGGAATCCTAGAAATTATGCTGTCTTTTGTCCTTTCCCAGTGACTACAAATTAAGGTACTCCTTACTCAGTCTTCCCCATCTCATAAAACCTACAGAGTTAGTGCAACCTAACTTCTACCTTTTAATTTATTCTTTCATAGGCTTCAATTTTGGCACAGCCTGTTTTTCAGCGCACTTCCCGGAGTTGCGCCACTTTTCTCCATTCCAAGATGCGGCGAAAAATGTTCTTGCCACTTTGGCCGCTGTCCAGCCTCTTCCCAGGAACATGGCCAGTCGAGTCTGGGGGGGGGGGGGGGAGGGGAGGGGGGGGGTGGAGCCAACGTTCTGCATCAAAAACTGTGCCGGGACGTCTGCACATACGCAGTGGAGTCCGCTGGCGATGTCCGCGCATGCGCAGTAGCTCCTCACTCCCAGCCTCTCCGATTGCTTGCTGCAACCTCTCTGTTAATTTGCTTGCTGCAGCCGCTCTGTGGACCCCGATGCCGGCCAGTTATCCCGCCCCTGGCCCTGGCCGAGTGGCCTCCCGCACCGGCTGGCCCGCTGCCTTCCCGAGCCAAGTTTGAAGATGAAGGTAGGACTTACATAAATTTTTTATTTCTTATTGAATTCTTATTACTTTTTGTTTGCAAGGTTTGGTGGTTTATAAGGCTTGGTGGTTTAGGTGCAGGCAGGTCCTCTCCGCTTCCTGCCCCTATCCCAGGCCGAATGGCCTCCGGTGTACCTACCTGCGCCGATTTCTTTAACTCTCCGCAAGGGTTTTCTGAAGTGGCCACATACACTGCCCAAGTAGATTTGGAGTAACTATTAACTGGCCAAAGTTGCCTAAATGGGCAGAACTGGCGTAGGTGGCTGGTAACGCCCCCTGTTGAGAAAAAAAACTAAACTAAAAAAAAAATCCCAACTAACTCACTTACACTGGTGCAAATTGATTGGGGAAAATGGGGATTTTTAAGTTACCCGCCAGAAAAAACAAATTACTCCAAAAAAAAACGGAGCAACTCCTGGCCAAAATTGAGCCCATACTCATTACAATCATAGTGGACTTCTCATCTAGGTGAACAAAACGATAAGCTATATGTATCTGGATATACCAAGATTTAAGGAACTCCATGATACTCTTGGTTATCAGTATACTGCAGACATTATTTTGGTCCCAAGGAACTATATTAAATCCCCAATATCCTCAGCTTTAACAAAGTCTATAAATTCCATTCAGCCTTCTAGACATTACAATATCATCAGCATTATTATAGGCAGTCCCTCGAAATCGAGGAAGATTTGCTTCCACTCTAAAAGTGCGTTCTCAGGTGACTGTACAGTCCAATACGAGAATTACAGTCTCTGTCACAGGTGGGAATTAGTTCTCTCGGCGACGAGACTCGAGGTGCTCAATGCCCTTCCTGATGCTCTTCCTCCACTGAGGGCAGTCTTGGGCCAGGGATTCCCAGGTGCCGGTGGGGATGTTGCATTTTATCAAGAAGGCTTTGAGGGTGTCCTTGAAGCATTTCCGCTGCACACCAGGGGCTCGCTTGCTGTGTAGGAGTTCCGAGTAGAGCACTTGCTTTGGAAGTCTCGTGTCAGGCATGCGGACAATGTGGCCGGCCCAACGGAGCTGGTCGAGTGTGGTCAGTGCTTCGATGCTGAGGATGTTGGCCTGAGCAAGAACACTGACGTTGGTGCGTCTATCCTCCCAATGGATTTGCAGGATCTTGTGGAGGCAGCGTTGGTGGTACTTCTCCAGTGCTTTGAGGTGTCTACTATATATGGTCCATGTCTCTGAGCCATAGACATGGCAGACCTATTGAACAAATACTTTGGTTCTGTCTTCACTAAGGAAGACACAAATAACCTTCCGAAAATACTAGGGGACCGAGGGTCTAGTAAGAAGGAGGAACTAAAGGAAATCCTTATTAGTCAGCAAATTGTTAGGGAAATTGATGGGATTGAAGGGCGATAAATCCCCAGGGCCTGATAGTCTGCATCCAAGAGTACTTAAGGAAGTGGCCCTAGAAATAGTGGATGCATTGGTGGTCATTTTCCAACATTCTATAGACTCTGGATAAGTTCCACTGGGCTGGAGGGTAGCTAATGTAACCCCACTTTTTAAAAAAGGAGGGAGAGAGAAAACAGGAAATTATAGACCGGTCAGCCTGACATCGATGGTGGGGAAAATGTTGGAATCAATTATTAAAGATGTAATAGCAGCGCATTTGGAAAGCCGTGACAGGATCAGTCCAAGTAACATGGATTTATGAAAGGGAAATCATGCTTGACAAATCTTGTAGAATTTTTTGAGGATGTAAATTGTAGAGTGGACAAGGGGGAGCCAGTGAATGTGGTATATTTAGACATTCAAAAGGCTTTTGACAAGGTCCCACACAAGAGATTAGTGTACAGAATTAAAGCACATGGTATTGGGGGTAATGTATTGATGTGGATGGAGAACTGGTTGGCAAACAGGAAGCAAAGAGTAAGAATAAACGGCTTCTTTTCAGAATGGCAGACAGTGACTAGTGGGGTACCACAAGGTTCAGTGCTGGGACTCCAGCTATTTACAATATACATCAATGATTTAGATAAAGGAATTGAATGTAATATCTCCAAGTTTTCAGATGACACTAAGCTGGGTGGCAGTGTGAGCTGTGAGGAGCATGCTAAGAGGCTGTAGGGTGACTTGGACAGGTTAGGTGCGTGGGCAAATACATGGCCGATGCGGTATAATGTAGATAAATGTGAGGTTACCCACTTTGGTGGTAAAAACAGGAAGGCAGATTATTATCTGAATAGTGATAGATTAGTAAAAGGGGAGGTGTAATGAGACCTGGGTGTCATGTTTCATCAGTCATTGAAAATTGGCATACAGGTACAGCAGGCTGTGAAGAAGGCAAATGGCATGTTGGCCTTCATAGCGAGAGGATTTGAATATAGGAGCAGGGAGGTCTTACTGCAGTTTTACAGGGCCTTGGTGAGGCCACATCTTGAATATTGTGTACAGTTTTAGTCTCCTAATCTGAGGAAGGACATTCTTGCTATTGAGGCAGTGCAGCGAAGGTTCACCAGACTGATACCTGGGATGACAGGACTGACATATGAAGAAAGACTGGATCGAGTAGGCTTATATTCAATGGAATTTAGAAGAATGAGAGGGGATCTCATAGAAATATATAAAATTCTGTCGGGATTGGACAGGTTAGATGCAGGAAGAATGTTCCCGATGTTGGGGAAGTCCAGAACCAGAGGTCACAGTCTAATGATAAGGGGTAAGTCATTTAGGACCGAGATGAGGAGAAACTTCTTCACTCAGAGAGTTGTGAGCATGTGGAATTCTGTACCATAGAAAAGTTGTTGAGGCCAGTTCGTTAGATATATTCAAAAGGGAGTTAGAAGTGGTCCTTACGGCTAAAGGGATCAATGGGTACGGAGAGAAAGCAGGAATGGGGTACTGAAGTGCATGATCAGCCATGATCATATTGAATGAATGGTGGTGCAGGCTTGAAGGGCCGAATAGCCTACTCCTTGCACCTATTTTCTATGTTTCTATATAGGAGGGCGGGTATCACTACTGTCCTGTAGACCATAAGCTTGGCGCCAGATTTGAGGTACTGGTCTTCAAACACTCTCTTCCTCAGGCAACCGAAGGCTGCACTGGCCCACTGGAGGCGGTGTTGGACCTAGTCATCGCTGATAGTAGGCTCCCGAGGTAAGGAAAATGGTCCACATTGTCCAAGGCCGCGCCGTGGATCTTGATGACTGGGGGGCAGTGCTGTGTGGCGGGGTCAGGTTGGTGGTGGACCTTTATCTTATGGATGTTTAGTGTAAGGCCCATGCTTTCGTAGGCCTCGGTGAAGATGTTGACAATGGCTTGGAGTTCGGCCTCTGAATGTGCGCAGATGCAAGCGTCATCTGCAAATCGATGACAGAGGATGAGACGACCTTGGATCTAGCCTGGAGGCGACGAAGATTGAACAGGTTCCTATTTGATCTATAGTGTACATTGTACAGCAAGACAAAAAAAAAACACGGTGCTCCAGCCAATGACTGAATAGCCTCAGTACAAATATTCTAATAATACACAAAATGTGCAGCTTAAGCCTTTTGGATAAAAGCTCTTGTACATCTGCAGATAGTACCAATGCCTACTGAATGATGAATGGGCCCTGCAACAGTTCACATTAAATCCATTATGCTATTTCAGTAACGGAGTACCCTTAAGGGATACTTTTAAAATAGCCTCGAAGCAATTACAGCTAATCTCTTAGAATTAACTATCTGAGAGTTATGGTTATACTCAGCCCACAAAACTACAATTTAAACATGTTTCCCATCGCAGATGAACAGAGCCTTTGATCGGAAACAAGGCGTCAGTGGCATCAATCATATTTCTTGTGACACCAGCTCCTCTGCTCCTCAACAAATCATTAAACTTGGCATGAGAAGTGCAAGGTGTCAATTGGGGTAATTGGCAGCATCACTACTCTGTTTACAAAGGTGCAATTTATTTCTGGGTAAAAAAATTGGAAATATCCCAATACTAAATGAGTTTGAGCAGTCTTCATAATCAATTTGGTATATATTGTCTTTAAATTATTTTCCATATTGTGATATATCCTACATGTCGATTTTAATGTAGTTTTCCATGTAACGTGGCACAGATCACATGCCAAACAGCTTAGCATTACTTATAGAATCATAGAATAGTACAGCACAGAATGCTGCCATTCGGCCCATCGAATCTGCGCCCACTCCTTCAAAGAGCAATCCAGTTCGTCCCACTTCCCCGCTCTTTTTCCATATCCCTGCAACTTTTTCTCCTTCCAGTATTTATCCAATTCCCTTTTGAAGGCTACTATTGAATCTGTATCCACCACCCAATCAGGCAATGCATTCCAAATCTTAACCACTCGTTGCATAAAAAAGTTTTTCCTTCTGTCGCCTCTAGTTCTTTTGCCAATCACCTTAAATCTGTGACCTCTGGTTATCGACCCTTCAGCCATTGGAAACAGTTTCTCCTTATTTATGCTTCATGATTTTAAACACCTCTATCAAATCTCCTTCTCTACTCGAAGGAGAACAACCCCAAGCTTCTCCAGTCTATCCACAAAACAGTAATCCCTATTTAAAATTGTACCATGTATTAGCATATATTGTCTCTACTCATTCTTCCTACCAAAATGTATCACCTCATACATTGCATTGAATTTCATCGACCATGTATCCGTTGATTCCACCAACCTGTCTATGTCCTCTTGAAGTCTATTACTATCTTCCTCACTGTAAACTATACTTCAAATTTTCATGTCATTGGCAAATTTCAATATTGTGCCCTGTACCTCCAAGTCCAAGTCATTAATGTATATCAAAAATAGCATTAGCCCTAGTTCTGAACCTTGGGAAACACCACTATATACCTCCCTGCAGTCTGAAAAACAGCCATTCACCACAACTCTCTGTTTTCTATCCCTAGCCAATTCTGTGTCCATGCCACTACTGCCCCTTTTATCCCATGGGCTTCAATTTTTCTAACAAGCCTAATATGTGGTATTTTATCCACTGCTCTTTTAAAGTCCATATACACAACATCGACACAACCGCAGTCTTTTACCTCATCAAAAAACTCAATCAAGTTAGTCAAACACGATTTGTCCTTCTTTATGAGTCCATGCTTGTCCAAGTGGCTGGTAATGTTTTCCTGGATTGTTGGTTCTAAAAGCTTCCCCACCACCGACATTAAACTGACTGACTATAATTGTCAGGTTTATTCTTCTCCCCCTTTTTGAACAATGGTGTAACATTTGCAATCCTCCAGTCCTTTGGCACCATCCGTGTACCCAAGGTGGATTGGAAGATTGTGGCTAGCACCTCCACAATTTCTATCCTTATTTCCCTCAGAAATCTAGGATGCATCCCATCCAGACAAGATGATTTATCCACTTAAAGTACTGTCACCCTTCATAATATCTCCTCTTTATTTTTTTTATATCTCATCCAGTATCCCAGTGATCTCCTTGTTTACCATAGTTTTGGCAAAGTCATCTTTCTTGGTCAACACCAATGCAAGATACTCATTCAGTACCTCAGTTATGCCTTCTGCCTCCACCAATAGGTCTCCAATTTGGTCCTTAATCAGCCCCACAGCTCCTCTGACAACCCTTGTACTGTTAATGTGCCAATACAAGACCATTGGATTAGCTTTTATGTTAGCTGTTAATCTATTCTCGTACAGCCTCTTTGTCCCTCTTATTTCCTTTTATCCTACTCCTCTATACTTTTCACATTCAGCCTGTTTTATATACCATGTGTGGACTGAATATCAATGGTCTACCTGCAGAATGCGACTTGAAAGCTTGGTCCTATTTTTCACTCCCTAAACTGCACAGCACATTATGAAATGAATAGTGGGTGTACTCAATGGTGGTGGTATTTACATTTGTCTGCCCGCTACTGGCTTGCTTCTGTTATAAATTGGCTGCAGTACTCTTCACACTACTTGTACTACAGCACCAGCGAATCAACACTATACAATATTGCCCATTCGAAGAGAATGTGGGTCTCCTTACAGTGGAAAGCAGCCATCAAACTCAAAATGAGAGGAAATGAAACCTCTGTCCTACATCAGGTTTTATTCTCCATATTGACATCATCCTGACAGACTTCTACAATGAAAGAGATTACACCCCAGAATTGAGATGTTTTTTTTTACAAAAAGTCTCCAACAATATAAAGCACAGGCAAGATGTGAGTTACAATTCAAATTCAGACAGTCCTCAAACAGCGCTGCATAGCAATTCAAAGTTCAGAACAATTACAAGACACTCAGACACCCAGCAAATAAATTCCACACAAATAGCATAATTAGCACAAAATGTAATACAATCATTACAAAGGCAGCTTGCTAAGGCCTTCAGCCCTACAATACCATCATCAAACAAACACCACCCCGTTAAAATACCACCATCAAACACCACACCATCGTCAAAACACCACAGTGCAAAAACACCACCGCCAAACATAATACCGTCAAATGTAATACCGTGAAGCACCACCACCAAACATAATACGTCACAACCACTATATGGATTCATTTTGATAACAGGTCTGACAAGCTACCTACAATCAATAAGGCTCTCATGGGAAGTTGCTATCTTCCACCTGCAAATTACAATCTCTCAGTTCTTTGCACTGTGCTGATAGTTTCTGACCTTGGTTCTTCTCACACCAGGAAAAGAGATCATTTGGAGTTGGAACTATCCCAGCGTTCATAGCGATTGCAGCTCGTTTAAACTACAGGGTCTAAAGTTTTAACAGAAGGCCTTCCCTATTGCCTTTGACGGTTGGGATAACTCTGCCTGCATTGCTGTCTCTTGTTTTGCCTTGCTCGCCAGTGAGTGAGACCATGTTACAAATCCCACAGCTAAATGGGCTGCATGAAGAGGAAGAAAAATAAAACAGAGAACAAGAGAAAGACAGGGAAAAAAGTTGAAGAAATAGGAGCAAATAATACATTAATGCTATTGACGTTCCCCTGAGGCCCATGTGACAGTTTGCCATTTTAAGCCAGGTTTATATTTCCGGAGTGAATTGATACCTCAGGTAAACTGACTGAAAATCTTGTGCGAGAAAAGAACTTTGACAGTCCCGACAAAAGACCATGCGTTAAGAGAACTCTTTCAAAAAAATACAATAACTTCTGAGCCGGTTGGTAATTCTAGGCTTGTAAATGCTTTCGATAACTGTATTCTATGCTTCATCCTTTCCATCAAAGAACAAGATGGGTTCTCCATAGGAGCTTTTGTTACTGGCTAGAGTATGAAACACTGAGAAACACTTGAAACAAAATGAAACGTGCTCAGTATCAACACGCTTGGTATCTTCCTTCCTCCATACCTCATTCCGCAGGACCTCAGTACCAGGACACAGTCCTGTCAATGTTGATGACCTGCTAAATGTGACATTTATGTACAGCAAGAATAGTGCAATCCACTTGGAACTCTGCTTATTTTCACAAGCAGCATACATCAAAATGGGCCATATTATTAAACCAGAACGAGCGACTGTCATTCCTAATGAGCAAGAGTTGCTGGGTCTGCCCAGAGTGGTACCTCTGGGACACTCGTTAGTTAGTTTTTTCTTATTGCCACTGCAGTTAATCACCACTTTCCTGGGATAGGGAATTGTTCCCGACACCCACATAATTTCTACAATGTCCCACATGGGTCAGAGATTTCGTAAATGAGGAAGATGAAAATCAAACGCATTACAGGTCATCAGCTACCAAACAGGACAAAACCACTGAACAAATTTCTAGGAAAATAACAGTAGCAGTTTTAGAAATTCTCCCAACAAAATAATAGTTTAAAAAAGAATCAATGAAGAAAAATTGCTTAGAACCCGATAGGGCTTATCATGCCTGTCATTAAATTTCAGCTAGAAGTTAGAATATTTGTCTTGTATTTATGCAGCTGCTGCTATTTCATGAAGTAAAATGCTTTTTCTGTGGAATCTACTCCCGTTTCAGCTAATAGTGCCGTTGGTCGTGTTTATGTTTGTTCATTATTTTTCCCCCCTCCTCTCCTGACAGCACAGATTCATGCTAAGGTACAGCCCACATAACCAATCTTGGCCTAGAGACAGAGGCCTAGAAATTCGAGCATGCCCAAAACCGGGCACCCATCCCCGTGCCAGAATGGCTAGGCCTGAGGTATACACAATATTGGGCCTGGGACCTCATTATCATCAAGATGGTAAGCTGCATAAACTCTGTTGATCGCACGTGACCTAATTTTTGCGACAAACAATATTTTTGTTTCTTACATTGTTTATTTTTTTAAAGTCCCAGAATGATTGACCAAAGAGAATATAAAATGTAGCCTGGTCTTTGGTAAATACAACCATTATACTACCTCCAGTCTGTTGTGACTTAAAAGAGGGAAACCGAGTGTTAACCATCATTCACATATGCATACTGTCCAACTGGATGGTGATCAGGAGTCTGCCCACTGCCCTCAGCCATGGGCGCCCACACTAATTCTGATGGCCAAGTGGAGATCAGCTAATTCAGCACAGATTTGGGATTGACCCCATGACCGTTCTGCTCGGTACGGCTGCCTTCCTCACTGGACCGTGCCCGAACTAACTGACCTACCAGGGGACAGCACACAGGCACTGGGTGAAGCAAGGCTCAGTAACTGGCACACTCGACTTACGTGAGTGAGATGCTGAAGTGAAAGCGTTGCCGTAATCCTTTGAAGGTTATGAATGACTGCGGAGGGAAGCTCCGTGTGGTCATCTCGCAATACGGCTTCTCGTATTCTCCTGGCAGGCAGTCGCACTTGAAACCTCCGACCAGCAGGTTAACGCACGTCCCGCCATTCCGGCAAATTCCAGGAGAACAGCGGCCCGACCGAGAATTCACTTCACAATAATTACCTGAAGAACAGAGACATGAGGTTAGAGTTCAGCACGGGGATCTGGTTTTAAATACTTGGATGCAGAGTTATAGCAGTTAACAGCTCATTGCTAGTATTATCTAATGGGGATAAGATTTTTCAACTCAAAGTAGAATTTTCACATAAACAGCATCGTTTCAATCGTTTAGCTGTGGCTATTTTAATATCCTGTTTGGTTCTGAAGGAACATAATTATTAGAAAACATCCTTTGACAGTACCATTTTCAGACCAGAACACACAGAAACTACAGAAACATACGGATTCACACTGGGTTTAGTCATGAAAGCGATTTCAGAAACAACATCTGTATGTTTATGATTTTAATGTAGCCCTATCACACGAACAACTAAAACCATTTCCAGCTATTATTAGTAATGTTTATCAGCTTTCCAATAGCTCAGTTTGATTACACAGTGAGTAGCTGAAATGAAAAGTGCTGGAAGTCCTAAATTTAATCCCTCATTTTGTGCAGTAGTAATTGATCGCTACTACAACAACCCATCCATCATCATAGGCAGTCCCTCGGAATCGAGGAAGACTTGCTTCCATTCCTGAAGTGAGTTCTTTGGTGGCTGAACAGTCCAATACGAGAGCCACAGACTCTGTCACAGCCGGGACAGATAGTCGTTGAGGGAAGGGGTGGGTGTGACTGGTTTGCCGCACGCTCTTTCCACTGCCTGCGCTTGTTTTCTGCATGCTCTCAGCGTTGAGACTTGAGGTGCCCTCTCGGATGCACTTCCTCCACTTAGGGCGGTCTTGAGCCAGGGACTCCCAGGTGTCAGTGGGGATGTCGCACTTTATCAGGGAGGCTTTGAGGGTGTCCTTGTAGCATTACGCTGCCCACCTTCGGCTCGTTTGCCGTGAAGGAGCTCCGAGTAGAGCACTTGCTTTGGGAGTCTCATGTCTGGCATGCGGACTATGTGGCCTGCCCAGCGGAGCTGATCAAGTGTGGTCAGTGCTTCAATGCTGGGGATGTTAGCCTGGACGAGGACACTGATGTTGGTGCGCCTGTCCTCCCAGGGGATTTGTAGGATCTTGCGGAGACATTGTTGGTGATATTTCTCCAGCAACTTGAGGTGTCTGCTGTACATGGTCCATGTCTCTGAGCCATTCAGGAGGGCAGATATTACTACAACCTGTGGACCATGAGCTTGGTGGCCTGGTCTTCAAACATTCTTTTCCTCACGTGGCCGAAGGCTGCACTGGCACCCTGGAGATGGTGTTGGATCTCGTCGTCGATGCCTGTTCTTGTTGATAGGAGGCTCCCGAGATATGGGAAGTGGTCCACGGTGTCCAGGGCTGCGCCGTGGATCTTGATGACTGTGGGGGGGGGGGGGGGGGGGGAGGGGGGGGGCAGGGAGTGCTGTGCGGTGAAGACAGGCTGGTGGAGGACCTTTGTCTTACGGATGTTTAGTGTAAGGCCCATGCTGTTGTACGCCTCAGTAAATATGTCGACTATGTCCTGGAGTTCAGCCTCTGTATGTGCGCAGACGCAGGCGTCGTCCGCGTACTGTAGCTCGACAACAGAGATTGGAGTGGTCTTGGACCTGGCCTGGAGACAGCGCAGGTTGAACAGGTTCCCACTAGTTCTGTAGTTTAGTTCCATTCCAGTGGGGAGCTTGTTGATTGTGAGGTGGAGCACGCGGACGAGAAAGATTGAGAAGAGGGTTGGGGTGATGACGCAGCCCTGTTTGAGTCCGGTGCGGACGTGGATTGGGTCTGTGGTGGATCCGTTGGTGGTAACAACAACAACTTGTATTTATATAGCACCTTTAATGCAGTAAAACAATTCAAGGCGCTTCACAGGAGTATTATAAGACAAAACAAATAAATTTGACATTGAGCCACGTAAGAAGAAATTACAGCAGACTTGGTCAAAGAGGTAGGTTTTAAGGAGCTGCTTAAAGGAGGAAAGAGAGGTAAGAGGCAACGAGGTTTAGGGAGGGAGTTCCAGAGCTTAGGGCAGCTTAAGGCTTGGCCCCAATGATTGAGTAGTTATAATCAGGGATGCTCAAGAGGGCAGAATTTGAGGAGCGCAGACATCTCGGGGGGGTTGTGAGACTTAAGTAGATTACAGAGATAGGGAGGGGCGAGGCCATGGAGGGATTTGTAAACAAGGATGAGAATTTTTAAATTGAGGCTTTGTTTAACCAAGAGCCAATGTAGGTCAGCGAGCACAGAGTTGATGGGTGAGCGGGACTTGGTGCGAGTTAGGATACGGGCAGCCTCAAGTTTACATAACTAAGGTAGAATTACATTAGATTGATCTGGGTAAAGAAGGAAACATTGTGCGGGTTCCCGATTACAATTCAGAGCCACCCCCCCTGTAAAATTGTACCACAACAAGGAATAAATGGGGGTGAAATACATCTTGGAAGGGAAAAGAAAATCAGACGGAATGTGAAATGCTTCGCCGATACGCTATCGCTTGTTTTGCATTACCACCACCCAAGGCAACTTTCTGGCCCAATATGTTTTTAAGAGGGAAGGGAGCAAAACTAGCAGAAAAAGAGATCTATTAGCAAATGGATTTCATGACACAGAATATGAATTTCGACCAGTACAATTAAGGCTTGATTACATTAACATTCTGTTTCTGAGACACTTCCAAGAGGCCTTTTCAATGAGGAATTTTCCTCCAACTAGCACGACTAATAACCTTGTGACATAATGCAGGGTATACAATTTTCCATGATGAGGATGTTCTGGCGTGGTACTGTTAAACTGAACTACACACCAAGTAACAAGCTCTGGGTTAAGATGTCCTCTGAAAAAAAAACTGTCTGTCAACGTGAAGCAATTTTAATAAAACAGCATGGCAGGCTTTTATTTTTGAACAATTTCAATGCGAATTAATAGATAATTTGATTTCAGCAGCTGGAAATTAAAAGGAGTAGACATTACATGTAATGAACTCCTTTTCAGCGAAACATTAATCGGTTTATTGATGACCAAAATAGTGTTTTAAAAACATTTAGCCGACAAAATAATTGTATTTGCCATGTGGGAGAGCTTAAAAGCACTGCAAGTTCCTTTGATCCAAGCAACTGGCACCCGCTTGATGAATAACAATTAAGTTTGCGACTAGGCTTCATTTGTTTTGTACATTTGGGAAATTAAAGCTGGTCCCTTCGGACATCCTCTGGAACACCAGGAGCAATTCCCACAAGCAGGCTTGTGCATGAATGGACTCTAGACACAGGGCAGATTTTCAGGTATAATAACGTGCGCCGAGACCTGGGCAAATGTCCAAACAATTCCTTATATTTTTGTACAATTCGAGTGACATTGCAAACGTGGGCTGGAAATATTGCAATAAATTCTGCATTGTGTGGCAGCGGGCGTGACTGGCCAAATTGAGCAGAGTTCTTTTTTTTTTAAACTCAAAACCACCGGAGCAGGCCCTTCTCCAATGCGCACATTACCGGCAACTGAACAATAATTCAAACAAGCTTTAGTATTTACCATCAAAGCTAATTCCACACCCCATAATTCCCCGCCCCACCCACAAGTCTCAAGCCACAGAGGAAGGGATTCTTAACTATTGAATAAATCACATCAAAGAACACAGAGCAACAAAGGTCTCTCAGGTGCAATATTTCACAGTCTCCCTCTGATGTATCGACTGCAGTAGGAGTTCTTGCAAGTAAAGGGCCTAGATTTAGATCATGTTTCATATTTAGACAGACAGACACGGCGAGTTCTTGACATCAGCAGGACTATTGGGGGATGGTAATAGATTGACAGGGAGGTCTAGAAATGGGTCATACACCCAATATTCAACAAGAGAATGCTGCATGTCTGGAATGGGGGAAGAGGTCGCGTGACATGTACATTTTAAATGTAATTTGTCAAAGCTACACCTTGAGAGTTTTACAGGATACAGGTATACAGAAATCACATAAAACGTTAAAATTTTTTTAAATCCCAGAAACAAGATGGCAATTCATTTTTTTTCAAATGAATTATTTTTTCTTCTTCCCCACCACCCAAAGGTAATGAATCGGACAGGGGTACTGCTCCATGGGTGCCTGCGGACACCCAGTACATTGCCCAAGTGATCTTCCTTCAGTCATGAGCCTCAATATTGGAGTGGTGACAGGCAATTTGACTGCGGATTGCATCGTGGTCAAATCCAATCAGTCCTTATCTGTATGTGCAGCAAAGTGTTACATTGATTGGTGCCTTGTGCTTTGTGTTTTTACCCACTGGGCATCAGGGGACTTTTTGTTTCACTAGTGTTTCTTTCACAAATAGTAATGGATAAATTTTACTTTGAAGACTTAGTGATTGAGGACCTAACAGTGAGAATATGTTCTAGTTCCGGCACAAAGGGTATATTGTCACTAAGTGCACAGCAGAAGAAATATAGACTGTCAATGACGATGCCAATTTTTCTCAATAAGTATACTTGCTAGTAAACAGAATCACAGGTGCATAGAAACACACTGAGCGCCAGTCAAAAAGACTAATGTAATCTTCAATCAAACAACCTAAAAGCCATTATATTCGTACAAGAACAGTCAGGCTAAATGGCTTTTCAGGGACAAAGCCACAATGACTGTCCCCAAGCCAAAATCATTTATTCCAAACACCCCTGGTGAACATTCCCCAAATTCTGGCCATGCGCTGAAAGAATTTCTCATTTATTTTTTAAATTTCATTGTAATTATTAATTCAAATTAATTTGTTCTTGCCCGAGGGCTTTAATTATTATAGTCTTATCAGTCCTGTCTGCACGCGGTATTCTCACAATACGATTTCTTTGTTCAGCGGTTTTATGTTATTTCTTTGATTTAAAATGAAGTTTCAGTACTACAGTTTAAACTGGATTCCCTTTCTTCCTGTAGTCTGTAATGTGTGGTGCATGAAAGGCTCCTTTTCACGATTAATAAAACTAATGTCAGTTTTCCAAAGTGTAGCTTTAAGGCATCGCAGTTTACTAAAGCCTGAGTAATAATGGTTTGTGGTGTTTATCGCGGCTGCTTCTGGTC
Source organism: Pristiophorus japonicus (assembly GCF_044704955.1). NCBI lineage: Eukaryota > Metazoa > Chordata > Chondrichthyes > Pristiophoridae > Pristiophorus > Pristiophorus japonicus. Next base: position 103,344,394 of record NC_091993.1, read on the forward strand.
GTCATAAAAGCTTAACGATGGGTGTAAAAACTTAGCTTTGATGACTGTTGAACACGGAGTTATACTATTGCTACTGTACAATCAAGTCCATTCAAACAGTCTCTCCCAATCTCAACAGTCACACAATGGGCCTACACACTGAGGCATTAGTAATATTATCAGTAACGGCTAAATCATTTGATCACATTTGTCCAACAAACATCAGATACCAGCACAAAGTCAATAAATCATTGTTGTTACTGTAAGTTTAACATGTACCTTAACAATTTGTGTACTAAGAATATTGCCACACAAAACAAAAATAATAAAACTCCAATCAGATGCACAATACAGAAATGCAATTTCAGCAAAGCCAATTGAAATTGCACTTAACTAATTTAGTTGGTTTATGTTAATTTATAAGATGTGAGATCTGTTCATACAGCAATAAAATGCAAATCATTAAAATGTCATTCAAGGAAAAAAATTGAAAAAAGAAAGCTTCTATTTATTTATATACGGTGGTGAGATGAAAGATCACAATCTGTTTCTCGTCTTGTCGGTTGAAATAAAAATGTTGGCCAGGACATTGGGAGAACTCAGTTTTTTTTAAAAATGATAGCACACTTAATAAGGGCTAGAATTTCCCCAGCCTAACACACATTTTAACATGATTTTTTTCACGTTAAAAGTGCTTTTGTGTTCTTAAAATGAAGTGCACAAAATTCCCAAAGTTAAAGAATCGTGTTTTAAAAATATCGGCAAAAAGCGGCTCGCCAATGTGCAACGCGAGAAACACCGCACCGCCTAAGTTTAGTCGTTCGGCGAACCCATTCTCGGATGGAAAAAAAAACGCACGAGAAAAGCAGGCATTGCAGCCTCAGAAATGTCGGTAAGTATGAAGACCTACAAAAAAGGCAAGTTAAAGTTTTTATTTGTTAATTTTTTTGGCAGCGATTATCTAGTTAAGGGTCTTGTAAATGTTTTGTGATTTTTGATTTTTTGGTTTTTGCAATTTTTTTTGTGTGTGTTTTCTCCCCTCCCAGGACCTGTATTTTTGGCGTTGATAGGCCTCGGGCTAAAGTTGGCGAGATCACCGTTTTCAATGCAAATTGTCGTGCAACGCCATTTTTTAACGACAGGTGTATTTTGTGGCCAAATTTACCCCCTTAAAAAATGGCAACATTTCACTTGTTATTCATTCACTAATATATTTGTTTATCAAATAACGACAGGCTGGGGAATTTCTACCCTTAGATTTTTAACATCCACATGAATCGATGGAGCAGGCAGACAGGGTCTTAATTTGATGTCTCATGAACAACGGCACATCGATAATGCAACACTCTTGTCGCTGCACTGTGGTGTCAGCCATTGTTTTCTGTCCCCGCCAATAGCACCTCTCTCCTGCCAATAATTCCATACCCTCTCCGCAACCATTCATGTAGATTGAACACGACCATCTGAAATCGTGGTGTCCTGCTCAACCCAGACTCAGCTCCAAGCCCAGCATCCTATCTATCTCCACCTGCACATTTCCTACTTCCATCCACCTTGCCCCTTCTGCCATTGAAGTTCTTGCCTCTACTATAGTCTCATCGACACTCAATAATTTCAATGCACTCTTTTCTGTCGTTCCATCCTCCACTTTCCAAAAGTTCATCTGCCCATATCCTGTTGCGCACTAAGTCCTGCTTGTCCATTTCCCCCCCAGCTCCCTGTTCCCCAATAATTTCATATAAACTCATCTTCAAATCCCTCCACAGCCTTGCCTCACCCGATCTCTGTAAACCTCCTCCAGGTTTATATTCTACTCCCCCTGCATCTTTCAGTCCTCCGACACTCATCTTTTGTGCGTCTTCCCTCCCTTCACCTCACTGATGGCAGTGTTCAGCTGCACGGTGTACACTCTTGAACTCCCTCCTTAAACCCCTCCACTTCTCTTGCCTCCTTGCAAACTTACCCTTTCAGCCAGGTCCTTGGTTCCCTCCCTCCACAGCTCAGCATCAGATTTCCTGTCTATTTCTAAGTGGGATTTTTCTTGACATTAAAGATGCTATATTATCTACATTACAACAGTGACTACACTCCGAGAATACTTCATTGGCTGCAAAGCACTTTGAAACGTCCGGTGGTCGTGAAAGACGCTATATAAATTCAAGTGTTTCTTTTATATAAATGCAAGTTTTTGTTATTGTTGTTGTAGATTGTGTACCCACTCGTTTATTTGTGAAATTCAGGATTTTTTAACAATTTCAAATGAAATTTTAATGCTCATTAACCAGTAACTAACAATAACAAACTTGCATTTATATAGCACCTTTAAAGTGGTAAAACAGCCCAAGGAGCATCACAGGGGAAAGGGGAATAATCAGACAAAAATTGACACCAAGTCAAAGAAGGGGACTTTAGAGCATGTGACCAAAGGCTTGGTCAAAGAGATAGATTTTAAGCAGCATGTTAAAGGAGGAGAGGTGTGGAGGTGGAGAGGTTTAGGAGGGAATTCCAGAGCTTAAGGCCTAGATAGCTGAAGAACAACTTTGAAAGTAAAAAGTGCTAACCGAGTCCAGTTGAAAGCAACCAAATGCTAATTCAGGTCCAACTTCAATACTTTCAGAAATAATGATCCATCTTGAATTAGCTGCTTTTAATTGGGTTGGTGATAAATTGCTACAATTTGCCTCAGTATCCATCAGCTGGGGAAGTCTGGGGGTGGGGGAACAGCCAGGGTTCACATTCCATGTTTCTATTCCGTGACCCCTGCAGCAATGTGCGTACCTGTGGAGGCTGGGTGAGGACAGGATTTGGTTTGGTTGTGATGCCTCCTGCATCCTTTATCTCACTGTCAAACCGTCTGCCTATACCCAACTAACCTGCCTTAAAGGTAAGGAATGGCCACCTGAGCAAGGTACTGGAGCGTTGGTGACAGCAGCTTAATGGTACCTCTGCAGGATTTAGGGAACTATGAGAGGGTGACCTACGCTCTCCCTCACTCTGCATGCCCCAAGGCATTCATCTCCAGTAACAGCTTGTCCATCCGCAACAGCTCAAGTCCATCCCATGTTGCATTTCTCCCAAGATCAGTGGGCTGGATTTTTGATCATCTGCTGTCCCTGTTAATGCCCCGGAGGGACAGCAATGGCGGCGGTAAGATCTTCCAGGCCGGCGGCCGGCTTCCAGCACCCCGTCAGGACATTCAGTGCCAGTTCGACAGATTAACGCCCGGAAGAGGTGAGCCGGTGTGCAACACCAGCTTCATTTTTGGCAGACGCCCGATCCGTTGTACTCCCGGCTGGGACCGCCTGTGAAAGCTGGCGATCCGAGCTGTAGCGGCTGCAGTCGACCTCAGGTAAGTGTGATTGTTTTTCATTATTTTTTTTTTTTGCGATTTATGTTGTGGTGACATGAGTTATTTATTGGAAATGTTTTTGGTGGGGTTTTTTTTTTTCAGGTTTTTTGTTCCCCTCCAGGCCTCTTTGAGCACTCCGAGGCCGGCTGTTTAGCTCGGGATTTTCCCTTGCTCAGCCGGCCGAGCGCCCTAAAAGCGGTGTGTAACATCTCCCTTAGCGCTCCGCCCCACACTCAGAGCCCAGTTGATGAATTTTGCTGACTGAGGCGCAAACTATTCCCAGGTGCAAACTTTACTGCCCCACCGTCATTACCGCCCCGAAATTAGCAGAACCGAAAATCCAGCCCAAAATGTCTAATGCCATGCTGCATCCCCATGTGATGGCTCACGTCCCAGCCTGTTCAAGGCATCTGATGATACACATTCTGTCTGACTGCCTTCCCTCTGCCTCAAACTAGTGATTATTTTTTTTAAATCGGAGGAAGAGGGAAAAGGGGAGGAGAAAAGTAAACAGATAGTAAACACCAAAAGATTAAATGCTGCAGCTGCATAGCACAATGTTCAGCATTGCTACATCTCAACACTGCAGTTTTTCCAACTGGAATTACATAGAATATACGGCACAGGAACAGGCCATTCGGCCCAACCAGAGCATGCCAGCATTATGCTCCACGCAAGCCTCCTCCCATCCTTGCTCAGCCAACTCTATCAGAATATTTCCTTCTCCCTCATTTGCTTATCTAGCTTCCCCTTAAATGCATCTAGGCTATTCATAATACTGTATACATGATTAACAGTGGCTGTTCACTGCATTAACGTGTGGTGATATAGCTCTGCTTTGGAAATTCCCCAGGTCCTGTGGTGAAATGGAAATCTCATTCTGTAGATTACGATAATGAGAGTTCTCAAAGGGATAATGACATCAAGTAATGGGGATTTACTGACCGACAACTTTCAATGTTGCTGTTCCACTTTCAGGTAAATTATGATTCATTTTTTTTTTTACAAAAGATGAAGAGTACAGGAACCATAAAACAAACTTCAACATCTGAAATATTTGCCATTTAGTATCGAAGAACGAAGGTAAAGGGGCAAGGCCCATGGTGTTGGACACTGACTGACAAGGTTGAGAAGAATTGGAGAGAAAATGCGATATGTCAGGAAGTAATCATTAGGCGGTGCCCAGCTTGGGTTTTAAAAGCTTGCCAAAAAAGCAATTATGACTGAAAAACAAGAGAGGGAATCAAACCTGGGATATTCTGGTCTGTACAGTTCAGTTATGTGTTTTCTTTGGCATCCAAGCCATGGGTGGGTAGGGACTAGTGAAATGGAATATGTACATAGGCTAATCAGTTTAGGAAAATCAAAATTTTCATTATTTATTGAGACGATGCTACAAATTCTGCGGTACAAGGCTGCAAGCTTATACAACTGGAGCTCTCCAGACACGAGAATCAACCATTCTTTTCCAGCAATAGTTACAAAAGTATACTCCCACATTAGACAGTCATAACCTTCAAAGAACCTCGAAAAAGTCTAGCTAAGCCCAGTCAGACTAGACTGTACGGGACTGAAATTGCCCACCGCTCGAAATGAGTCGCACCTTCCGCTTTCCAAGTGTTCCGTCCGCCCCAATGCATGGGGCGGACAATCCGGAGAAATTCAGCTCTTTGGGTGATGTTTCCGGTCGGAGTGGTGTTGGTTCAGGGAGAGGAGCGGAATTGCGATCGGGTTGGTGTTGCCGCCACTGGTCGGAGTGGCCGACGCTCCAAGTCATCAGCACTGGCGCGTCACAATGCCTTTCCTCTTCAGTTAAAGGGGAAGGCCGCTGCAAACTCTGCAGTCACTTTAGTGGCAAACACTGGGCCAGCAGTGGGGGTTTCGGCCAGGACAGTGGCCTGGCAGCCTGGCTGAACCTTTGGGCATAATTGTTAGGCTGACCTGCCAGTCAGCCAACAATAAAAATAGAATGGAATCGCTGACGGCGCCACCTCCCCTTTAAGGGTGGCCGCGTCGCCCAGCCACAGAAAAGGAACCGACAGAAAAAGCTGTCGGGGGGGCAACGCCCAGTGGTGTGCCACTCCCCGCGGGGCAATTTCAGAAAGGGGTGGCCGCTGGTCAGAAAGGGGTTGGCGTGTGTACAACGCGGCAGGAAAATGGACGGCGTGGTCCCCTACACCGCTCCAAAACTGAAGGAGGGCAGTATCCAAAATGGCAGCCCCTCCACAGCCAGTCCGTACCAACCCGTGGCCGCTTGAAAGCCTTATAGAAAGGGGCAATTTCAGCCCCTACATCTTGTTCCTTGCCCTGAAGAGCTCCATTGACAATGGTCAGTGTGAGAATCAAAGGACACACAGAGAAATACTACAGTCTGGTGCATGCTCCAGCTTACTCTGAATGCCCCAGTGAAAGCACATGCACCCATACCCCAATAATGGTCTGTCCAATCTGAATTTCTGCCAAAGCACAATGCCCTGATTTTGGTCTCTCTATCGCCCCAGTTTTCAGTGGGAACAAAGTGGAAGGATGATCATGATTGCAAAAATTGACTTAGTGTCAGCTCCCCGCCCAAGGCCTGCCTGCTACAGTTTTCGAATGGGCCTCAATTTAGGCGGACAGCGCTCCTGCTGTAACTAAGTGGGCCTCATTGTGCCGTGTAAATCTGGGTCCTATGACAGATTGGGACCCCGATGCCATTTTGGTAAAGGACAGCACAGCGCCCACTGAGTGCAGGAAATGGACAGAACTAGTGTCCCTTAAAAAGTTCATTGGAAGCAGGACTGGCAAAAAGAAAAAAAGCATTCTAGCGGCACTTTGTGGGCATCAGGATGAATGTAATCGCCCGCCCTGCTTCTTGCTGGCAATCCTGTACCCTTTAATAATTCTCACCGTTGCCCCTCCCATCAGCCGAGCCCTCCCCGTTATTATGGTGCTGCAGACCCATGCTCTGTGGCTGGACCGCTGGATTTCACCTCAAAAGTGGTGATCTGCCGATCAGTGCTCAAATCACACAGGCAGTTCGCCAATTAAATTTAAATGAGGCTTGACCATCAAATTGCTTCGGGCCTCTCGCCAACATTGGGTGGACATTGTGATCATTCTGCACACCACCTGCCCAACACAAGCTAAAGTCCAAAACCAAGGCCAGGACAGTACGTCTGGCGATTCATTTTCCATCTGTCACTGTCTGACTGCATTCCCTCCGCTTTAAATGTGTGATGCATATAAAAAAAGTCAAAAATCATCAGTTGTTGCTACAGAGTGGTTGTTGAGTTGTGGCACATTTGTCTACGATAGTGGACTTGCAAAATACTTTATACTTCTCGGTCAATATTTCAGAAAGGCATAGCTCTCAAATAGTATTGCAGTTTCTCCCCATGGCCTCGCCCCTCCCTCTAATCTCCTTCAGCCTCAAAACGCCCCTGAGAGATCTGCATTCAAATTCTGCCCTCTTGAGCATCCCTGATTATAATCGCTCAACCATTGGTGGCATGTCTTCAGCTGCCTAGGCCCTAAGCTCTGGAACTGACTCCCTAAACCTCTCCGCTTCTCTACCTCTCGTTTCTTCTTTAAGACGCTCCTTAAATTCTGCCTCTTTGACCAAGCTTTTGGTCATCTGCCGTAATTTCTTCTTACGTGGCTCGATATCAATTTTTTTGTCTTACAACACTCCTGTGAAGCGCCCTGGGACGTTTTACTACATTAAAGGCGTTATGTAAATACACGTTGTTGCTGAGCCTCACTTACCCACGCTTGCATCGACATCAGCAGATAATAAACAAGTAAATAACAGTCTCTCAGCACTGCATTTGACCAGATTAAATTACTTTCATCAGCATTTTTGCACCATGTACAGTAATACTGTAGCTCCCTCACTGCAACACCCAAAGAATAATCATTGTTTGTGGCTATTTCATTAGTGGAGAACTCATAATGGAAACCTTTGCAGTATGACTCTGGCTTGCTCGCATGCCTCTCAAACAGAACATTATAAACAGATGTACTGTAGAAAATGTACAGCACTGCTTCACTGCAGGAGAACGAACAAAATGCTGCCGAGTCAAGTAGATCATCACGGCCTCCAATTGCCCCCTCTCTTATTGAAGAGGCTGCCTCGTGCTGGCAGCTCTCCAGGACCTTGCCCAGGCGGCCATTTTCCACGTGCGAGTTTACATACTGAAGCTATTCAACTCTGGAAATGATTTCACCATTGATTTCACTCAATGTCCACACATGTTCACTTTCCAGTAATGGGGTCACTGAATAGCAATCATTAAGAATGACCATCTGGCTTTCCCATCTTTAGCCCAGGGGCACTGTAGCAAATGAAACTGTCTGGTAAAAGTGTGTGTGAGTGACCAAGGGGTGACCCTTGTGGGGTAATGGCTGACCTACGTTCAGTACCTCTGCACAACGGCATGGTGCACAGTTTACTATATTGTATCTCGGGGAATTGAATAGTTCTGTCCGAGCGTGGGCAAGATCAGCTTTAGCTGTCACTCTTCATTTTCACCCAGTGACCCGAAGTGGACCGTGCACATGCGGACACCAGGTGGAAACAATATTGGGCACAGCCGTGATACCTTTCAGAGCAAACAGTCCAGCACCACTCACTATCTATACTCACACGATAAGAATGGTCATGTGGGTGAAGTATGTGTAGAACCATACCCTAGCAAGAGTCAGCACCTTCAGGAGAGCAGGACAGAAAGTTGTAAGTAGTACAACAGACACTGCGAGCATAATACTTTTCATATGCATATCCCTGCTGCAATGCAGCATGCAGCTTAAAGACACGTACTTTGACCATGGGTCATAGCATTAAAACCTCGAGATGAGTGAACATGATTGTATTGGGTATTCTGTAGATAGCAGACCTACAGTTTTACATCAGGTTCCTTTTAGAAATAGCGACAAAAAATTTTGACGAACATTTTGTTCCATCCATTTTTTGAATATTTTTATTTAAACAATGAATGCTATCATCAAGGCTTGTTGCAGTACAGAGTACGATTGTATGGTAAACTGAATGAACATTTGCACAGATACAGCCATTAAACCATCACTCGTGTGTTAATTAGGCTTCCCTACAGTTCCAGACTCCGTAACCTTACTGTGCAAAGATCCCACTGATGTAATCTGCACTTCCTTCTGACAAAAGGATCTCAAAAGGTAATCAGAATTTTAATGTAAATGCTTTTTTAAAAGGAGTTCCAACATTATAGATTCCTATAAATGAAGATAATTACACAGCAGGCTTTCCAATAATTCAATACGTGTCTTATCTTATTGAAACTTTAATGTTCATTATGTTGAAAGGAAAATTACATTCAGGATTATGCAAATTGTACTCAATTTGTGTAGTGAAATATGCTTTGCCAACGTAAAGTAATTATCAAAAATACTTTCTCGCATAACTCAAATTCTATTAGTGCTAGTTACACAGGGAAACAATGATCGCATTCTGTAATTGCTGTGAATATATGATAGGCTTTACTGATTACAATCTCAACAGCAACTTGCTTTCTATGGGGCCGATTTTCATCAAGGCCTCCGCCTGCACAAGGGCTGCCCAAAGTGCCGCCGAGGTACCGGACGGTAATTTCGGCGGGATATTCATCGCCGAGGTCGCTTGAAGGTCGGCAGATGACAAATGGGCGACGTACGGGGCGGGAGGTCTCATTCTCGGCGGCAGAGACACTTGCCGTCCAAGTGCTGCCGAGGATGGAGTCGGGCCCACCGAGAGTTGAAGACCTGAAAAATAAATGCAGCAGCAAAAAATAAAAAAAACGATTGGAAGACCAGATAAGTCGCTGTGGAAATGTTTTTTTTTTTAAATGTTCACTTACCCATTTTTTCAGGTTCTTCACACTCACCGTCGGGGACAGACCAGCCTCCTCGCAGCGGTCCACCCCTGTCCTGCCGACGAGTCCCGCCCGTAGGAATCTGGGAGCTCGGCGGGCGGGAGGTCAGCTGGGCGACTTGGCCGTCCGCTGACGTCAGCGGGCGGCTCCTGGCGCCTCTCCCCTCCCGCTCGCTCCGGGCCACCCCGAAAGTGGCATTGGGCGGATCAAGAAGAGCAATGTCGGCGGCAGCAGGCAGTGAGGTGATAAATTTCATCCCCGATATATTTAATATAGAAAGATGTCCGAAGGTGCTTCACAGATACGTGAAGAAAAAAATTGGATGTGAGCCAAAGAAAGAGATGCTACGAGGAATGGTGGGGCAAAAGGAAAGGGATGCACAACAAACTGGAGACGGAGGTATAGATTGCTCAGGAAGGTTGTAGGATGAAGGAATTATACAAATAGGAATGGTCAAGGCGATGGAGATCTAATGCGACCGCAAATAAAAACGTGCATTGTTTATAGAACCTTCACAAATCGAGAAACTATATAAAACAACGTATGAATATGTATAACATGCTTTTCTAGTGTGACTCCGAAGGACATCCTCGTAGATAAGGTCTACAATATAAGAGTTGCAGATGAGTCATAAACCAAGGCCCATCTGCCCTGTACAGGGTATTGGTGAGGCCACACCTAGAGTACTGCGTATTTAAGGAGGAATATACTTGCATTGGAGGCTGTTCAGAGAAGGTTCACTAGGTTGATTCCGGAGATGAGGGGGTTGACTTATGAAGGATAGGTTGAGTAGATTGGGCCTATATACATTGGAGTTCAGAAGAACGTGATCTTATCGAAACATATAAGATAATAAGGGGGCTTGACAAGGTGGATGCAGAGAGGATATTTCCACTCATAGGAGAAATTAAAACTAGGGGACAGAGGGTCCAAATTTCCCCAACCCCTTTTTCCAGCGCACTCACCCGAGATGCACCGACTTTGTGCGCTCAAAACGGTGCCAAAAAACGTACTCACGATTCTGGCTGCTCTGCAATGGCGTATATAGCAGCGTGGGGGGGGGCGGAGCTACAGCTCTGCACCAAAAACAGCGCCGGCAGCTGACCGCATGCGTGGTGGAGTCTGCGCGCATGCGCAGTAGCTCCTCGCCCTCCCAGCGTGTCCTGCAGGCTGTGAGCAGGACCCGATGCTCGCCTCCCCTATCTCTGGCCGAAGGGATGACCCAATGTTCACCGCCCCTATCCCTGGCCGAATGCTCTCCCGCACCGACCCGCCAGCTATTGAACAGATGGAAACCTGCTGTGCTAACTTGTTTCTGGCAAAAATATGGGGAAGTTGTTTCTAATTTACACAACTTTTGGGAGTATCTCGGCATACAGCCTTTGGAGCCAATTACTTAGAGAATGGAAACATCGCTCGGCTTTATTTGTTTTAGGGAGATCCCTGTACAGGTAAAAAAATGATTGCGAAGGAGACCTGTAAAAATGTGCAAAGTAATGAGTGACATGAAAAAAGCTGTGTAAGTAGCTGCTTGTGTTGTTTAAACTACTGTGATTGTGTGTTTGCAGAGTTCCTTTATTTTCTTTCAATCTTTCCTTAAAACTTTGTACATCTTGGTGCTTTAGATGCAGGTTTTCTCCGCTTCCTTCTATTTTTTATTTGTTATGGAATGCTTTTTGTGCTTTGTTTAGTGCTTTGTAAGTCTTGGTGTTTTAGAATGTACCTACCTGCGCTGATTTCTTAACTCTCCACAAGGGTTTTCTGTGCGGCCACAAGTGGCCACATACGCTGGCCTAAGTTAGTTTGGAGCAACTATTAGCTGTTCAAACTGGCTTAAATGGCCAAAATGGCTGGTAACGCCCCCTTTTGAAAAATAACTAAACTAAAAAAAATCCTAACTAATTCACTTACACTAGAGCAAATTAAATGTGCAGAATGAGAATTTTTAAGATACTCCAGAAAAATCAAGTTGCTTAAAAAAAAAACGGAGCAACTCCTGGGAATATTTGGGCCCACAGTATCAGAATAAGGGGTCGCCCATTTAAAACTGAGATGAGGAGGAATTTCTTCTCTGAGGGTTGTAATTCTATGGAATTCTCTGCCCCAGAGAGCTGTGGAGGCTGGGTCATTGAATATATTTAAGGCAGAGAGAGACAGATTTTTGAGCGATAAGGGAATAAAGGGTTATGGGGAGCAGGCAGGGAAGTGGAGCCGAGTCCATGATCAGATCAGCCATGATCCTTATTAAATGGTGGAGCAGGATCAAGGAGCCAAATAGCCTACTCCTGCTCCTATTTCTTATGTTCTTTTGTTTTTATGCCCTCTCAAGTTGGTGCAAAAATCCCACAGCATCATTCGAAGAACTGAAGGGGAGTTCCTCCAGTGCCCTGGCCAACAGTTATCCCTGAACCACCTCTAAAAATAGATTATCTGGTCATTTATCTCATTGCTGTTTGTTGGACCTTGCTTTGCATAAATTACCTTTGCGTTTTTCTACATTACAACAATGCATTTAATTGGCTTGTGAAATGCTCCCAGGACAGCCTGCGGATGTGAAAGATGTTATATATTAATGCAAGTTCTTTCTTTCCTTCTTTCTATCCTTCTCATTTATTTATTCCCTACTCTCACCCAACAATTAAGAATGGCAATATAAAATAAAAAAATGTATTGTTAAGTTTTTGATGCAGTCTTGCTTATTACATGTGCCTCTTTGGCTATGTAATGTTTAATGTTATGTCCCAAATATATTTTATCATAAAAAATCTTTAACTCAGAGTTTAATTGTCCTTTATTTCTAAAAGGGTTCAGGGTTAAGGTCATTCTGGAATACAATAGCATTGAGGGGTCCCAATTATTTATTCCAGGCAGTCTCTAAACTGAAAATTCACAATGTTAAATGACCAACATCTGTCAAATAGAAATCCTTTAATAAAATTCAAGCCCCCAACTTAGACCTCCCTTGGGTGTATTTGTAAAGCAGCATTACTACTGTGAGCCTCTCATTGGCCACATCATTCAACAACCAGCACCTGTTACTATGGGAACCAGGTCCCTGTGATACCCTTCTTCATCTGAGAAATGGAAAACATGTCACAAAGGGCAAGATTGGAGTTTACAACCGTGATTTATTTCACACTTAGACAAGGAGGCAGTACACTGAAGAAAAGAAAATACTTTAAGATCTATCTGACTCATATGCAAAGCACTCAACTTTTTAATAAATGAGAGTAAATCCGGTTGGAATAGTAATGCCTATAATTTAATATTATCACGTTTCACCTCTTGCCCTCAATAGGAATTAGCCTTCAAAGCAATTAAAGCAGAGACAGCACAATGAAATGGAAGAATTCATTTCCAGTCCCTCTGCTGACTCAGGCTATTTGGCAGCAAGAAGATGAAGTGATCATAAAACAAACTGAAGGCTGCTCTCACAATCATTTTGTCTACATAAAAATACTCACAGCTGCATTTAATATAGGGTCCTTAGGTAAATTGTTTCGCTGTTCCATGACAAAATCAGATTTTCTATGGCTTTCCGCAATCCCCCTCCCATTTCTCTCCCCATTTCTTCCCCCTTGAAGGCTCTGCCTCTTGCTGTGGTACAATTCCACGGATGCGACCCTTGATCAATCGTCCATTAATTTTGGGTTTGAAATGTTGCTAGTCTATTCCATATAAATTTGTACCGGTGCAACACAAATATAGCTCCACTGATAACAGAGTGGGTGAAGGCCTTACATGATGTACAGACCTGGAGCTCCCCTAGATTTGATCTCCTGCATGCTGTGATCTCTGCTGGTGCAGCAGTCAGGGCACTACCGTTTACCTCAAACATCCCCTGTGCTAATAAGGTGGAAAATCAGCAAGGTTTTGCAGTTCTGGCTGCTGCCTAGTGACTGTGTGCATGCGTGTGTGACATATTATAATGTATGCACCTGTGAGTATTCTCACAGGTTGATAGAGCTGTTGAGTTGGGAGTGGCTTAGCCAGTCACGTGATGTTCACAAGACTCAATAAAACCCCAGCCAGTTAGGTTCAGGGGATCCACGATGAGGAAGGTGGTTGTGAGCCTGGTGGATGAACTGGTAATGCGTAGTGTGATTGTTAAACCTTTTGCTAATAAACCAATTAGTTCTTAAGAATTCATAGCAACACATTGTTATTAAGTAAAGAACCCATAAAGCAAATACATTACACATTTAACCGGAATTTATATATTTCCAATTTATATATACATACCAACAACATTTCCTGAAAATTAATTCTCCACAAACCTGTATCACAAATGATAGAACGGCATCATAGAGCACATCAACAGTTAATATATTGGTACGTACAGCTGTTGCCAACATGCAAATAAACTCAACAAAGAAAGAAACAGAGAAACATAGAAACATAGAAAATAGGTGCAGGAGCAGGCCATTCAGCCCTTCTAGCCTGCACCGCCATTCAATGAGTTCATGGCTGAACATGAAACTTCAGTACCCCCTTCCTGCTTTCTCGCCATACCCCTTGATCCCCCGAGTAGTAAGGACTTCATCTAACTCCCTTTTGAATATATTTAGTGAATTGGCCCCAACCACTTTCTGTGGCAGAGAATTCCACAGGTTCACCACTCTCTGGGTGAAGAAGTCTCTCCTCATCTCGGTCCTAAATGGCTTACCCCTTATCCTTAGACTGTGACCCCTGGTTCTGGACTTCCCCAACATTGGGAACATTCTTCCTGCATCTAACCTGATTAAACCCTTCAGGATTTTAAATGTTTCTATGAGGTCCCCTCTCATTCTTCTGAACTCCAGTGAATACAAGCCCAGTTGATCCAGTCTTTCTTGATAGGTCAGTCCCACCATCCCGGGAATCAGTCTGGTGAATCTTCGCTGCACACCCTCAATAGCAAGAATGTCCTTCCTCAAGTTAGGAGACCAAAATTGTACACAATACTCCAGGTGTGGCCTCACCAAGGCCCTGTACAACTGTAGCAACACCTCCCTGCCCCTGTACTCAAATCCCCTCGCTATGAAGGCCAACATGCCATTTGCTTTCTTAACCGCCTGCTGTACCTGCATGCCAACCTTCAATGACTGATGTACCATGACACCCAGGTCTCGTTGCACCTTCCCTTTTCCTAATCTGTCACCATTCAGATAATAGTCTGTCTCTCTGTTTTTACCACCAAAGTGGATAACCTCACATTTATCCACATTATACTTCATCTGCCATGCATTTGCCCACTCACCTAACCTATCCAAGTCACTCTGCAGCCTCATAGCATCCTCCTCGCAGCTCACACTGCCACCCAACTTAGTGTCATCCGCAAATTTGGAGATACTACATTTAATCCCCTCGTCTAAATCATTAATGTACAATGTAAACAGCTGGGGCCTCAGCACAGAACCTTGCGGTACCCCACTAGTCACTGCCTGCCATTCTGAAAAGTACCCATTTACTCCTACTCTTTGCTTCCTGTCTGACAACCAGTTCTCAATCCACGTCAGCACACTACCCCCAATCCCATGTGCTTTAACTTTGCACATTAATCTCTTGTGTGGGACCTTGTCGAAAGCCTTCTGAAAGTCCAAATATACCACATCAACTGGTTCTCCTTTGTCCACTTTACTGGAAACATCCTCAAAAAATTCCAGAAGATTTGTCAAACATGATTTCCCCTTCACAAATCCATGCTGACTTGGACCTATCATGTCACCATTTTCCAAATGCGCTGCTATGACATCCTTAATAATTGATTCCATCACTTTACCCACTACTGAGTATATCTGCTTGACTCACTTAGCACTTTGCCAGGAAATTGTCATTTCAATCTCCACTCCCGTACGATCAGAAGTGCTGTCCTTCGGATGAGAAGTTAAACCAAGGCCCTGTCTACCTATGCAGGTGGACATTAAAGATCGCATGGTACTTTCCTTGGTCAAGCGACACCACTCAAAACAGATTAACTGGGCATTAATCTGATTGCCATTTGGGAGAGTTTGCTGATTCTATAACATAGTTCACTCCATTCTAAGAAAATTAATTGCATTTGAAGTGCTTTGAAATGTTTTGGAGAGGCTTGTAATGAAAAAACAAGCCCCCACCTTGGTGCAATGGGTTGAACCAATGCCTGCTGAAGTACTGAACCATCCAGACAAGAGAATTACCAGGTTTAATCTCTGATCTGCACCGAACTGGACAATGAGTCAGAGTAGAGGTGGAGCAGGTCAGCTGGCCGCAGTGACCATAGATAGGAGGGAAGAAACAGCCTCGACTTCTGTCCTGGATCACTAGCATGCACGAGAACACAGGGCCTGGCTATACACTCACATATGAACAAAATACTTGCTGGCCAAAGTATTGGAGGTCCACCACTGCTTGTGGATCTGCATGCCATCATTTTCAGGAAAGGAAAGATTGGTGGGGGAGGGGAAATGTAGGGAAAGAAAGAAAATTACATTTAAATTTAATAAAAACCCTGGAGCAATTTCCAGGTATTGATTTAATTTGGACAATGGTTACAAACCGTATATGATGTCATTTCAACTGTTTAATCAGATCACAGCCTTGTCACCGCTCACTCTCCATTATTTTTCATACAAGGTGCAGAAAAGTCATAGGGCTGGATGTTTGGCTCAGGTCATTTTGGGGCGGTAAAGTTTGCACCGGGAAATGGTTTGCACCTCAGTCAGCAAAATTCATCAGCTGGGCCCAGAGTGTGGAGCGGAGCGCTAAGGGAGGCGTTCCACGCCTCTTTTCGGGCGCTAGGCTGGCTGAACAACTGAAAATCCTGCCCTAAGAGAGGCTTCCATGGGGAAAAAAAACACCCCACGAAACACATTCCCAATATGTTGCCCACCCTACATTAGGATAAATCGCAAGGATAAAAAGAAACAAAACAATCAAACTTACCTCATTCATCACTTGCTTCACTCACCGCTGCCAGGACAGCTCTGGTTTTCCAGGCAGTCCCACTATGGGGCGCTAGAGGGTCAGCGTCAATCAAACATCGATGCGCTGTCGACACCAGTGGCATTCCACACCGGCTCGACACTCCCAGGCGATGCTGCTCAGCTCCCCCGCAAAACCGCCAACTCATTTCCTGGCGGGGCGCTGGAAACTGGCTGCCTGCTGGGAAACCATCCCTGCCGCCATTAACTGCCTCTCCGGGATGCGAACAGAGGCGGCAACATAGGGAAAATCCAGCCCTTAATGCTTTATACTAGGCTCCAGAATTATCAATCGTTCCAATTGAGAATAATCTCCCGAGCCTCCCCCAAAGGCCTTATAGGTAAAAGCACAGCTGGCGCAGTACAAAACCATGTAGGCCAGAAGCTCCCACGATCGGTTTCTGTATCTGTTTTGAGATACTTGGTTCTCAAAGTGACCAGCAGTTGGGGCACCACAATTGGACTCCGTGCTCCTAGGCTCGGAAGGGGAAAAACCTCAGCCATAATCCCAGTTCTAATTGCAATCCAGTGCTGGAATGTACGTACTTGGGGACCTGCTTGGCTGTGATATCAGTCGTGAGCGAATAGCATGCTGACACTTCATTCGTTAAGCTCACACATTGGGCAAGGACTTCTGATTCCAATGAATCTGTGCCACAGGATGAGGATAAGGGAAGGAGAGAAAATTAGATGGCTAAAATTGCTAGTAAATTGTTTTTTGCCTCTCTTTTACATCCCATCTCGAATTTCAGACTGAGTGCTATCTTCATGCCCTGGAATGAACAATCCAGGTTTCTGATACATTTTTTGGTCAACCCAGGGTCTGCCAAAGTCAGAGGGGCTGAAATTGCCCTCCGCCTGAAATGGGGCGCACCCACCAATTTGGAAGGGGTCTGTCCGCCCCAATGCATGGGCTGGACAATCCAGAGAAATTCAGGTTTTTGTTTTTTTTTTTGAGCGGGTGCAAGTGGTCACTTTAGTGGCAAACACTGGGCCACCCTGAGGGTTTCAACCGGGGCAACAGCCTGGCACCCAAGAGGGGGTGCGCCGAACCTATGGCAGCCAGTGTCGGGCTGGCCTGGCAGTTGGCCGACAATTAAAATAAAATGGTGGCCGCGGCAGTGCGCCCTCCCCTTTAAGAGCGGAGCGCCGCCCAGCCACAAGGTGGTTCCCACTGGGAAAAGCTGCCAGTATCACCGACCGGCGGCACCACCACTCCCACGGGGCAATTTCCCGCGGGGGGGTCAGAAAGGGGGTCAGCGCCGGTCGGGTAAGGGGTCGGAGCATGCATGCGGCGGGAAAACGGGCGGGGCAGTCCCCTACACCGTTCCAAAAATAAAGGAGGGCAATTTACAAAATGGCAGCCCCTCCGCCCCGACTGGGCGGATCAGTCCGCGCCGACCCATTGCCGCCGCTTTCAGGTGGTCGCGGCTCTTATAGAAAGGGGCGACTTCGGCCGCAGAATATCATCACAATGCTTGCGTATGTTATCACACTGTATCTATCATTGGTGCAGTGCTGCAGTTATCGTGTAAAGACAGCCTTAATCCAGAGTCAGGGCCCAACCGAACACTGGCGGGGGAGAAGGAGAGACTCTCCGGAGGAAACAGTCTCGCTCCGCTTTATCTCAGAATCAGTTTGACCCTTGAATCCAGATTTACATGCACAAGTCCAGCATTGGTGGGAAGCCAGAACTGCTATACACCACTGCAAAACTTGTATTGGCTCCACCAATTGGAGGTACTGAACTTGAGAAGCAGCTGCGTGCATTCCAACGATAGGTGTCAAGCCCTGGTTATACGAGCATGTATTCTCACACACCTCCTAGCAGCTGCACTGCCACGTTTCAGACTTTCTGCACTTGATTAGCTTTGCCAATCATGCAAAAGGAAGTCTTATGTTGTTTAAGCTATGTGACATTTCTGCCTCCTGCTCCAGTACAGAACCCATATTCATGTCAGCCTTGGCTCAGCAACAGCACTCTGACCTCGGAGTCTAACTCCAGAGACTGTAAAATCTAGGATGACACTCCAGTGCAGTACTGAGGGAGTGCTGCACTGTCAGAGATGCCGTCGTTTGGATGACCATGGGCTCAATTTTCCCCAATGTCATTTTTTGACGTGTTTTGAAGAGTTATGCCCGTTTTTTGGGGGCCCGACTACACAAATAAAAAGTTGAAAGTTTCCCCGTTTTAACTGTGAATGTGGCCTGCCGCACATTGCCCATAGGCTCTGTGGGTGGAACCGGAGATGTGCCCCAAAAAGATCGGATTGCCAGGGTAACGAGGGACACACTGCGGGCTGAGGCTGGAAAGTGAAGCACACAAGACATTCTGGCCAGCTCACAGCCACCTGCACAAGCACCTTGTGCAGTGCAGCTATTTAAGACAGCAGCTTACCAATATGAAAATATTAAAGAGTCTTTGTGCCAAAGGTCTATCACCCCTCCAACCCTTGTCGGTGCTCGCTGCCGCTCCTAGCCCGGATCAAAAGTCCCCCCTCCCCACAGATACCTCAAAATTGAGAAAGACTTGCTTCCATTCTAAAAGTGAGTTCTCAGGTGACTCTACAGTCCAATATGGGAATTATAGTCTTTGTCACAGGTGGGACAGACAGTGGTTGAAGGAAAGGGTGAGGAGTCTAGTTTGCCGCACCGCTCCTTCCGCTGCCTGCGCTTGATTTCTGCACGCTCTCGACGACGAGACTCGAGTTGCTCAGCGCCCTCCCAGACGCTCTTCCTCCACTTAGAGCGGTCTTGGGCCAGGAACTCCCAGGTGTCGGTGGGGATGCTGCACTTTATCAGGGAGGCTTTGAGGGTGTCCTTGAAATATTTCCTCTGCCCACATGGGGCTTGCTTGCCGTGTAGGAGGTCCGAGTAGAGCGCTTGCTTTGGGAGTCTCGTGTCGGGGCTGCTTCTAGCCCAGGCCAATAGGCCTCCCCGCCCCTGGAGCCAGTGGCACTCCTTGCCCCCCCACCAACCCCTCTCTGCCGCTGCTGTCCCGACTGTGGAACTGGATCTGCTGCTCTGATTTTGTTAACTGCCCAGAAAGTTTTTCAGAGCAGTCACATACGCAGTTTTAAGAAAAATCGGAGCTGGCCAAACTTCCTTAAATGGACAAAATTGGCACAGATGGCAGGTTACGGCCCCAAAGAAGTAAAGCAATCATAGCCTAAAAAAAAAATCATACCTCGGTGAATTACGCTGGCACGGAAACTTTGAGGAAACTTGGAGATTTTAATTCACTCCAAAAAGAGCATGCCAAAAAAATGCGCAGATATCTGGAACCCATTAAACCAAGGCCCCGTCTGCCCTCTTAGGTAAATATAAAAGATTCCATGGCACTATTTCGAAGAAAGGCCAGGGAGTTCTCCCCAGTGTCCTGGCCAATATTTATCACTCAGCCATCATCATTAAAATAGATTAGGGGTATGTTTAACCCACCCCCCACCCAAAATGGGTTAGTGTGTGTCGGGTGGAAGGTTAAAAAGTTGAGGGCTAGAAATTGCGCAGGCCCCGTTTGGGGCGATAACTTTTGCGGGAGCTCAAGAGTATCGCGGGGCGCTATAAAATTAATTCCGATGCAAACTTCTGCTTTAATGCTCCAAGAGGGAAGTGGAGTGCTAAATCAAGCGCTAACACTTCCCTTAGAGTGCTAAAGGGAGCGAGGGGGCGGTATTGGCAGAGCGCTGTACAATGTTCAGTGCAATGCTTCCGTTTTTACAGGTTCCTTCCCTCGCTTGAAGCGGAGGGCCAATGCTGCAGGCATTGAAGGCTAAGGCTAGGAACGGTCGCTACGGCACCTGCGATACATGCATAGCAGCCCCAAGCTCTCAGAGAGTGCAGGGCTGGTCAATCACGGCCTGGAAAAAAATGAAAACACAGCAGTATGAGGACAGTATTAAATTTTGGCCTACCTGACCACCACCGCCTTTAGCGTTCCCCAAGTGGCCGGCCGAGGTGATAACGCCTCCTGCAGCTGTCGTTATCGACGGCCAGCGATGCTGCAGGGGGCGGAAGCGAATTTTACATCCGGGGCGGTAACGTGGCGCTGTGCAACAGATGACATCATGATCTCCGGGGCGCAGGAGATCGAGGCGCTAAGTTCTGGTGCCAGTGCTATCCCGCCAGGGAAGTTCGCGGACGTCGGTGATTTCACCGCGCCTGGTCAGTAAGCCCTTACCGCCGCGTTACTGCCCCCTGGAGGAGCTAATGGGAGGGGCAAAGGAGGCCAATTTCTCCCCCAGAAAATCTGAAACAGGAACCCAACTCGCCTCGAACACACCCACCTCCGGTTTTAACGGAGGCGGGACAAGGGACAGGTGACCAATCTGCTCCTAGGAGGCGGGTCAGTCGTTGAAACCTTTTGAGGAGGCGGCGTGCCTTCATTTTAAATGTTTTTATTTTTAAAACCATGCTAGCCGTGTTTGCTGGGCCTCGGGAAACGCAGCAGGTAAAAGGAAACAAGAGGAGCTGGATACACAAAGCAAGATTTTTTCTACAGCACTGCATGTGGGCCAGGAGAAGCAGGAATGTTTCCTCCCGGCCCAACAAGTTATCCTGTAAACCTCCGTGATCGGTCTGCTCCAACTCCCTGTGATCGGACCTGCCCGACCACCATCTCCATCCCACCCTGCTATCTCTCCCCTCGACCGCCATCTCCCCCTGCCTCCCGACTTGCTCCTCCACAGCCTCCTTGTGCTGTAGACTTTCCCGTCCAATAGGCAGCCTGCCTGTCAATCAGGCTGACTGTCGGATGGGGAACCTGGAGAAAAAATGTAAAAGACATTAAAAACCTGTACTTCCGGATTTCCCATCCATAACTCCTCCCCCCTGCTCAGAATGCAAGTATCGTGGCCATTATCTTATTGCTGTTTGTGGGAAATTGGCTGTCCCATTTCCTGCATTACAACAGTGACTACACTTCAAAAGTACTTCATTTGCTGTGAAGCACTTTGGGATGTCATCAGGTCGTGAAAGTCACTATATAAATGCAATTTCTTTCTTTACCTGGAAGGCCCAGGTTTAACTACCTTACTTGTGGACACTTGATCCCAGCTGGGGAGTGGCAAAAGCATTATGATTGAACTCAGCTTCTGATTGCTGTGGACGAGGTAAATAAAAGCTGCCTGTAGCCAGTTGGAATATGTGCATGTGGGCATTGGGCGGGGACCATGTCAGGCTCAGTGTGCGACCTCCCCTCATGGTCAAAAGGCCTGCAAACACTCACGCTACAGAATGGCACATGAACGGCCATTCAAGTGAGGAACTGAATGGCTGCCAGTGCTTGTGAGACCAAACTACAGCAAATAGTGCCGCAGCTCCAGGAGATGGGGGAAGAAAACAGGGACAAACACGTGTGTTATCTGAATCGAGAGGAGATTGCAGCCCTGAAATTGTTCTCGACTATTTTTTATTATCTTGTATTAAGATAGCTTGAAGTGCATGGGGTGGATTATTTTGTTTGAAACTCAAGGGACAGTTTGATTCGGTCTTTTCTTCAGCTATCAGAGCAGGCATCAATGTCCAGACTCTAAGTAGCTGATATATGCTAACATGCACACTGAAGGATTGTGACACAATTACTGCAGAGTAATTGAATGATATTCAATGGCTGATTATTAGCACATTATACAATGTACACTATGCAATGAGAGTTTTGGGCCGATTTTACTTTTTAAAAAGTAAATTTAACACACAAGAACTCCTATGAAATACTGATGATTTAAAGAAGTGAGTAGCTTTGGAGTTCATAGAGGTTTATGGCACAGAAGGAGGTCATTCAGCCTATTGTGTCTGTGCCGGCCGGAAAAGAGCTCTCCAGCCTAATCCCACTTTCCAGCTCTTGATCCGTAGCCTTGTAGGTTATGGCACTTCAAGTACTTTTTAAATGCAATGAGGTTTTCTGCCTCAACCACCCTTTCTGGCAGTGAGTTCCAGACCCCCACCACGCACTGGGTGAAAAAAATTCCCCTCAACACACCCTTTAATCCTTCTACCAATTACAGTTGATATCGGAAAACTTATGAGGGCGTTTATCTAAACAAAAAATCCTGAAGCAAGAAGAAATCAATGCATAACTCTCGTCCTCTTATGTGGTTCTTTTATCCGTGATGTTTACAGATGGGAACTGGGCAGATGCATTTCCAGGAAGAATTAAAAAGTACTTTGTTCTCAGTCACTACACTGCACCTTTCATTTCTCAAATTACCTCAACTAGATAATAAGCAACGGCATTAGTTTAATAGATAGTAATCCTGTGTTAAAATACAGGCTCAATTGTCATTATTACCCAGGTCCCCAGACGCCAGTATTGTCAGCACCTTACAAGAGCCTAAGCATGCAGGACTGCCTCATCAAGACCATACCTATTAGATATGGTTGTGATTTACCTTCCTGCCAAAGGTAGCAATTACTGTGTAAAGGAAGTAGATAATGATGATAATGATCCAATGGCTGACAAAGGTGCTGAAAGGGAGGGGACAGTATCAGAAGTTATTTATGAATGATACGAAAGATAGTTTCAGCAGTCAGGCCTCCAGCTCAATGACAGTAGCTGGAGAGCATGTTTGCTCTGTACTATTGTAAAAGCTTAGAGTAAAATATAAATTATCCATCAATCCTTTGACAACGGACTGGTGTTTGGAAAGCCTTTGATACTATAAATAGCTCTCTATGCTTAGAAATCAGAGACAAATAATATTGCAATTCATTCAGATGAATTTAAAGTATAGAAATGTCACCCCAAACAAATATTCAGCAGTTGTTATCCACGCACTGACAGTTCTCCCAAGATAATAAGTTTTGACCTCTGAATTTTTGTGCATTACAAATGTTGACTCCACTTTGTATGATGCAGGATGGTTGTATCCGACTGTGGATATTTAATGCAAATTTCCCCAAACAGGACACAGGTCAGCACCATCAGAATGTATATTGTATCCAAGACTAAAAAAAGCGTATAGATCATGGTGGATGTTATTGGTCTTAAATTACCTGGGCAAGAAACAAGATATTAACCTTCTGAAGGATTTTTTAATCCAGAACAGTACCCAAGTTGCAATGGAGGAGTAACTGTTTTAAAACAGAAAGAGAAAGAAAGACTTGGATTTATATAGCGCCTTTCACGACCACGGGACATCTGTTTTAATTTAGGAAACAGTTACATTAAGGGATTCATTCCAGGCTTTAGTTATGCAATCATCGTTTAAAAATGATTGTTTTTCAGTGAAGTGGTGAGCTTTGTTTTATTTTAAAATAAATATTACAAAGAACTTGTTTTAAAGAATTCAATAATGTGCATTTATATAGTGCCTCAGCATGTGCTTCACATCCGTTACAATACTTTTTGAAGTGTAGTCACTGTTGTTATGTTGGTAAAGTCATGAATGGAACCTGAATCAGATTTTAGTTGGATTATTTTAATCCATAATAAGACTCATTCAAATTTTTCCTTTAACCAACATCACCAAAAAAAAATCAGAATTTCAGGTCATTGTCACATTGTTGTTTATGGGAGCTTACTGTCCGCAAATTGGCTGCTGCCTTTCCTACATTACAACAGTGACTACACTTCAAAAGTACTTCATTGGTTGTAAAGTGCTATATATGCAGACTATAGATATCCTCTCTGTGTAGTCACTGCATAGTTGCATAAGATGGAGACTTGTTTATTTGATGTACTATCAATAAGGTTGACACTGTGTCTATACTACTAGAGGGTGTAACTGGTGGAGACCGGGGTTTCCTGCTCTGGTGGCAGGGACTGTATAAAAGGGGAGCCACCATGCAGCTGCCTCACTCTGAAGTTACGAATAAAAGGACCAAGGTCACTACAGTTTGAGTACAACACATTGCCTCGTGGAGTCATTCATAGGTACATCACAGACATAATATAAAGCACTTTGGGATGTCCTCAGGTGTGAATGTGCTATATAAATTCAAGTTCTTTCCTCCTTCTATAAATTCTGATTTTTGAGGGTTACAAAGTATATTTGAATCATTCATTTCTGACCTAGTATGAAAGAGGATTAGAAATTTGATGTGATCTTTTCAGTTTAAATGCCACATGGTTTAAAGGTGGTAATTTGTTTATTTAAATTAATTAGCAATAAAATAAATCCTCCATTTACACATTTTTTGAATAAAACGAATGACTTGATCTGCACATCACTTTAGAACACCCTCATATATCCTAAAATACTAATCAGACTAAGTGAATTGGTTTCCTAGATGGAAATGGTTAATGTGCCAAGCTTATGCAGGCAGACTATGCACAGACCAGGCCATACATTTATCAGCAATTCTACTCACTGCCCAGTGCCAACACATTAGTGCAGCACTCCAGCAGTTGTTAAAGGACTAAGGCCCCAAGTTTCCACACGATAAAAAACGGGCACCCCTCCGAGCTGGGCGCCCATTTTTCGCGCCGGAAAAAAAACGCGCGATTCTGGAGCGCCCTGCAGCTTCATGTCTGCTTGGCGCGGCGCCCAGGGGGGCGGAGCCTACCACTCGCGCCGATTTTGTAAGTGGGAGGGGGCGGGTACCATTTAAATTAGTTTTTTTCCTGCCGGCAACCCTGCGCGTGCGCGTTGGAGCGTTCGCGCACGCGCAGTGTGAAGGAAACATTGGCACTCGTCCATTTTTGTAGTTCTTTGTAGCTGTTTAATTTTTGAACATTTTTTAATAAAAGCACATTGCCATCAGCGCATCAGCACTGAGGCTTCTTGCAGCAGTGAGAAGGCTGCAGGAAGCCTCAGAAAGTTGAGGCAGTCGTTTCCCGACGGCCTCCTCCCCCCACCTGCCGTCGGGAATGGCTGCTGAACTTGTGAGGCTTCCTGCAGCCTTCTCACTGTCTCCTTCCCCCCGCCCGCCGTCGGGAACGGACGGCTTCCTCCTCCCGCCCCCCGCCCCCTGCCTCCGCGGGAACGAACGGCTGCCTCAACTTGTGAGGCTTCCTGCAGCATTCTCCCTGGCTGAAGCACTTTCACACAGGTAGGAAGATGGTTTATTTAATCTTTTCTTTGCTTATAAATTTTTATTCAGGTTGGATTTATTTGTATAATATTTGTATAAGTATAAATAAGGATTTATTATAGAATTTAATGACTTCCCTTCCCCCTCCCCCCCCCCCACCTCGTTCTGGACGCCTAATTTGTAACCTGCGCCTGATTTTTTTAATGTGTAGACAAGGTTTCTTCAGTTCTTCAAAAATCTTCACTTGCTCCATTCTAAGTTAGTTTGGAGTATGTTTTCACTGTGGAAACTTTGAAATCAGGCGTCAGTGGCCAGACACGCCCCCTTTTGATGAAAAAATTCTGTTCCAAAGTGAAACTGTTCTAACTGACTAGAACTGCAGAAAAAAAAAATGTGGAGAATTGCGATTTCTAAGATAGTCCGTTCTCCACCAGTTGCTCCTAAAAATCAGGCGCAAATCATGTGGAAACTTGGGCCCTAAATGTGGGCTATACCTTAAATGCATCCAGACTGAATAGTGGATAGTCAATGTTACAACAATAACTACCAAAAAAGTGAACTTTTTCAATACAACTTAAATGAAAGGGAGGTCACCGAGTTATCATTTGTAATTTTTTCTACGGTCTTGTAGATCAGTGCCTGGAAAAGTAACCCTGTAAATGACAAACCCTGAAAGGGAACCTGTCTATTATCTGCACAACCCAAGGATGGCTTATTTTCCACAGGTTGCAAGTCTCACTAAAACCTGTCACCATTCTGCCAGCGTGAGTCAGTGATTCCCAGTCCACACCACATCTCTCATTTACTGTATCTTTTTGAATCCTTTGAAAATCTTGCTTGCCTCAGGCCCTGACTCCTCTTCAAACTATGGTATCTTTTACACGTCTGTTGCAGGGACAGATTCCGCTTAATGTGTTTGTGGTATAGATACGATTTCAGCTTTCCAAAGGAAACAACAGTTTGCATGGGTTGCTGGGATTGCGAGATCAAGGCACAACATGTTTAAAAAGGATTTAAATGCCAACAATTCCTTACGTGTAAGCGAACAGTTCAAAACTTTTTTCAAAACAAAGAAAGAGCTCTTTTTGTGGTTAAGTTGGTAAATGTGTTGCCTAATTTCAAGCTGAACAATGGTCCCAACTTCATTCCCTAGTCTGCACTGAGTTAGCCAGTAATTGTCAGACAACATTTGGGGCATTGCCATTGGACTCAGGGCCGATGCTGCGCAGGGAAGTATAAAAAAATCATCCAGCAATGCTGTTCCTTAATTGCTTTTAAGTCATAAACTGCTGGAATATGAAGAGATATATATTTCTACTGTATTGTAGATCCCCGCGCTGCTGTTCAATCTTCCCACCCCCCCCTCCCGCCCCCGCCATCCGTGGCGGGATCGTCCGGAATCCGGACCCCCGTCTTGGGCCACTGTCGACCTCTCCCCCACTGACCTCTCTCCCACCTCGGGCCGACTTCTCCTCCGCTTTGGGCCAACTCCACCACCACCCCCCCCCCCTCTGCTTGAACATTCCCCGCCCCCCCCGCCGCTCAACCCCTCCCTCCGCCGCTGCTCAATCTCCCCTCTCCCCTGCCGCCGCTCGACCCCCCCACCCCACAACCGCTCAACACCCCCTCCCCTACCTACCTTGGTCCAGGCGTTTCCGGACTCGGGACGTCGGAAAGACGTTCCGAAGTCCGGAAATACATGAACCTGGTCTCGAGGCTTCCGGATTCTCGACGCTGTAATTGTATATAAAATATATATAGGGATACCGCTCTACAATGCTCAGTTACACCAGCAACAGTCACAGTCTTGCACACAATAACAATGGCCTTTGGATGATATAACACAGGACAATAACATCTGTGGAATTAAACATAAATCATCACCTGGACAAAAGAAAAAGAGAGAAAACCAGAGTGCAGAGTTTATTCAAGGCTGAGATCGATAGAATTTTGGAGTCTAAGGGAATCAAGGGCTATGGAGATCGGGCGGGAAAATGGAGTTGAGGTTGATGATCTTATTGAAAGGTGGAGCAGGCTCAAGGGGCCGTATTTATTATGTTTTTAATGTAAACTTTTTTTTTTAAAAAGGAAGCTGTTTAGCACGCGCACATAGATCAACAATACCCCACAGATTGCTGGATTGAGTTTTTTGCAATGTCACCAAAAGGCTGCTATGCCACCGGGATTACACTTGGCCGGCCATGGCACATGCTGGCAGAGAGAGCTGGGCTCACTGAATACTGCAAGCCCAGTTTATGCACATAGTTTAAATTAACAGCTTCTTGCATTCCTGGTGCATGCCTACAATGGGGCAGCAGTGGGGGAGGGGCTTGCAACCCTTAAAAAACCACAACTACAAAAGCTTGGAGGGAAGTGGCTACATCTTGGAACCTGAAAAAGCTAAAGGCTCAGAAATGACTATGAAAAGTTAGTAGCCATTCCAAAGGCTGTATGAGGGGCGGGAAGAAGTGATTGGCGAGGTGAAAACAAAGGAAAAGCCAATATGGAGGCACAAAACTGAATCTACTGATGGGTGGCAGAGTAATGCTCCTGTTTGGCACTCCAAGCCCCCTTCTCCGAGGATCGCTGTGCCCATGCCTTAATGCCGGGTAGTATATTCCAAACGGGTTCAACGCCATCTCCAGTACCTTCAGGACATGGAACATATTTGGGGGAAAATGGTGCACTTTAAGGAATCTGACAAAATAACACTGTGTACCAAGAAGACACCCAAAATTCCATGTCACAGTGCTCCCTATCCACCTGTTCCACATTTACTGTTTGCCCATGTCAAAACTTTACACAACCTTACAGTTGCATCTCTTGGATGCCCCAATCTCATGAGGGCACACAACCACGACCCAACATACAATCGATCACCTTTCCAAACTCAAATTTTCCGTGGACTTTCTACAAAACATTACTGAAACCTAATCTAGCTGCCTGATCGTTTATAGACGCACACATGTCTGTGACTGTGCTTGTTTTCCTTCTACTGACAGCATCTCAAAACTTCTTAATGTACAAGAGATTGGTGAATTTGCCAGGTCTCAAAATGCCAACAGTCGTCTACTTGACCAGGATTCACATAACCACAGCTGGTTCACTTTGTATCAATGTTAAACAAGGTGGCTTGAAGCTATTCCATCTGTTTCTGTTTTAATGTGGAACAGCAAATAATCTGGGGATGCTTAGCGACTTAATAATTAGCCATTTTCTAATTAATTTGGAATTCAATTTAAATGAACATTTCAAGACTGGTAGTTTGACAACCTCAAAAGCTGCACAAACATCAACACATCGCAAGCAATGTTTGAAAAAGCTCGAGTTAAAGGGGCTGTATCGTCTTTTTCGGAGGACAATTACTGATAACCTCGGTTCCTGCAACATCCTCTTTTGCAAACCTGTCATTTCGCATTGGTTGAGGCAGATCCCACGGAAGTGCACACAATCTCGCCACTGGTTGAAATAATAAATAGTTGAATGTCCAGCCTGTCACTGTTGTGGGACAGGGATCGTCAGCAATTGGTTCTGGAAGAGCTAAGTGTCACTTTCCTCATGATTCCTCATGTTGACAGCATGTGAAGGTGACATAATATGATGGAATGTTGTGTCGTGTCTCAATCACTGCCATGACAAGCAGCTCAAGGTGGTCTCGGCACACATTCCCCCTATTGGCTCACTATGTTTATCTATTGAGTAGCTGAGCCAGGTTCAATCCCCAGTCTGGGATGAGTTAGCTGATCCTAACAGGGAAAATTATAAGACCTTGGGTGAGGATAGAATGCAAGTTGGGTGTAATGCCCCTACAGTGGAATAGCCTGCTAACACTCACTGTCAAGACTGCCCTGCAACTTGGACAAGGTACCAGAGTGTGACTGGCAGCTGCGGAACTATACCCTAAGCAGAATCAACATCCTCAGATAGAAAAAAAAGACATACATTTATATAGAGCCTTCACGACCACCGGACGTCTCAAAGCGCTTTACAGCCAATGAAGTACTTTTGGAGTGTAGTCACTGTTGTATTGTAGGAAACGCGGCAATCAATTTGCGCACAGCAACTCCCACAAACAGCAATGTGATAATGACCAGATAATGTTTTTGTTGTGTTGATTGAGGGATAAATATTGGCCAGGACACCGGGCATAACTCCCCTGCTCTTCTTTGAAATAGTGCCATGGGATCTTTTACGAGCAGACAGGGCCTTGGTTTAACGTCTCATCCGAAAGACTGCACTTCCGACAGTGCAGCACTCCCTCAGCACTGCACTGGAGTGTCAGCCTAGATTTATGTGCTCATTTTCCTGGAGTGGGATTTAAACCCACAACCTTCGGACTCAAAAGCGAGGGTGCGACCCACCGAGCCACAGTGAAAGGATAAAAATGGCAAAACAAGGAAATAAATACTGAAAACAGTCACTAGTTTTTGAAACTTAATAAATAGTAAACATCTGATGTACATAGCACATGGGAAGAACGGGAAAAGATAGATACTGCAGTATAAACACATTGGTGAATTTTACATATTGTAAACTTTGAACATAATCAGATACATCTCTAGTATCTATGAAATGCTGTAGTTCCACAGTGCTCGACTAATAAACTGCCTATCACTTGTCTATTATACCAGAGCTGTGATTTGTTTAAGTGAACCTCAGCTAGTTTAAGTGGAACAAATACTTGCAGAAAAAGAAGTGTCCTTTGTTAAAGTCACCAACTACACTCGTGTGGTTCCTATGGTGTTCCTCAAGACTTTCCCAGGGCTTTGCATTATATTCCAGCCTGGTGATTTTGACAGGCACAGCAAGTAATGCTGAACTGGGTCAACATGATGCCAGCCAGATCAAAATGCACAGATTTCATCGCAAAAAAATCTCTTTGTTTGGGGAAACCAGTGTTCCCACAGATGCACAACAACTGTCATCAAGCATGACCTGCACTAAACCAAGAGGTCACATTTCAATAATCTTACTATTTCTTTAGCAACGGTACAGTAGGTGGATTTAAAACCTATTAAAAGTTGAACCTTTGCAGCAACCTTTGGAAGCAGAACATTGGATTCCCAAAAATTAAGCTCTCAAGTGTAAATTTTAGCTAAAATGGTCATTGAGCTCCAACAGCTCTCCGTTAGAAAGTATGAACAGTTTTCAGCCAGACAGCTAGGGAAGCATTTAATTGTGGAACAATTATTCATCTTCAAGATGGGGAATGGGGTCGGGGGCGGGGGGCGGGGGGCGGGGGGTGCAGGGGAGGAGAAGAGGACAAGTCCAACTCCACAGAACTAAATCATCCATCAGTCTATTGTGCAAAATCATTTCCAACTGCACGGATTTCTACGGGGTTGAAATTGCTCTCTGCCCCGTTTGGGTTGTTGAATTACCGCCCCAATCGATGGGGCGAGGAATAGAGGGAAATTGCCTTCTTTTCCTGTGAAAAATCCTTGGGACGGTGTTTGGGGTGGCAGAGGGAAGGGGGGGCGGATGGTGTGAGAGGGGCAGAAGAGAGTTGGACATGCCATAGAAACATAGAAAATAGGTGCAGGAGTAGGCCATTCGGCCCTTCGAGCCTGCACCACCATTCAATAAGATCATTCATCTCAGTCCCTCTTTCCTGCGTTCTCTCCATACCCCTTGATCCCTTTAGCCGTAAGGGCCATATCTAACTCCCTCTTGAATATACCCAACAAACTGGCATTAACAACTCTCCGCAGTAAAGAATTTCACAGGTTAACAACTCTCTGAGTGAAGAAGTTTCTCCTCATCTCAGACCTAAATGGCTTACCCCTTTATCCTTAGATTATGTCCCCTGGTTCTGGACTTCCCCAACATCGGGAACATTATTCCTGCATCTAACCTATCCAGTCCTGTCAGAATTTTATATATTTCTATGAGATCCCCTCTCATCCTTCTAAACTCCAATGAATACAGGCCTAGTTGATCCAGTCTCTCCTCATATGTCAGTCCTGCCTTCCCAGGAATCAGTCTGGTGAACCTTCACTGCACTCCCTCAATAGCAAGAATGTCCTTCCTCAAAACTGAACACAATATTCCAGGTGAGGCCTCACTAAGGCCCTGTACAACTGCAGTAAGACCTCCTTGCTCCTATACTCAAATCCCCTAGCTATGAAGGTCAACATACCATTTGCCTTCTTCACCGCCTGCTGTACCTGCATGCCAACTTTCAATGACTGATGTACCATGACACCCAGGTCTCATTGCACCTCCCCATTTCCTAATCTGCCGCCATTCAGATAATATTCTGCCTTCGTGTTTTTGTCACCAAAGTGGATAACCTCACATTTATCCACATTATAATGCATCTGCCACGCATTTGCCCACTCACCTAACCTGTCCAAGTCACCCTGTAGCCTTTTAGCGTCCTCCTCACAGCTCACACCGCCACCCAGCTTAGTGTCATCTGCAAACTTGGAGATATTACACTCAATTTCCTCATCCAAATCATTAATGTATATTGTAAATAGCTGGGGTCCCAGCACTGAGCCCTGCGACACCCCACTAGTCACTGCCTGCCATTCTGAAAAGGATCCGTTTATCCTGACTCTCTGTTTCCTGTCTGCCAACCAGTTCTCTATCCACATCAGTACATTACCCCCAATAGCATGTGCTTTGATTTTGCACACCAATCTCTTGTGTGGGACCTTGTCAAAAGCTTTTTGAAAGTCCAAATACACCACATCCACTGGTTTTCCCTTGTCCACTCTGCTGGTTACATCCTCAAAGAATTCTAGAAGATTTGACAAGCATGATTTCCCTTTCATAAATCCATGCTGACTTGGACCGATCCTGTCACTGCTTTCCAAATGCGCTGCTATTTCATCCTCAATAATTGATTCCAACATTTTCCCCACTACTGATATCAGGCTAACCGCTCTATAATTACCCGTTTTCTCTCTTCCCTCCTTTCTTAAAAAGTGGTGTTACATTAGCTACCCTCCAGTCCATAGGCCGCGTTGTGCTGATGCTTAGCTATGTCCCTCCTCTTCATTTAAAGGGGAGGGATGCTGCGAGGCCTTCTTGGTGCCCACTGGGCCACCAGGGAGGGTTTCGGCCTGGCCAGCTAGCCGGTACCCAATAGGGGGTGCTGGGCTGCCTATTGGCGGCCCGGCCGAACCTGTGGCCGCCATTGTCGGGCCGATTGCAGAGTTGGCCGACAATCAAAATAAAATGAGCGGCCGCCCAGCCACTGGTAGGTTCCCGCCACACGAAGCTGTTGGGGGCGCCGACAAGCGGTGGAACGATTTTGGAGATTTTCTGGGCGGGGACCAGGCACTGCGCACTCTTATGACATTACTACCGCTGTTCGCACAGGAGCGGGGCAGTCAGATTCTGCTCCTCAAAACATCAAAAGGGCAATGTCCCGATTGTCGGGAGAGTCCACACGACTGGGCAGAAACTCATTACGCCCCATTACCGCCTCTTTGCTCTGTCTATCCCACTCTCTGATACAGAAAACAGAATGATGACAAAATACAAGAGTGGCAGCAGTGACAGATAACAAGATAGAGGAGAAGGGAAGATAACGGCCCTGAAATTCCGATGTCCCGGGTCCTTACGAAGTTTCTACGGATCCGGGAAGGCATCAGAAAGCCGGTTTTCAGCGTGCAATGCACATGCGCTGAAAACCGCCTTTTCCGATCTGTCAAGTTTCTGGCTTGACAAATCCAACGCATATCGGGAGCGAGGACACTTGCAGGGCGAGTTTTCGATATTTACGAATATCTTGCCCAGCAAATGTCCTTTAAAATCTTGCACCTGAAAAAGCAGGCCTATTGCCTACTTTTACAGGCGCAAGTGTTTAAAAATGCACAAAAACATTTTAAAATAAAGTTAGAAAAACACATTTTATTGGTTAAAAACTCTCCCCACTACGGTAAGTTTATTTTAAGGTTTAATTAAAAAATCTTATAAAAAAAAAATTTCCAGACTTTTTAAAAAACAACTTAAATTTAAATGAATGTTAAATATGTGGTTCATTTTCTATTTTTTATTGTGTTTTGGGTGTTTGGGGGGGTTTTCTCATTCACAGTAATAGGAGTTCCAGACCCGCAGTCACAGGAGGCCTCAGGCTCGGAAGTTCCAACGGGCGCAGCAGCAACTGGTAAGTGCGCATCTTTTTTCTCTTTTTCTTTCGTTTGCCCGCGGGAAGAGCTTGACCAGAATTTCAGGGCCATGATATTTGAATTTCACACCAATTTACTCAACAAAGCACAAGAAGGTATTCTTTACAATTGTTTTGACGGGATAACGGCAATAATTGATTCTGGATATCAGGAATTTAGGTTTTAAGAAAGGACGCGACTCCTGCCAATGAACCGGAAATGTTGGCATTGCGCTGTTCCAGTGGGTTTTTTTGTTTCGTTGGGTTAGTACACTCAGAGCAGATTTGAAGTGACCCACTTGCTGTTTTCAATTTTATGAATGGTATTGATCTAGGAACATGGGGAGGCCGAATGGGGCGGGAAGGCCTTTCCGAAAGGACGCATGCGGATGGTGCAACCCATCCGGAATTGCCCTCGGGCTGTGCATCGATCCCTTACCGACTGGTGTCGACTCCTTTTTGGCCCCGCGGTGGAAATTGTGACGCGGGACGCAGCCGCCGCCAGTTGGTGTGCCCAACAGCTTCACATGGCGGGAAGCTGCCAGTGGCCGGGTGACTCTGCACTCGGCCCGACAATGGCGGCCGCTGGTTTGGCCGGGCCACCAACAGGCGACCTACCTTGGGTGCCGGGCCACTGGACCGGCCGAAGCCCTCCCTGGTGGCCCAGTGGGCGCCAAGGAAACCTTGCTGGGCCTTGCAGCGGCCATCCCCTTTAAGTGAAGGGGAGGGACATTGCTATGCAGCAGTGCGGCACATCCACGTCACACTGACGTGCTCAGCGCGGCGCTAAATGACACAGCCCACCTTCCGCCCCACTCCCAATTCTCTCCGTCCCTCTCCCACTCCCAACACCGCCCCGATCATTTCTGTTCACAAAAGGGCCGGTTTCCTCCAATCTCCTCCCCATCTATACTGGCGGTAATTCATTATTTAATTTGAATTGTCCGCCCCACACACGGTGAAGGGCAATTTCAGCCCCAGGATTACATAGGATATCTGGCACAAAAACAGGCCATTCAGCCCAACCTGTCCATGCCGCCGTTTATGCTCCACGCGAGCCTCCTCCCATCTTTCCATATCTAATTCTATCAGCATAACCCTCCATTCCTATCTAGCCTCCCCTTAAATGCACCTATACTATTCACACCAACCACTCCCTGTGGTGGCGAGTTCCACATTCTCACCACTCTCTGGGTAAAGAACTTTATTCTGAAATCCCCATTTGATTTCTAAGTGACAATCTTATATTGATGGCCTCTAGTTATGCTCTTCCCCACAAGTGGAAACACTCTCTCTATATTCACTCTATCAAAACATTTCAGAATTTTAAAGACCTTTATTAGGTCAGCCCTCAGCCTTCTTTTTTCAAGCGAAAAGAGACTCAGCCTGTTCATCCTTTCCTGATAGGTATACGCTCGCATTTCTGGTATCATCTTTAGAAATCTTCTCTGCATTCTCTCCAGTGCCTCTTTATCCTTTTTAATAATATGGCGAGCAGAACAGTTCCAGGCAAACTATCCACTTTGGTGACGGCTTCAAATACCAGGAAAACGAGTTAAAAATTACAATGTAAGGAGTAAGGAGGGAAGTCAGGTGGAACCTTTCCCCCCCCCCACAAAGGCTAATAGAGTTGTGGAATAAATGACCAAGGAAGGCCACCAGGCATTGTAAATAGGTTCAACAAATAATTTGCTGGTTGACTGGAGAGGGAAGAGATGGAGGGATATGTAGAGAAGGGGAGTTGGCAGAGTCAATAATCAATGTTCCCTTTAAGCAGCACAATACTCTGGAGCTCCCACACAGCTGCATTTAAATGGCAAAAATCCTGCATGTGCGTTACTCTGAATAGGCCACGCAGCCCCTTAAAGAGGCCATGCACACAAAAAAAATTCAAGGAAACCTTATTGATAACTAACAAAATAGATAAATGTGTTGGGGCGAACTGCCTTTTCTTTTCCTAAAAATTATTTTATTTTACTAGAAAGGATAAATGGATAAATACATTCACTTCAAAAATAAATAGTCAAAGTATTTTTATTTAAAGTGATCTTTTGTGCTTCCTCATTGGCCTAATTGGTAAATGAACTGTCCCGGTGTAAAATCAATCAACTCAGACCAGAAGGTATTCGGTTCGATTCCTGGCCTGTGCTGAGTTAGCTGATCAGTTGACCTTAGCAAAAGCAGGAAATTGATTGTTACAGTTAACTTCAGTGTCCCTGGACAAAGGTCACCAAGAGTACCCAGGAGTATTGCTATCCAGTGACTTCTGCTGGCATAGAGAATTGAGAGACTGTGGAAAAGGCAGAAAAAGTATGAGAGCAATTTTAACCCTACCTGTTTTGTTGGAAACTGGCTAGGCAGGTAATTAAAATCACCCAGGTTATTTACTCACCCTCCAACCGCCGGGATCCCATTATCCATAATTTTGGCACATGCTTCTGAACTGGCAGCTAAGCCACCTGCCTAAAGCCTGGTGGGGCCTCAATGACCTGCGCAGATAGTTGTCCAATGATGTCATCGGGCCTTGACTAAAGCTGGCCTGAATGAAGAAGCTGGTGCTGCTGCATTCCCACCAGGTAAAGTCAGGCGACAAGAGGATCTGGGACCAGAAGAGGCCAGATGTTTATTTTTATTATCCTTGTGAAACTAGCAGGAGCAGGACTGCTCTGGGCCTCACAAGGAAAGATTAGGCTTTCCCTTACCCCAGACCTCTACCTTTCATCTCACATGACCCCTTCCCCACACCCACCTCCATGCCAGCGGGTACCCAACTTTCTGCATTCCAACGGCCACTTCCGGCTCATGCAGACAGTGGACCGGCAGCATGTTATTGAGGCCCAGGAGTTAAAATACCCCGGGTCTGTTTTGGGTCGGTGAGTTTCTAACTCAATCCACCACCACCCATCCAGAGTTAAAATTGGAGCCTATGCCAGCAGTCAAGATTAAATTGGATAGGCAGATGAAGAAAAAGGGGTTGAAGAATTATGGGAACAGGGTGGGTGAATGTGCTTCCAACTATTTGCTTGTGTGTTGGATAAACACCAACATGGACTGGTTGGACCGAATGGTCTCTTTACACATTGTATCGTCGATGTATTTCTGGGTCAGTGAACAAGTACGTGCCTTAGGCAAGGCCGGCATCATGCTTGCCGGTAATGCCTCTGGGGCCAAACTGCCTACCGGCATTCACTGTCCCACATTAAGAATGATCGTGTCAGCAAGGTCTCAGAAGGCAGGGGAATAAAGTAACCTTCCCTGAAGCGAGTTATCATTCTCTGCCGCCGACCTGCACCCACCAGGTACACACATCGGGAAATTACGCACCCCAACTCATGAGTTCCCGTCTATTTGTTTTCATGGTTGGAAAATCATGGGCTGGGGAGGGCGAGGTGTACAATTTCCCAATACCTGCTCCTGGCACAAGCAGTTCTGCGCTGGGAGTACCGAAACCAGAAAATCTCCCCTTGCTGCATTGGAGTGTCAGCTGTGGCTCAGTGGGTGGCATCCTCACCTCAGAGTCAGCAGGTTGTGGGTTCAAGTCCCACTCCACAGACTTGAGCACAAAAATCTAGGCTGACACTCGGGTGCAGTGCTGAGGGAGTGCTGCACTGTCGGAGCTGCCATCTTTCGGATGAGATGTGGACGGAAAGGATCCCAGGGCATTATTTCGAAGAAGAGCAGGGGAGCTATCCCTGGTATCCTGGCCAATATTTATTCCTCAATCAGCATCACTAAAAACGGATTATCTGGTCATTATCACATTGCTTTTTGCAGGAGCTTGCTGTGCTCAAATTGGCTGCTGTGTTTCCAACATTACAACAGTGACTACACTTCAAAAAGTACTTCATTGGTTTTAAAGCACTTTAGGACATCCGGTGGTCACAAAAGGCGTGATATAAATGCAAGTCTTTCTTTGTTTTTGAAAATACAATTGAACATTTCTTCTGTTTATTTATCCACAGCTGGGCCTACTTCAATGACTTTCTAACGGTATATTTGTTTTGCTGTTGGGCACCATCATTGTGACATTTCTGATTTTAAATTTGGCTTGATGTCAATACAGTCGGGAACAGATTTCCGCCCCACCCCGCAACCCCCCCCCACCCCACCACCCCCCCCCACGCCACCCCATCTTGTACTTTGCATCACGGCTAGCATAATGTTACAGGGCCCACAACATCCGACTGTCGAGGCTGCAGAATATGATACTCCAGCCAGTAGACCCATCAAGACTGACATAAACAATCACGAATGATAGGCTGACCTCAAATCCACAGCCTCCGCATTGGTTTCAAACACGATATTCCATAACTGGTTACTCCAACAATGATGAATAGTTGCTGTCAGATCTTTTCTTGCAGCCATCAGTCATTGGTGTCACAATCATTCCAAAACAATGGAGCCAGGGGAAAAAAGGACACTGTCGGTGAAGGGGAAACTCTACATCATAATAATAGGCCAAAACTGGCCATTACCTTCTTTCCAGTATACGACCATGCAAGATTAATGCATGGTCATTAGATTTCTTTTGAAAAGAAAAGGAATTTCTGACTATATATATATATATATATATATATATGAAAAAAAAATCAGATAAAAGCTCTGTGTTCACAATGACAGTGGGGTGATTTGAATCCTACCCTGGTCGTTGGGAATGGGGTGGCCACACAGTTACAATCACCTTTCATGCTTCCTCATTGGATTAATTGATAAAGGAGCTGTCCCAGTGTAAAATGAACCAACGCAGACCAGAAGATATTTGGTTCGATTCCTGGCCTGTGCTGAGTTAGCTGATCAGCTGACCTTAGGAAAAGCACAAATTTGATTGCTGCAGCTAACCTCAGTTGGGGAAAAGTTCACCAAGACTATCCAACCTTACTGCCTCTTTCCGCTCAATTCTTGCCCACCACCTGCCACCATTTTAATTGGGCCATTATTTTAGGCGGCCAAGGTGCCTGCCTGACACAGATAGGAACCTCATTAGTACATGTAAACTGGGATCCTATGATGTCATTAGCACCCCGACACAATTTTAACTGCCCACTGAGTGAAATCAGTGAAGTAGGCCCAGCTATGGATAAATAAACAGAAGAAATGTTAAATTGTATTTTCAAAAAGAAAGACTTGTATTTATTTCACGCTTTTCACAACCACCTGACGTCCTAAAGTGCTTTAAAACCAATGAAGTAATTTTTGAAGTGTAGTCACTGTTGTAATGTAGGAAACACAGCAGCCAATTTGAGCACAGTAAGCTCCCACAGAAAGCAATGTGATAATGACCAGATAATCCGCTTTTAGTGATGCTGATTGAGGAATAAATATTGGCCAGGATACCAGGGATAACTCCCCTGCTCTTCTTCGAAATAATGCCCTGGGATCCTTTCCGTCCACGTCTCATCTGAAAGATAGCAGCTCCGACAGTGCAGCACTCCCTCAGCACTGCACCCAAGTGTCAGCCTAGATTTTTGTGCTCAAGTCTGGAGTGGGACTTGAACCCACAACCTGCTGACTCCGAGGCGAGGGTGCTACTCACTGAGCCACAGCTGACACTCAAATGCAACAAGGGGAGATTTTCTGGTTTCAGTACTCCCAGCGCAGAACTGCTTGTGCCAGGAGCAGGTATTGGGAAATTGTACACCTCGCC
Source organism: Pristiophorus japonicus (assembly GCF_044704955.1). Classification (NCBI taxonomy): domain Eukaryota; kingdom Metazoa; phylum Chordata; class Chondrichthyes; family Pristiophoridae; genus Pristiophorus; species Pristiophorus japonicus. The sequence continues at coordinate 103,383,263 of NC_091993.1, forward strand.
CTCCCCAGCCCATGATTTTCCAACCATGAAAACAAATAGACGGGAACTCATGAGTTGGGGTGCGTAATTTCCCGATGTGTGTACCTGGTGGGTGCAGGTCGGCGGCAGAGAATGATAACTCGCTTCAGGGAAGGTTACTTTATTCCCCTCGCTTTCTCTCACTTGCAGGCACTAACCTGCGCTGGAGTATGGGTCCATGGCGACCTGCCTTCTGAGACCTTGCTGACACGATCATTCTTAATGTGGGACAGTGAATGCCGGTAGGCAGTTTGGCCCCAGAGGCATTACCGGCAAGCAAGATGCCGGCCTTGCCTAAGGCACGTACTTGTTCACTGACTCAGAAATACATCGACGATACAATGTGTAAAGAGACCATTCGGTCCAACCAGTCCATGTTGGTGTTTATCCAACACACAAGCAAATAGTTCAAAGCACATTCACCCATCCTGTTCCCATAACCCTTCAACCCCTTTTTCTTCATCTGCCTATCCAATTTAATCTTGACTGCTGGCATAGGCTCCAATTTTAACTCTGGATGGGTGGTGGTGGATTGAGTTAGGAACTCACCGACCCGAAACAGACCCGGGGTATTTTTAACTCCTGGGCCTCAATAACATGCTGCCCGTCCACTGTCTGCATGAGCTGGAAGTGGCCGTTGGAATGCAGAAAGTTGGGTATCTGCTGGCATGGAGGTAGGTGTGGGGAAGGGGTCATGTGAGATGAAAGGTAGAGGTCTGGGGTAAGGGAAAGCCGAAAGTTTCCTTGTGAGAGTTGTTGATGCCAGTTCATTGGATATATTAAAGAGGGAGTTAGATATGGCCCTTACGGCTAGAGGGATCAAGGAGTATGGAGAGAAAGCTGGAATGGGGTATTGAAGTTGCATGATCAGCCATGATCCTATTGAATGGTGGTGCAGGCTCGAAGGGCTGAATGGCTTACTCCTGCACCTATTTTCTATGTTTCTAAGTTTACTCCCGGTTAAAATCCCTCACATTGACCACATACTTTTGTTTTAAAAAGAAATCACTGTTGTGAACTGCAGGGAATCAATCAGGCCTCTCTTCTTCCGAGGCATTGCATGATGTCTCTCCCGGCCCTTCCCTACCAAACATCCTAAGTGGTTCGATCGAAAAAAATAGAGGCAAGACTTCAGAATGACCCATGAGTCAAACCAGAGGTGCCCGCCCCCAGAAAAGCATATTGCTGCTGGGTACTCTGTATCCTTAGTGGTAACATAATATTCCTTGTTTGGACTCTCATTGGGATTAATGGTATTGAATATACAGACCAATTAAGCCCCCCTTTTGAGGCAATACTCTCTGATCTCCGCTGATAGTAATAGGCACACAACAAATGGCCTCACTGACCCTGAACCAGGAAGGAGGAAATGCTAATGAGGCTCCCCATTCTTAATTGCTATCCAGCATCTCTGCCGAAAAAAATACATGTGATTTGATGTCGAGTGACAGGGAGGATCAGGTCCGATTGTGAGCCCCCTCCCATTGAATAGTCTGTTGACATTCACTATCGCGGCCTCTACTTGAAGAATTTCTCACTTGAGTGAAGTACAGTGGACAGGTTGCATAATTGGACACATACATCAGCACAGGCTGAACAGGTACCTGAGGATGAGGGACTTACAGGGTTACGGATAAAAAGCAGGGAGGGGGGTAACCAAGCACGACAGCTCTTTCAGAGAGCCAGCACAGGCACAACAGGCCGAATGGCCTCTTTCTGTGCGGCAAGTTTCTTGGACTCGATGATGAGTGAGCGCCTTCAGCAGAACAGAGAAATGAGAAAACAGTGGAGGAAGTATTTCTACATTTCAGTGGACAATCTGTAAAGAAGTCCACTAATAGAGCAGGTATAAAGGGGGCATTTCTGTGTGTGGATCTGTCATTGAAGCAAACATGAAATTCAATATTTTTACAAACCTGTTTAAAGCCTATTTTGGAACTATTTAGATATTTAAAAATTTAAACAATTTGTTTCATCACCCATTGATAAAACGATATAAACAGTGCTGTTAACCAGAGTCTGACATCTGCTGCCATAGAAACAAGAGATTATTAAACAGACTTAATGCTCTCCTCCAATTGGTTGGAAGATCAGCAATGCACACTGATCAAAGCTTCGGGTCTTGTTCTTGTAACTTGATCACAATCACCAGGGTGCAGCAGAGATTGTAAAACGTTAAAATAATTTGCACATATTAAAATTCCAAAATTTCCAACCTTCACACATCCTACGCTAACACATACATATTGCATTCACTCATCCACTTTCCTTTGACTAATCACCAAACCCACTATTTGCTATTACGTGCCATCATTTATTTCTAAGTTTGGAAAACACTGGAACGAAGAGATAAATTATCCACGGATGTAAGAATGTGTGTCGTCGGGTCCTGAACTAAACATGCTGCTCTAGAAGCGTGCCACTGATGGGTGTCATAGTGAGAGGGAATTATTACATACAGGTTTGCCGCTGTTACTGTCTGCCTGGACACACTGTTATTTTTCATGGATGAGCTGGTTAAAATACAGGGAGACATTGCACAAACATTATAAGTGTCCGCAACCAAACACAACTGGCTTCTTTTTAAAATTGAGAAACCAACGTGAAAAGGTCATGGCCTGTGTTTTAGGGCACTGCCAAGTTGAGAAACTTAATAAGAGACAATGTAAATAGGAAGCAGTAATTACATGATGTCAAGCTCGGGTTTTAAGAGCTTGAATATTGTAGTGGGCAAAAAAAAAAAAGGGGAGTTATACAGGATTTAGGATCTGGCAAAGAATGAGTTAGAGTAGGAGACTGGATAGTGAGGGGCCGAAATTGCCACCCTCCTTAAGGTCCATTGCCACCTCTAAGAGGTAAGGCCTTTCCGACCGGGGGCAGGCAGATGGGCCGACCCATCAGGAATTGCCCCCGGGCCAGCAGCATCAGAAACATGTTTCCGCCCCACCCAGCCTGCCCACCCCCTTACCGCCCGGTAGCGAGCACTTATCACCCGGTGAGGGTAATTGCCCTGCGGGAGCGGAGCGGCCGCCAGTTGGTGCTCCAGACAGCTTTTCCCGGTGGGAAGCTGCCAGTGGCTGGGCGGCCCTAAAATGGGAGGGTGCTCCACTGCGGCCACCATTTTATTTTCATTGCCGGGCCGACTTTAGAGTCGGCCCGTCAATGGCAGCCACGGGTTCGGCCGAGCCACCGACAGGCAGCCCGGCACTCCCTCTTGGGTACCGGACCGCTGACCCGGCCAAAGCCCTCCCTGGTGGCCCAGTGGGCGCCACTAAAGTGGCTGCAGAGCTCGCAGCGGCCTTCCCCTTTAACTGAAGGGGAGGGACGCTGCTACGCGACGCGGCACATCCGCATCGCGCTGACATCATCAGCGCTGATGACACCGCCTTCCTTCTGCCCCGCTCCCACCCCACTTCTACCCGAAACATCGCCCCAATGACATCACAGAGGAAAAGAGGGCAAAATCCCTCTATTCTCCGCCCCATAGATTGGGGTGGAGAATAATCATTTAATTCGAATTGTCCGCCCCAAACGGGCAATTTTGGCCCGAGTCTTGATTTCAATGCAGTGGAGACGCAGAGAGCAAAAGTATGTAGGATGGCATATTTGTAAATTAGGAGGAACAGGAAGAGGACATTTCAGAGGAGCACTGACCATGGTAATATTGATAAAATAGGAGAAAGGCAACAATGGTTAAAGTGGAGAGTGGTGGAGGTTAGAGGTGAGAGAGGGATCACCGAACAGATTACAAAACTTTTTGTATCCTGTCCAAAAATGTGAGGAAGGAAATAGAAAGAAAAGAATGACTTGCATTTATATAGCGCTTTTCACGACCACCGGACATCTCAAACCGCTTTACAGCCAATTAAGTACTTTTGAAGTGCAGTCACTGTTGGAATGTGGGAAACGCGGCAATCAATTTGCGCACAAGCAAACTCCTAGAAACAGCAATGTGATAATGACCAGATAATTTGTTTTTCTGTTATGTTGATTGAGGGATAAATATTGGCCAGGACACCAGGGATAACTCCCCTGCTCTTCTTCAAAATAGTGCCATGGGATCTTTTACATCCACACGAGAGGGCAGACGGGGCCTCGGTTTAATGTCCCATCCAAAAGACGGCACCTCCGACACTGCAACATTCACTCAGCATTGCACTGGAGTGCCAGCCTAGATTTTTTTGTGCTCAAGTCTTGAACCCACAACCTTCTGACTCAGAGACGAGAGTGCTACCCACTGAGCCACAGCTTCCGCTGTTAGGAGGTAGAAGAACTATTCCAGATACATTCAAGCTTTCGTGAACCCGGGCTTCTAGAAATACTAAGAGCTGTAGAGGTGAACAGAATTATTTGGCACATAAGAAGAAATGTAACTTATTGAACGCAGCTTTAGCAATGGCGATGTGGCAGTTCCATTTGAGATAGTGGGAGTAATTGTAACTTCAAGTGATAGCATAAAATAGGCAATAACAATAACTAAAAGAGATCTGACCGAGGTGGACTGGAATCAAAAATGAGCTTGTAAAACAGTAAATAAGCAATGGGAGGCCTTCAAAAAGGAGATGGTTCACGTATAGACTAAACACATTTCCACAAGGGGGAAAGGAAGGGTATCCAAAGCTCGAGCTCCCTGGATGACGAAAGATATAGGGGCCGAAATTGCTCCGCGCCCCAATCGGGGGCAGTAACCCTCCCGGCCAGGACTTTTATTGCCTGGCCCGGAAGTCCCACCCCCAACACAGAATTGGGCATGTGCGCCCCTCAAAGGAAGCAGAGTGCTGGAGGGGAGGGGTACTCCCGGAGCGGAGTCCAGCACCGCAATCAGGAGCCCAGCACTACGCGGAGCATTCAAGTCGCACTAATGTGCTATATTGTCCCTCCCCTTCATTTAAAGGGTGAGCCGCTGTGCACTCTGCAGGCCCTTTAGTGGCCTGCCACTGGGCCACCAGGGACGCAATCGACCGGGCCACTGGCCCGACACCCAAAACAGTGTGCCGGGCTGCATGATGGCAGCCCAGTCGACGCGAGGGCCGCCATTGTCGGGCCGATGCAAGAGTCGGCCGACAAAATAAAATGGTGGCCTGGGGCGCTGAGGGCCTCTTCTTTGAGGGGCACCCCGGCAGCGGATGTCCGCCTGCTTTGCGCGCCATGAAACTGTCACGGTCAGGCTCGTGCCAGCCTCGCGGCCCGCGGGGCAATTTTCCCCCGCGGGACGCAAAGGGGTCGGCATAGGACGGTAAGGGGTTGGCGCATACGGCGATGGTGTCATCACCTGGCCTGCGCCGGCCCGTGGCGCTAATCATGGGGCATGGCGCTACCAGGACAGCGTTCCCCCCCACCCCCTCCGGGGCAATTTCCCGGGAGACGCCATCACTCCCCTCGCCCGGGCGATAAATCCACTGCACCCTGTTAACATCCCCCCCCTCCCCCGAGGTGTTAACGGGGCTTTAGAAAGGGGCAATTACGGCCCCATAAAGATTAAAATGAAACAGAAAAAGGAGTCTTTTGATAAATATTAGGCTCGTAATTCAGTCGAGAACTAAGCTAAATACAAAAAAGTACAGAGGAGAACTGAAAAAGGAAATAAGAGGGGCAAAGAGAATGTATGAGAGTAGATTAGCAAATAGCATAAAAGGGAACCCAGAATCTTTTATAAACAAATAAATAGTAAAAGGGTAGATAAAGAAAGGGTAGTTAAAGACAGGGTGGGACCAATTAGGGACCAAGAGGGAAATCTTCTTGTGGAGGCAGAGGACATGGTTGAGGGGCTAAATCAGTACTTAGCATCCATCTTCACTGAAGAGGAGGATGCTGCCAATGTCACAGTAAATTGGATAGCAAATATAGATAAAGAGGAGGTACTTAAAAAGGTGGCAACGCTCAAAGTAGAAAAGTTACCTTTTCTACTTCGGAAGCATCCTAGGTTGCTAATGGAAGTAAGGGTGGAAATTATGGAGGTTCTGACCACAATCTTCCAATTCTCCTTCGATATAGGTGTGGTGTTAGAGGACTGGGGGATTGTAAATGTAACAACCATATTGAAAAAATGGGAGAAGGATAAACGCGCCAACTACAGGCCAGGCAGCCTGCATCAATGGAAGTGGAAACAATAATCTGGGACAAAATGAATTGGCACTTGGAAAAATATGGGCTAATAAAAGAAAACCAGCACGGATTTGTTTAGAGTCCAAATCATGTTTGACTAACTTGATGGGAGTTCATTGATGAAGTAATGGAGAGGGTTGATGAGGGTAGTGTGGTTGATGTTGTATATATGGACTTTCAAAAGGCATTTGATAAAGTACCACATAATAGACTTAAGAAAAATTGAATTCGATGGGATTCAAGGTGCAGTGGTTGCATGTAAATAAAATGGCTAAGGAACAGAAAGCTGAGAGTAGTGGTGAGCAGTTGTTATTTATTCTGGAGGGAAGTGTACAGTGGTTCCCCCAGGGGTCAGTGGGGAACACCGCTCTTTTTGATATATATATTAATGACCTGGACTTGGGAATATAGGACATAATTTCAATGTCTGCAGATGGCATGAAACTCAGAAATATAGTAACCAGTGAGGAGGATAGTAACAGACTTGAGGAGGACAAAGACAGACACATAGCAGATGCAATTTAACACAGATAAGTGTGAAGTGATTCATTTCGGTAGGAAGTATATGGCAAAGCAATCTAAAATAAATGGTGCAATTTGAAAGTAACCGTGGGACCTGGGCATGTATGTACACAAGTCTTTGAAGGTGGCAAGGCAAGTTGAGAAGTCTGTTAAAAAGGCATACAGGATCCTTGGCTTTATAAATAGAGGCATAGGCCTAGTAACTGCCCTCCTTAGCGCTTCCTGTTATCGCCTCCAGGGGGCAATAACAGGGCACTAACGAATTACTGACCTGATGTGGTGCAATGAACGACTCCTGCGAACTTCGCCGTGGTGGTAAGACATTGTGCCCCAATCTCCTTCGCTCGGAGATCGTGACGTCATCGCCTTGCGCATCGCCCCGGACCCAAATTTCGGTTCCGCCCCCTGCAAAAACACCGACAGCAGCAGGTGGCGTTGAGTGGGAGGCCAGGGAAAAAGTTAAAGGGGAGGTTGCCGAGGTAAGTCCCAAAATCTCTGAAATGGGTTTTTTCAATTTTTATTTTACTTCTCCTGGGTCGCGGTCGATCAGCCTGGCACTCTGCTGGAGTGCATGGAGCTGATCGAGCCGGATCGTGGCTGCCGTCGGGAACCAGCTCACTGGTCCCAATGCAGAGCCTGCAGCGAAGGCCCTTCCCTTTAAGTGCTCCACTTCCGACCTGGAACCCAAACACCGAATTTTTTAAAGCTGAAAAACATTTGCACCTGGCACTAATTTTTTCAACTTTCAAAAGTTAGTGCTCCCGAATTTCTCCCTCACAGAGTACAAAAGCAAGGAAGTTATACTAAAGCTTTATAAAACACTTGTTTGACCCCAGCCGGGAGTATTGTGACCAATTCTGGGCACCACAACTTAGGAAGGATGTCAAGGCCTTGGAAAGGGGGCGGAGCAGATGTACTGGAATGGTACCACAGATGAAAGATTTCAGTTATGTGAAGAGGCTAGAGAAACAGGAATTGTTCTCCTTAGAGTAGAGAAGGTTAAGGGGAGATTTGATAGCGGTGTTCAAAATCATGAATGGTTTTGATAGAGTAAATAAGGAGAAATGTTTCCAGTGGTACAAGGGTCAGTAACCAGGGGACACAAATTTAAGGCAATTGGCAAAAGGCAGAGGGGACATGAGGAGAACCTAGTTTGACACCGTGTGTTATGATCTGGAATGCACTGCTTGAAAGGGTGGTGGAAGCAGATTCAGTAATAACTTTCGAAAGGGAATTGGATAAATACTTGAAGGGGAAAAATGTGCAGGGCTACGCGGAAAGAGCAGAGGGTGGGGCTAATTGAATAACTCATTCTCAGAGCTGGAACAGGCACGATGGCCATTTCCTGTGCTGAATCATTCTATGATTCTAACTAATTGTTTCTATCGACTTTAATGGAAAGAAAAATATAGAGCGTGGTGCATAATGGGTGGTTAATTTGATATCGACCATTTTACACCATCGCCCAAGGTTATGGCAGAAATTAATTTATTGTAGCCTCAAGTTTATGCTTAATGTTATTTTAACATTGGCAGTAACCTATTTTAAATGTAAATGGGTTACCCCATCATGAAAATAATGGATCAGAAATATCTAAAGTTTGCATTTTCCCATCATATGGATGATATGCTCAGGTTAAAAATATGAATATATTTTTTAATATTCTTGTAAACACTCAGGCAGTATCTGTGGAGAGACGAAGGTCGGGTTAACATTTCTGGTCTATGACCCTATGTTCTGACGTTACCCCTAACTTCCTCTCTCTATAGATGCTGCCTGACCTGCTCGAGTCTCCAACACTTTCTGCTTTTATTTCAGACTTCGGCAGTATTTTGCATTTTGTTTTAAATTTCTTGTCCTATACAACAAAAGATTCAATTATGTGTATGGACACGTATTAGACAAGCTAATGTACCTATATATCTCGTTTCTCAACTTGCTCACTGACATACTTTGAGGGAATTAAAACAAGCTTCTTCTTGCACCTTAAACAGAGAGTTCACGTAACTTAAAAATGACAAGAAACTGTTTGAGGCCATTATTGCAAATTGAAGTCTTTATACCTGATATCCAACAAAATGGTGACATAACTTTGAAAGTTGTCCAAGGTAAATGTAATGACTGCTGTCGAAGTTTTCCATACAATCTAATCTTTTGAACTGAGGCTTCTCTTAAAAATTAGCTGGAGTGACGGCTACCATTCCATTACATCTGCCATGTTTGGAGTTTTGCCCAAGATAAACTTCCAGCATGAAATTCGGAAAGCGAGTGAAATTTAAAAAAATTAAAACTGTACCATATCTCAGTATCAATCAGCACTGTAATGTTTCAAGATTTTTAAAATCTATTTAGCCCAGAAGTCTATTTAAAATATACAAAGGGCTAGACTTTCCCTAAAGCCCCCACTGCCCGATTGCCACCCAGAAAGACCGCTAAGATTCTGCAAATAACACTTGGGAAAATTTCTAGAAAAAAGATTTTAAAATACCGTCCGGCGAGAAAATGGATCTTACACCAAGTTTCTCGGCGGTTTCTCGGTGGTTAAAGGCGAAACTAGGTGAAACAGGTGGTTCTTACCAGAATGGACGGTAAGTGTTTAAAATTTAGTCCGAGGCTGTGGTTGGGCCTAGGGGGAAAACTCAAAAAAATATCTTTTCGAACATAACGTCATGTTCAGGTTACAAAGGGTAGATTCTCAGAGCTCCGCCAGAAGTTTCTAGCCCAAAAGCAATAAACCTGGAGCCACTGAAACAAAGTTTGTTCGAGAATTATGATGGAGTCCTGGATGAGAAATGGGTTAAGAATGGTTATCTATACCAGTTTCGAGACAATGGGGAGGGTCGTTAGCACATTCCAGAGTTGTCAGAGTGGCAGAGTCTCACTTTCACAAGTTAGTTCAGCATTTCTGCCTTGTAAGGTGAGGCGGACCCACATCAAAGAACAAAGTTATCGTCATTTATTACCTGGATGTTTTGGGGAGCGCCAAGTCTTGCTGTGAAAACAGTTTTCTGTTCCTTTACATTTTACATATAAAATAAACCAGTTTGTCAGTTTACAACTGGCCTCATCTCACCCGAGTGCTCTTTATTCCACGTTCCAAAAGTTAGGAGAAATGCATGGCGGAACATCTGCAAAATCACAGTATCTGACACACACGAGCTATCTTATTGTTACAGGCCATGGGTCACATTGTTGAACTAGATATTAAGTAGTAACGATACTCTGCAGATCTTATGGGACACTGGGTTTTCTTACAGGACTGGCCAGTGATGCTGAAGCCAAGAGAATATTTAGTGTAGACCCAACATTTGTAACAGCCAGGGGTGTAAGGGGAGAAAACCGGTGGAGGAAAACAAGCACCCTATGAAAAGCCAGCTTACTGCAGAGTGAATTCTCTCTTTTCCTGTAATGGTGAATCCTGTTGCCTCAACTTGCGTTTGATTATTGAAGTTTTGTGCACTGGATCGAACACCAAATAAGACTGGATTGTGATCACCCACATTCACACGAATCTTACAGCTGTTCCACCAATCATGGCCAAAAGATGAAGCAATTGTGTAATAACACAATAAACCACTAATTTTGAAATTTATAAGAGGCAAAAGAGTTTAATCACAAATGCTGGTTTCCTCAATAGGCAGCGTCTTTTGTGCTGTTTTTGAGGTTGTGCTGCTTTGCACCATGGGATTCCAATTGATCGACTTGCACTGAAATAGTACATCTGAGTTTCCACAAGGACTCAGTTGCTTAAGGCGCTGGGTAACTGAGCATTACAGAGCAGATAATTCCTATGTTGTGTGCTCAGTTAGCTGATCTCAGCCTAGGCACCAGTCAGGGTGCTGCAATCGACCTCAGTGTCAGCTGTAGCTCAGTGGGTAGCACCCTCGCCTCGGAGTCAGAAGGTTGTGGGTTCAAGTCCCACTCCAAAGACTTGAGCACATAAATCTAGGCTGACACTCCACTCCAGTGCAGTGCTGAGGGAGCGCTGCACTGTTGGAGGTGCCGTCTTTTGGGTGAGACATTATATCAAGGCCCCCTCTGCTCTCTCAGATGGACATAAAAGATCCCGTGGCACTATTTCAAAGAAGAGCAGGGTGGGGGGGTAAGCCTAATGTATTGGCCAATATTTCTCCCTCAATCAACATCACTAAAATCAGATTATCTGGTCATTATCACATTGCTGTTTGTGGGCGCTTGCTTGTGCACAAATTGCCTGTTGCATTTCCTACATTACAACAGTGGCTACACTCCAAAAGTACTTCATTGGCTGTAAAGCGCTTTGTGACATTCGGTGGCCATGAAAGGTGCTATATAAATGGAAGTCTTTCTTTTCTTTCAGTGTTCCTTTGCTGGGAGTGGGGGAGGAGAAATTGGACAGTGTTTCCACTCCTGATCAAAGACATCTGCCAGAAGCTATGTACAGACAAGATTGGACCTGGCTGTGATGCCCCCCCATATTCAAATAGCCTGTCGATATTCACCATCTAAGTTCCCAATGAAGAATGACCACTTGGGTGAGATGTTGGATGGCAACCAGTGCCTGTGGACCGGTCCGACCCAGCAAGGAATCATCACCTTCAGGATTGGATGAGGGGAGAATATTACTGGGAAAGAGAGGAATACACAAACACAGGCCTGACTTCTTTCCTATTTTGCTGAAGTCTATTTAGCCGATTGTTTGGTGATGGAACCATTTGTTGGGGAAATCTACTGTAAAAATAGCATTTTTTTTTAAATGACTCTCTCACATACACAGCACACCAACAGCTTTTGTAATTAAAACAAAAATCATATTTTGACCTGAGTGGATGGTACAGTAAAGTATTGTAAGGAAACAAATGAAGCTAAACATGATTTTCTCTCAGTAAGCCTGCGCAGATGTTTGCTTTTATAATGAGAATTAATAAAAAGAAAATGCTGAACTGTTAGCAGTACTTGCTAATTGTACTAAAGATAGTTAATGGGTAATGAAACAACATAATTTTAAATTGTTAAAAAAAAATTGTCAGTGTAACGTATGCACCTGGCCAAGGAGGCCATCAACAGGTGCAGGCAGCGGGTGGTCGAGGGGGTCATTCAGCCCGACTGCCTGCCTCTCTTCCACGGGTACATTCGAGCCAGAGTGTTCCTGGAGATGGAGCACGCGGTGTCCACCAGTAAGCTCGCGGCCTTCCACAAGAGGTGGGCACCGGAGGGACTGGAGTGCATCATCACCCCCCACAACCAAATTTTAATTTTACCATTTATTGTTAAAAGTTAATTTGAAAAGTTAATTTAATCGGGGGGCACTTGATTGAAATTTGATTTACAAGAGCAACTAAAATAGTTGTAGAGCTGTTGCATTATGAATGGCTTAGCCAATCACGTGATGTTCACAAGGTTCAATAAAATCCCAGCTAATTGGGTTCAGGGGATCCACGATGAGGCATGTGGTTATCAGCCTGGTGGATGAACTGGTAATGTGTAGTGTGATTGTTAAACCTTTGCTGATAAATCAACCAGTTCTTAATAGCAATGTGTTGCTATGAACTCTTAAGCAAAGAACCCAAGGAAGCAAATACATGGGAGTCATGAAAATACGCATACTTTGTTGTTAACCAGTAAGAGTAAAGGCTTGATTTTAAGCTAGTGAAGTTCTTATTCATTCAGTTATTGCATTGACATGTTGTTGACTTATTGGAAGGACATCAGGGAAGTGGATGTTAAACGGCCTAAACAGTATTTGACCTAAACTCTGATATTTAACATTGTATTGAACAGAAATGAAAACGAGCAGGTAAATGACAACTGGCTGCATCACTGGATTTATGGGGCTATCGCAAGTAACATCCTAACAGCTGTGAAGATCTTACATGAAACAATTTGCTTTCCATTCAAACAGAACCTGGTTTCTCATGTTCCAGTGGATTGATAAGTAAAACTGCCCATGATTTGGAACTTACCTGTGTAGTCTTCATGGCACTCACAGGTGTACCCTCCTTCCCGACTCCGACAAATCCCGTTGGTTCCACAGGGGTTTGAGTAACACAGGTCAATTTCTGTTTCGCAGTAGTCTCCAGTGAACCCTGCTGGACACCGACACCTCAAGCCATTTATCGGATGGATGGGACGAAACAAGATGGTATCCGAGGTGATGAAGGGGGCGGAGCTATCGAACTTCAACACAGACACACACTTCATGTAATTCTCACAGGGTTCCCGGAGGCAGATATTGTCATCAAATGGCAGCACCCTTTGAGTGGAGATGGCGGTCAGAAGAGTGCGGTTGAGGTAAATCTGCTCCTGTAGGTCCTCGGAGGAGAAGAATTGATTGTGGGCCCCACCGGGCAACAAGACAGACAGACTGACATTGAGGATAGTGGCCCTCACGTCCGTATCATTCTGTATGTTGAATATCACAATGTCCTCTTTCATCGCAGATAATACAGTGGCCACTCCCTCAACAAACAAAGATAGGAGTGGAGAGAGAAACTTCTCTTGGGACATGTTCTCCAGGCGTAAAGTGATGCTGTTGCTCAACATTTCGTCAGTGATGATAGTGACCTGCAGTGTACACTGGGCTGTCACACTGTGAATGCCATCTGAAAAACAAGGACAAAAAGCCTTATTACATAGGGCATCTGCTATAATACACCAGCCCTTTTAATCTAGATTTTCTGAACAATATAGCTTATTGCAAACTATGTTACTGTATGAAATTCCTCTTAATTCCTTTTTAACAGAGGCAGAAATTCAATTAAAATAAATGGGCTAGCCGTTCCTTTGAAACTGAGGGAGAAGAAGAACTGGATAGGATTCATTAAATATTCATATCAAAACATCACTCATGCTAATTTATAGGCAATTAATTTTGTTGAAATCTGTAACTTCATATCAGATGTAAAATGCAACAACTCCTTATCCGGAACCCTCGGGACTTGGCCTGTTCGGGATAAGGGATTTTTCTGGTCAAGGTCTGGTCACGTTAAATTGGATGGCAAGGGGATAGCGGGGCTGGCTGGCTTGGGGCTGGGAGTGCGGCAGAGAGATCATGGGGGGGTGGGGTGGCGGGGGCGATGAATCGCAGAGTCAGGCCAGTGATTGCGAGAGTCGGCAGCGAGGCAGGACTTCAATCTGTTCATGTCAGAATTCTGCGCATGCGCCACCTGGTGGCCAAGAATGGTTCTGGATGAGGGGCGGTTCTGGATAAGAGAGTTCTGGATAAGGGAGGTTCAACCTGTACTACTTTGTGTCAACCATCATCTTACCCCTTCCTTTGTCAAAAAAAAAATAGAAACTGCCATTTTGCCCCTGAAATAAACCCACTTGAATAACATCCCAGACATTTTCATGGTCAGGATTTAGAAAAAAAAACATAATTTATTAAGTAATGATAGTTATGTGTGTAGGATAATATTACTTCTGCATTCACCCATATATTTATGGGTAGGTACATTTCCTACATTACAACAGTGACTCTGCTGCAAAAGTACTTCATTGGCTGTAAAGCGCTTTGAGATATCTAATGGTCATGAAAGGCGCTATATAAATCCAAGTCTTTCTTTCTTTAAGTAGGATCTTTATATAGTGCAGCCCGATACCTATTTAGATCTGCATGCTTGTCTGTAATCTACTTCTCATCCACTACTTTTTGTATAATCCAAAAAGTACCAACACATATTTGAACTTATCTCACCATTTGATTATCAGTCACAAAAATCAATATAACCTCAATTAAAGTGAATCTCCTAACAGAGTCCTGCTATAGATACCGACACTGCACCAGTGATTGATTTTCTTATTCTTCTTTTCGAAGTGTGAAAAGGCACATAACTCATAAATTATTGGCAAAAGGAAGTTATGAAAGTCTCTTTCTGGAGTGGCTGACCAACAGAGGATACTTTAGAGAGACATGCTGTTCCCCAGAATTGATGTGATTCATTATTTTACATTGTATCCTAAGAGAACAAAATTTAAATGAACTGATTAGAATGTAGAATTTTTAAATAATATTAATTCATATGAGCATCAGCTGCTTATAAATGTGTTTTACGGTGCTCTGGTGGTTGATAAATGCACCGTCTGGTGTGGTATCTGGTCCTATAAAGAAGGAGGTTGTGCGTTCGATCCCTGGTTTGTGCTGAGTTAGCTTTTTTTTATATTCGTTCCTGGGATGTGGACGTCGCTGGCAAGGCCAGCATTTATTGCACATCCCTAATTGCCCTTGAGAAGGTGATGGTGAGAGCCATCTTCTTGAACCATTGTAGTGCATGTGCTCCCACAGTGCTGTTAGAGTGAGTTCCAGGATTTTGATGCAGCGACGACAAAGGAACGGCGGTATATTTCCAAGTCAGGGTGTGGAATGTGGAGGAGATGGCGTTCTCATGCGCCTAACTGCCCTTGTCCTTCTAGGGTACAGAGGTTGCGGGTTTGGGAGGAGCTGATCTCAATCGGAACACAGTATAATTGACCTCAATGTCTTGTGCTAAGGGGGCAGAAACCAGTTAAGGTTCCCATTCCTGATTGTTATCCAGCGAGTTCTGCTGCCCCCAATAGCAAAATGAGCCGATCAAAGTTCGGGGGGGGGGGGGGGAAATTACGCAGCGCCCCATTTAGGGGCGTTAACACCACGAGGCGGGAGTTTCTGTGCCAGGCGTGGAAGTCCCGCTCTGGGTCCTACATTTGGCTTACCACCCCGGAGAGCAAGAGGAACGCAAAATAACACACTCCACTTGCTCTATGGGGTGCGAGCGGGGCGGAAGGAATCAATGAGGGGTGCAGCGCTACGTAGTGGGACGCGTTGCACTACCGCGTAGAGAAGGACCTCCCTTCAGTAAAGGGGAGGGCCAAGCTGCCGACTCTGTGGGTCCTTAACTGGACTACCAGGGAGCAGAGTGCCGTGGCATCAGCCTGGCACACAAGGAGTGTTGGGCTGCAAGATCGCGGCACAGACGCCGGTGATCCGACATGCAGCAGGCCGCAATCGGTAACTCGGACGATTTTCGTTTCCCTAAGCGCCACCTCCCCTTTAAATTTCACCCCCCCCCCCCCCTCCCCCAAACGGCCTGCAGCCCGGTACACACCCGCTGAAGCTGCCACTGGCATCACCCGGCACAGCTTCGGGGGGAGGGCGTTACCGAATTTTCACTCCGGGGTGAAAACGGGTCGCTGCGCACGGTGATGACAGCCGCAGCAGCGCGGGGCACTACCAGTTACCGCCGCTGCTAAACTCCCGCGGGATTTCACGGAAGTCGTCAGCAGCGCTGTGCCCTGGCGAAAAGCTGATTGCGCCTGGGGGTGCTAGCGGAAGGCGCAAACGCCCCAAATCTCTCCCTCTCACCGTCTAAGATGGCAGGGAAAGATCATTGACCAAGATCTTGGTGGCTTCGCAGTTGTTTCGGAATCATTCTGTAATGTGCGCCACTACTTTCAGGAGACGAGAGAAGTAAAGGATAGAAAAATAGTGGCTACACTACGATAACAGTTGCTAAGGTGTTCAAATATTTGCCTGAAATATATTCTGTGTTAAGTACCAGCATTACGCTCATGTGATTCCGCAATGAGGCAAAGATCGTGTGATCTTTATAAATGCATCGATATGTAGATACTACAGTTAACCAGGACCATAAACGTGAATCAGCACCCAACATCTGGTCATGATCGCTCCCAAAGCAGAGCTGCAGCACAGTATATTAGTTGGATTTTCTGTCAAACTATCTTCCAAATCAAAAATTTGGAAATTGTATTAGAACAGCTATAAATGTAGTAATTCTGCGCAATAACAGCTCTCATGAAAAATAAATACCAATGTTAATCTGGCGCAGCGAAGACATTCAATGCCTTACGCTGCTAAAATGGTTTCATCTTTAGCCTGTTCCTTCTGAATTTCTGCTGTATATTCAAATACTTTCCTTTCCCTAGTTCTTCAAGATAAAAGTCCGGTTTATAAATCTTACCGGGCTTGATATTTAAGTAGCTTCAGAATATGTCTCACCGTGAGGAAAGTGAGGACATATTTCATGTTTTTATTTGCTTGGAGGTGAAATATCACTTCCAGGGGCTTTGAAAATATTAACAATGAAGAAAGCCGGACAGGGAAGAAATAAATCTGCCACCCGCTGTACCACAGCCCTGCCAATTCCCAGTTCAATGTCACTCACAACTCTGGAACTGAACTCTCTGGTTACACCTACTTTACGGTCGGAGAGTTCGCAAATAATTAGTGATATCAGCAGGTTGTCATCCAATTCCTCAAAAGATATGTCGAGAGCAGGAATCAGTTCTGTTGAAGGACAATCTCTGCTGGGTTTCTCGGGTTATATTGCAAATTACGTATTGTGGCAAATTCTACCCGACAGCAAAAGTACATAATGCATGAGTCATCGGCAATCCCCGAAAGGATTTTATCTGGGGAGAACAGAACGCAGTGCTTTCAAAACCGTGAGCCCAATAAGCTCAGAGTCAAATGATGAGTCCATAAAAGAAAATGGAGACAATGCTGGCTCCAGCTGAAAAGAAGCAATGAGGTAAAAATGTCACATTTCTAAATCGCATAACACTCCTGTGAAGCGCCTCGGGATGTTTCACTATGTTAAAGGCGCTATATAAATAAAAGTTTTTGTTGTTGTTGTTGTAACAAGATTCAAACTGTTGGAAGGGACTTTTTTTTAAACAATATATTTATCCCGTTTTCCAAGAATATAATCACGCACAAAAGGCAAATGACCTCACAAATCCGAGCAGGAAAGCCATCAAACCTTTAAGAATTATCAATTGCAGTCAAGGTAAAAACATTTAGATGGAGGATCAAGATAGCCCTGAAATCAATGTGAGGATTCTGGAAGAATAAAGAGCACTGCGGAGCACAGCCAGTGGAGGAAAAGTTATAGGAGACAAAAGGAAAGCTCGGAAAGAACCACCGAACAAAATGAGAAGAGCAGAGTCCCATCCTCACATGGTAAAGGAGAGGCAACTGGAACTATGAGAAAAGGTAGCACTACTTGGGGTGGGGAGGGGTTCAGGGTAGACCTACACTGTAAATGGAGAAATAGAATGAATGGGAAGCCTGTGGAAGGGAAGCATAAAATTGGAGGCACCTACACTTCTTCCAAAGGGAAAACGTATCTAGATCAAATCAGGACATCTCCCTGCAGTGCAGTGAAAGAAAGAGCAACATTCCATCCTGAACGTCAAAGCTAATTACCTTTGAAGTGCAGTCACTGTTGTAATGTAGGGAAATGTGGCAACCAATTTGCGCACAGCTAGGTCCCACAAACAGCAATGAAATAGGTGACGATGTAATCTATTTTGATGGTATTGGTTGAGAGATAAATGGGAAAGTCCCTTGCTCTTCATCGAACAATGCAATGGGTTATTTTACATCAACCAGAAAGGTCAGACAGGACAGCTATTTTAGTTGACAAGTATGGGTGACCCGTTTTCAGAATCATAATCTCTTATGATTAGCGACCTTCCACAATCACTTGATCCAGATAGAGTACAAAGCTGTATGAGCCTGATGTCAAACGACTGGAATGCATTGTTGTACAGCAGAGATCAACCAGGTTTCCCATACTAGAGTCCAATGGGATTTCCATAAGAGGCCCCAGCATACAGAAGTTCAACCAAAAGTTCTGTGATCACTTTAATTCCATTCACAGTGACAGACAATATTCTTGGACCGAGGACATGTTCATAAAATACCAGAGCGTGCCAACCTCGTCCCATTCCTTCCAGCGTACATTAGGAACAAATCTGGCAATTGTGCAGGTGGGCTACTGAATGGTAGATCCTGCACAGAAGATCAAATTGCCTCTCACACAGGTGAGTACAGGTAGAGATTCTTCCAGGCATGTGGTATATAAATTAAGCCAGAATGCCAACCACAAATGCCATTCACAAATAAAACCCAGTAAAAGAATGAACTTTACAGCACCTTTCTTGACCTCAGCTCATCAAAAGAGCCAATTAATTACCTGTGAAGTGTAGTCGCTGTTGTAATGTAGGGAAATGTGGCAACCAATTTGCACACAGCAAGGTCCCACAAACAGCGATGAAATAAGTGCAGGTGTAATCTATTTTGATGGTATTGGTTGAGGGATAAATGGCAAAAGTCCCTTGCTCTTCATCGAATAGTGCATTCTTGGACCAAGGACATGTCCATAAAGAGTACCAGAGCGTGCCAACCTCGTCCCATTCCTTCCAGCATGCATTGGGAACAAATCTGGCAATTGTGCAGGTGGGGTACTGGATGGTAGCTCCTGCACAGAAGATCAAGTTGCTTCTCGCACAGGTGAGTACAGGTAGAGATTAATTACCCTTTCCCTCAACGACCATCTGTTCCACCTGTGACAGGGACTGTGGTTCTCGTATTGGACTGTTCAGCCACCTAAGGATTCATTTTAAGAGTGGAAGCAAGTCTTCCTAGATTCCGAGGGGGGGATGGGGGGATGGGGGGGAGGAGGAGGAGGAGGATGATGAGGATGAGGATGAGGATGAGGATGAGGATGAGGATGAGGATGATGATGATGATGATGATGAGGAGGGAGGAGGAGGAGGAGGAGGTTCTTTTACATCAACGAGAAATGGCAGACAGGACAGCTATTTTGATTGGCAAGAATGGGTGACTCGTTTTCAGAAACTGCTGATAAAGTCTTAGACTTTGGTGTACTGTATGAAGAGTAATTAAACCATGCTTTGCCTTCAGATCTCATCATCCCATGAAAGAGTTGGTAAATTAAAAAACTAAATCAACAGCCATTGTTGTTAGACAATTGAAGTAGTGTCATTAGTAGAATGTGAAAATCTGAATCTTGTCAGCTGCACATAGGCATGTTGTCAAGAGTAAGAAGTGAAAATGGAATGTAATCTCCCTGCAGAGTTAGCTGAACTCGGGCAGGAGAATGGCAGGGACACTACAACTGGCCTCAGTAACCCAAGCGAGGAAGGGCAACATTCTCTCGGAATCCTACTGGTTGCTATCCAGCAACCTCTGCTGGTCTGTGAGAAAGTGTGAATGGATAAAACTAAGGCACATGGAGATCAATGTAGCCAAGTGTGAGGTCATTCACTTTAGACATAAGAAAAATGAATCGGAGTGTTTGTAAGTGGTGTAATACTAATTTCGGTAGAGGAGCAAAGAGATTTGGGAGTCCCAAGTACACAAATTATTTAAAGCTCTTAGACAAGTACAATAAGCAATCACAAAGGCTAATGGAATGTTGGCTTGTATCTCAACGGGGCTGGAATACAAATAGGAGGGCGTCATGCTTCAGTTGTATATTGCCTCGATCAGACCCCATCTGGAATACTGCGTTCAGGTCTGGGCAGCACACCCCAAGAATGATATACTGGTCTCGGAGGAGGTGCAGTGCAGATTTACCAGAATGATACTGGGGCTGAAAGGGTAAAATTATGAGGACAGGTTGCATAAACTTGGCTTTTATTCCCTTGAGTTTAGAAGAATAAGGGGTGATCTGATCGAGGTGTTGAAAATGATAAAATAATTTGGTAGGGTAGATACAGAGAAACTATTTCTTCTGGTGGGAGAATCAAGAATAAGGGGACATCATCTTAAAATGATAGCTAAGCCATTTCGGAGTGAAACCAGAAAGCACTGTTTCACACAAAGGGTAGTGGAAATCTGGAAGTTCCTCCCGTACCCCACCCCCCGCAAAAAAAGGCTGTGCATGCTGGGTCAATTGGAGCTTTCAGGATCAAGGTCAATAGATTTTTGTTAAGTAAGGGTATCAAGGGATATGAGTTAAGGCAGGAAAATGGAGATGAGGTATAGATCAGCCATGATCTAATTCAATGGCGAAGCAGGCTTGAGGGGCTGAATGGCCTACTGTTCCTAATTTTCCTATGTTCCTTTCTATACAATGGCAAAGCTTTGTCACAACACAAACCTGGAACCTACCATTTTGCAGCACAATGTGTTGAAGTTAAATGTGTGCCAATATTATGCCATCTTGTCACAGCTGTTTCATTAATTATATCCTATAATCCTGATGGTTAGTGACAATTCACCTCAAATGCTAAATTCTGCATTCAAGGTAAAGCAAAATTCAGATATTCAGAGGACTCAAAACACAGGCGTAACTAAAACAGATTCAGGTTAGCCTGTTTGTTTCAAAAAGTGATGTTTTTCATTAATTTATCCCTTTTGTGTATCCACCAAATCATTCGGAAATCCCACAAGGATCATCTGAAAATATAAGCTATTCAACAAAGATATTTTAGTTTCTCCATCATAGCCTGATCCTCAATTGGTCAGTTGAGGCATATGACGACTATCTGGACACAAAGATTAATAAAAGTACATTGTTTTAATGATAACATTTATATTGAAGGAGAGTTCTCATAATGGATCTCTACTTGAAATATTAACCTAACTTTTTTGTTGTCAGATGTTGACAGATGGCAGTTCTGGTTTCTATTACAGATTTCTAGCATTTAAAGATTTCTTTCCACTACAGATTAATTTTTTGGAGTCAAGGGAGAAATTAACTGACTGAACTGATACCAAGAACACCTTTTGCCTGAAGGAATACACAGCACTCCAGCTGAAATCATTAAAACCAAGATGAGCAGTTGCTAATTATAGAGTTAGAGGGGGGGGGGGGGAAATCTCAGTAAACACAATAAGAACATGCGTTTGTTCAAGTAAGCATCAACAAACATCCTACAGAATCAAAGCAGCCCTCTTCCAAACAAAGTGCAGGACAGAACAAGGAAAAGGCAGATTGCAGAACTTGGCAGGTGTCAACAGGCACACTTGCATGAAGTGTTGCAATTGAACCATGTTAAATAAACTCCCAATTTGTCATCGTGGCTCTCATCACCCTCATAATTAGGAGAGGGAGCCACAAAAAGAGGTATCATTCCAATCTTCAAACCGACTTCTTCAAACTGCGCTCTTTTTCGTTCCCTCACCGCACTTCCCCAGACTCCCAAAGTTTCCTGCCCAGTGTCCATCACCACCAGCCCCCCACCACCAATACCATCTGCACCGCCACCACAACGTAAAACCCTCGGGTTATAAATGCATGTTGTGGTTATAAATGAACAGTACACACCCAACCGTTAGCACTTTCCCGGACAGAAAAACAAATCTTTCTCCTCGACAGGAGAGGAACAATGTTTGATATCGTCGTGCTTGTTTGCTTTGGAGATGATGCTGAAGTGGTGATAAAGCAGTAATGCTCTGCAGCTACAATTTCACAGTATGTTCATTCTTTTATAAGAAAGTGGTGTGAAGTTGAGTGTAAAAATGCTCCATTTTACAGCCCAGCACAATTTTGGGATCATTTGTGCTACAAATATTCTTTAACTGCAAAGTGTGACTCGCCCTCCCAAATAAAAATGTAGAATGATTGGATATTAGGGTTAAAATGAATGTATATTTAGAAGAATTTAGTGTGTTATGTAAAAACATACTTCATTAAAAAATCTTTGGGGGAGAAATTCGGTTGCCCTCTGTTGCAGACCGGTACGTTTAGCGCCTTGAAAAAGTTTGCGTCTTTTGCCCAGAAATTCGCCCGAATTGGTCCAAGAGCTGACAGGGGCAATAAATCAGCAGTTGCACACCAGAGCTGGGGGGAGGTGGGGGCGGGTGATAAGGAAAATTTGATCGGTACATTTTTCAAACCTATTAAGCCTGCGTGGAACTCTGAACCAGATCCCAGGAAAAGCAGAGACTTAAAGGCGTGGCATAGTAAGGCACCCATTAAAGTTTTGAAAATCATTGTTTCCAACCTTTACTGATACGTCTGTCTGCCGCTGTAAACTCGGGGGTTCACGCACCGTGCTGTGTGTAAACGTTGCACTGACTGTGACCTCCGAGGGAAGCGCTTCCTCATCCCTTTAAGTAGCCACCAGTGAACGACTCTGCAAGCCTGCACTGACTGTTTTTCCAGACGTCGCTATTGGCGGGCGCTCAATGAGGCACACACATCGAATTTACCGACCGGGGCTCAAGCGTGCGCGTTGCACCAGGAATACGTCATGATCGGAGTGATCGTCAGCAGACAGGCGTTAATGGTTTGGGCCCCCAGTGAGCCTTTAATTAATTTTCCGTCAGGGCACTAAAAGCTGTGCGCCCGGTTGCTAAGCTCTAATGCTCACAATAACACCCCCTCTGGCCACTAACTGAAGAAGCTATAAACAACCAAAATTACAGCCCTCTATATTTAACGTTTGCTATTTTACAGAAACATTTGGTTTAAAAAAAACTTCTCCTCTTGGAAGCTCATAAGTGTTAAAAGTAGATTAAAATCTATTCTGGCCTGTTGATTGAGCAAGGAACATCACCATATCACTTAATTGAACTGTCAAATAATTGGATGGTGCCTAAAAAAACAATTGTGAAGATAATGGGCCAAATTTGGCTGCAGCAGGGCGTCTAACATTAGTAAGACTTGCCCGTTTAGGTTTTTTAATTTTTTGCGTGGCAAGTTGCTGAAAGCGTGAGATGATTACGGCGCAGTGAGGGAAACCAAGCATCTGGGACCCAAGTGAGCAGGACAAGGAACTGTGGATCTCCTTAACCAATCAGACTGAAGGATTGTGAGAAGGAAGTATAAATTAGAGTGGGTGAATTCAATGTCAAATCAGGTACAAAAAGAGAAATAAAGACAGGGAAAGAAAGATTGGATTGAGAGAAAGGAAAAAAGGACAGAAAAGTTTTTAAATCACTTTTTAAATGTTACTTTTTTTTTTAATCTCCAACAATTAAAACCTGTAATACAGGCAACTCTCAATTATCCGCACACGGATCCAACGGGAAACCATTGTAACGGGATTTAAAATTTCGGCCGGAGAGGGTATCGGGCCGGTGCATTCGGAGTCCTTTTGGCCGGGGAGGGCATCGGGTTTTAACATTATGTCAATTGCTCTAACGGAGAAATCGTTTACCCGGCATAGCCCAATCCCCGAGGGACCCGGATAATCGAGAGTTGCCTGTAGTTAATTTTCAGTGCCAGAGAGGTTGATTGCCAGTAATAATGTCATTAAAAGGGTATTTAGACTTGAAATGATGTGGCTTAACTTTCTGTGGCGAGTTTAGTTTGCATCTACTGCACAATTACAGCAACTTCATGATATTCAATGTATTTCAATGGTGAGGCAGTCAGCCAGATGCCGTGTTTGCATGGCCAACAGTGGAGTGGTGAAAGTCGGACAGCAACATTTAACCACGTATCTGTCCGTGGCCTGAAGTTGCTGCACCATTTGCGCAGAAACAACAAAGAGCACCATTAACCTCACCGTTATTTTGACAGCAAAATCTGGGCCAGCATAATTATACAGCAACTGGATCAGTTTTGATGCTGCGACATTGAACATATGATTAAATGTTGAATAGTTCCAGGATTCAGCTGGCTGCAGTAGAACTGTACTTCTGGTTTGGAAGTGTAACTGACAGCTTCAGAAAGCCTTGAGCATTTTAGGATGGCGGTTATCAGTCAGGAAAGTGGTGGGTCAGAGGTGAGGTTTGTAGGAAATATTACCATCATTCACAATTAGACCACAAACCCAACTTCAGAATGAAAGTGTATCCTCTGGGAAGTTTGCTCATAACATGTGGTTAAGGTTGGTGAAGCCAGTCATTAAGTTGCTTCCTTCCCGTGAGCACAGACACAAAGGATCCTTGCTAATGCACATCAATTTCATATTTATTCTGTAAATCAATTGAAGTTACAGTTATGCCACAAATTATTCTAGTGTTGTAATCCAATCTCAGTATATGAAATTTGTATAATCAAGTACATCTGCCATAGTTACAACTGATGCTCTCAGTGGGGAAGTTTCACAGTTGAAATCTGTCTTTTCTCTCTTTCACTGAAGATATTGGCTTATACTGTTGAGTATACCATCCAATCACCGCTAGTCTCCATCTGGTAATGTGACCAAGAGCTCAATTTTCGCAAGTAATCTCAAGGGGTGTGGTCAGGTCACACAACTGTGGGGGAGGGGGACTGCATCATAGGTCCTCACCTGACCTCCACACACATTTGCTTCCAAAACAACAACATGCATCTATATATGGCACCGTTAACATAGCAAGACATCCTAAGGTTTTTCACAGGAGCGTTACGAGGCAAAGGGGGAGAAATCTGTGTTCTTTGCGCCTCCCGTTAGAGGGGGAGGCGCTAATGGGGTGTAAATGATTTCTCGCCCGGGGCACAGGGCCGCTATCGACTCCCGTGAAATTCTGTGGGAGGTAGCACAGGCACAAACCGGTAGCGCCCCCTCCTGCCGGTAGAGCCCTGGGCCGCTGCGCCGTAAATGACGATGTCATCATTGTGGCGCAATGAGCCTTTTTTGCCCCAGAGCTAAAATTCCGTAGTGCCCCAAGAGGCCAGTGGTGAAGTGCTAGCCCCTTCCCCCCCGATGCAGAGTCGGCAGTGTGCCTTCCCCTTTAATGGAAGGGGAGGGCACGGTGCTCCCCCCAGCGCGATGCAAAATTCCCACAGTTAGCGCCCCAGTCCCGCCCCCGAGAGGAAGTGGAGCACATGACATTGCACTCCACTTCCTCTCAGGGCGGTTACCCCAATTTCGCTGCCGGGATGGCAGAAAGTCCCACCACGCCGTGGTAAATGGGGCGGTTACGAATTTCAGCCCCTTAACTTGACGCCGAGCCACATAAAGAGAGACTAGGACAAGTGACAAAAGCTAAGTCACAGAGGTAGGTTTTAAGGCGAAGTAGAGAGGCAGAGAGGTTGAGGGAGGGAATTCCAGAGCTTAGGGCCCAGCCAGCTGAAGACACGGCCGTAATTGATGGGGCAAAGGAAATCGGGGATACACAAGTGTCCAGAATTGGAGGAATGCGGCAATCTTAGAAGGTTGTGGGGCTGGAGGAGATTACAGAGGTAAGGAAGTGCAAGGCCATGGAGCGACTTGAACACAAGGGCGGAAATTTTAAAAATTGAGGCGTTGCTGGTCTGGGAGCCAAAGTTGGTCAGCGAGCACAGGGGTGATGGGTGAACATGACTTTGGGCAAGTTAGGATGCAGGCAGCAGAGTTTTGGATGAGCTCAAGTTGATGGGAGTCTGGTCAGGAGACCATTGGAGGAGTCGAGTCTGGAGGCAACAAAGGCATGGATGAGGGTTTCAGCAGCAGACCAGCTGAGATCGGCAATGTTACGTAGGTGGCTTTGGTGATGAAATGGACACAGGAGGCCGGTCAGGAGAGCGTTGGCAGTGGGGAAGTGATCAGCGATGGGAAATTTCCCCATTCTTAGCCTAAGATCAATAAGGCCAATTGTAGCACCACGACTGTCAGCCCAGCTGACAGTAAATAACTCCGTGAAGACTGGGAATCAGACCGAGGTCATTCTGGTCCGAATGGCTCAGTTACGTATCAGCCGAGTAATCAGAGGAGCCCTGAAGTTGTCGCTTCTTTTTTGTCACTCCATGAGCAAATTGAAATGGATAACAGCTGAGGGTGGGCATTTTAGGAGGACTGGCCATGTCAGAAGGTGTCCATGTGAAACAATACCAGCATGAAACCAAACCCTGCAGTGCGTCTGGGTAAACAAGCAGCAATTCAGACAGTATAAAACAGCTCCAATGTACTGCGTTCTGGGGTCAGACTTTGGCCGATTTCAGGTCTGGTCTGAACAGGATGGTGTAATCTCGCAATGAACGGATCAATGGTAACTTTACAGCAACAAGGAAATACTCAAAAATATGTTGCCTCATCTTAATAATAGAATCATCGTCTTGTTACACCGGCTGTGGTATGTTATGAAATTGAACTTCCTAATTCAGTTAGGGATAAGATCTTGCCCTGGGGTGAAACTGAATACATTCCTCATTTTGCGGAGAAGATAGCAGCTGCTATGGGAGGAATATGGTGCAGAACTGATATACTGTCACACCCACTCTCTCATGGAAAAGGAAAAGCTATAGTATTACTTTTTGTTGTTTATACACGAGAACAACTGTGAAACAAATATAGTAAGGTTCTGTAGATTTCATCAGTAATTTTAACTTTACATTATCTGGGATTAGAAAAGTTCATATTATTGCAGCTCCAATGCACATCAGAAAGTGCTCTTGTTTTGAAGTCTTTCGGATGAGACGTTAAACCGGGCCTCGAATGCCCGTTTGTGTGGACGTAAAAGATCCCATGGCACTATTTCGAAGAGGAGCATAATTTATCCCTCAATCAACATAATAAAAACAGATTATCTGGTTATTTTCACATTGCTGTTTGTGGGAGTTTGCTGCGCGCAAGTTGGCTGCCGCGAATCCCACATTACAACAGTGATTACACTTCAAAAGTACTTTATTGGCTGTAAAGCGCTTTGCGATGTCCTTGGTCGTGAAAGGCGCTATATAAATGCAAGTCTTTCTTTCTTTTACAAGACTTTTGGATTACCTTTTATGTTAGCTGAGACATCAGATAGGTTTGCCAGGGGCAAACATATAGTTCCTACATGTAAATGGCCAGATGATCAGGCTATTTTTAAGTTTGTTAGCTTTTATGGTGCCAAATAAAAGTAACACAATTTAAGCAGCAATAGATCTGATCACATAATGCTCAGCAGATGCACTGTGTACAACCACAATAGTAAGCTCCTCCAATTTAGTATCAAATACATTGGCTGTAAAGCGCTTTGAGACGTCCAGTGGTCGTGAAAGACGCTATATAAATGCAAGTCTTTCTTTCATTACAGAAACATTCAATAAGATTTTAAAACTTATTTTTGTCTGACGCTCACTACTAACAATATCAAACTGTCATTCATATAGATGGGAAGGAGAGCAAAATAAAATGTTCGAACATCTCTTTGGGTACATACGAATAAGTTGAGGAATGTTCCAAAAGGTAAAAGATTTTAATGAACTGATCTCAGTTAGGGCGGCAGGCGGGGAACTACAATTGGTCTTAATGTCTTGGGTTGACAAGGCTAAGTTGGGTTACGGTTACCAGTTCTGATTACTATCCAGTGGCTCCTGCTGGAATTTTGCATGTGTGGATATTGGGTGCGGGGGGGGGGAGGACTGGATTTGGCTGGGAATGTCTCCTGGGGTTGAGTTCATTGACAAACTCTCAGTCCAGGCTCACAGCTGCAAAATGGCTACTTGGGAGGTATTGGTGGGCAATTGGTGTCTGTGGAGGAAATGCCTTCAGAAGAGGAGGAGGAATAGGAGGGAAAGCAAGAAAACTAGCAAACGCAGGAGGAGCACACACAAACAAGAGATTTTAATATCTGTAAAAAAAAAGAATTTGCTGAAATATTACGGTTACAATCAGCATTACTGAATCTGTAGAACTAAGAACATATACAACTTACACAGGAACAACAAGGGGGACTTTATAATTACCAGTATATACAATTGGTCTTTATAAAATGTAGGTACAAATGCTGATCAAAACACATCTCCGAATGAATTATCACAGTGGGGCTTGTATTGTTTTATAGCCTTCAGAAGGACTGGAACAAGGGAACAAATGGTCTCCCAGTGATGTCATTTGCATTTGAAAGACGACATAAAATACAGCCTCGTCAAGAGCTGGAATAAGGTAGTTCGCTTTTTTTAAAAATGCAGTCAAAAATAGAAAAGCAGCAAACTTGGCAGCCAGAGAAAGAATAACTGTCAGAGACCGAGACAGTGTACAACTAGAGCAACAAAGGCCAGTTCCCTTTGGCTGTCCCGCTATTCAAGTGCAGCTTCATGCCAGGTTTTTTGGCCACAAGCATGGTTACACTGAAAACGTTTCTGTGGGATTCGAATGTCATTCTCCTTATGGAGTTGATTGATTCGGCACAGTTATGCAGTACAAGGGAGGTTGTGGCGTAGTATGTGGCGGCCACAAGAGGCAAGAAACAGGAGAGAGACGCTTCCATGCAGGGAGAAAAAAAATCAAAAGCGTGTTCGAGACGTGACCTCAGGAGTGGCACAGGCAGGAGAGGGAGTTAGCTGCAAGTGTGTTTTGGGTCAGTTGTTTTTTTGCCAGCTCTGAATGTCATTGCATGTGTTCCATTTAATGGATATCCGATGACATATATTGGTGGAGCAGCGTGGACAAGATCAAAGGAAGGCACAGCAACGGGCCAATAGCGAGGCTGTGAGGTCGTGAGGCTCACATTGCGGACTATGAATTCCACATAGAGAGAGAGAGAGGTCCTGTGGGAAGGAGGAAGGAAGGAGGACAGTAGGAGTATGTTTGAGTTTGTGTGTGTGTATTGACACATGCAGTGGAGCCTGGTCTCCAATCGTCTTGGATCCCCTTGCAACTGGACCAAGACCTTGCTCCGTCAAGTCCGTGTCGTGGCTTGGTGTACAATGGCCACCCCACGTTAAAAGAATTCACGCACAGGCATCTTCCACCATTTAAAATGAGTTCATCAGTCACCAGAGTACTCATTATTAGTATGGAAGCAAGTCATCCTCGACCCCGAGGGACTGCTGTGATGATGATGATGATGTGATGACAATCCACAATAAAGTACCATTAATATATGTGTGTAATGTATGCACCTGTGAGTACGATCACAGGTTGATAGAGCTGTTGAGTTGGGATTGGCTTAGCCAGTCACGTGATGTTCAATAAAACCCCAGCCAGTTGGATTCAGGGAATCCACGATGAGGCAGGTGGTTGTGATCCTGGTGGATCAACTGGTAATGCGTAGTGTGATTGTTAAACCTTTTGCTAATAAACCAACCAGTTCTGAATGCAGGGGCAGCGCCCAGATTCCGGAACCCCCCCCCCCCCGGGACTGAGACCGTTCCGGATTCCGCTATTTTCGGATTTCGGAACGTCAGAAAAAGGGGGCGCGGGGGGGATGCTCGCCGAAGAGCTGTTCGGGCCGCTGGCCCCATCAAAGAGGAGCTGTTCAGGCCGCTGGCCCCGTCAAAGAACAGCGGAGGTGATCAGGCAGGCCGGCGAGGAGGCCCTGAGCTAAGGGCAGCGGCGACGAAGCGAAGCCCGAGGTCAGGCAGCGGCGGAACCTCGAGGTCGGCAGGGTCAGCGGGTCCGGATTCCGCAACATTTTACATTCCGGAACTCTGGATTTTGGATGCTGCACCTGTAGCAATGTGTTGCTAAGAATTCTTAAACAAAGAACCCAAGCAAATACATGACATAATGAGAAGAAAGTAAAAGATCAGCTCAGTTCTCGGGGACCTTTGCATGTAAACATGGTAAATTATAGGATAATTCACACATGCAAAGCGTAATCAATTTCTTTCCTCGAGCTTTCTTCCCTCCCGTCCTGAAGGTACTGACTCAACCTAGGGAACAGTTCCACATGCATCGGTCACTCTCTTGTACCTCGCCTCGAGCGACCAATTTTCATGTGAGGGCCTAAGTAATGAGTGACTGCAGACTACTTGATGGTGGGTAATATGTCAACTGAGCCTGACTCTGACCTCATTCGGCCTCGACACAAACATTTCAGCAGACGTTATTGGATAGCAGTCAGGAGCAGGAACCATGACGGATTCCTCCTCTCCGTCCAATCCTGCGCTCAATCCTGTGATCTTCACACATGCACAATTTTCAACATGGATCACTGAATGATGATCAGGCAGCAGGAGCCCTGCACAACCACAAGTCACTACTTGCAAGGACCACTACTCATCACTCGTTACCATGTTCACTATACCTTATATACAACAACTTCATCGGCACTCAGCTGGCGGGGACAAAAGGGATGAAGGCGAGAAAGAGACAAAAGTGGAGACAAAGGGGAGGGTCGTAAGGAGGATTTTGAAGGCAAGAATCAAGGTGGCAAGACAGGGAAGCTGAGGGAGAAGGTCCAGCGGGTCGAGCAGGAGCATGTGGTGATGGTGGACCATAGAACGAGAAGCAGGCCATTGTCGGAAGGCTAGGTGTATGCTGGGACTGGAGCAGATTACGGAGGCTGGTGTTGGGTGGGTGGAATGGAGAGTAGGTGTGCAGGGGGAGGGAAACATAGGGAGATTTTAATGCAAGGATGGTAATCTCAAAATCAATTCTCTGATACATGGCGAGCTAGCAAAGCATATGCCAATCCAAATGGTAACCAGTATAGTGTACTAAGAACTGAAAACACTCCCAACACCATTTTACACTCCGAAAACAAGAATATAAGAAACAGCAAATAACAAAAGCGAATGAGAGACTGGATGTTAGGGTGGAGTTTTACACTTCGTTCATTGATATATATCTCAACCAGATTTTCTAGTCCTCAAGGGGTTAAAGGAACAGAAACATAATTCTGAAAGTTAGAAAAACAAGCAATTTTACCTCAGCACAGCATGGAGATTCAACAAAAAGCAAAAACAATTCTGCAACAGCTCCTGTCCTTTGATCGAACCAAAACCTTAGGGGCCTTCAGATAGTACAACAGCTTACTTCACCACTTTCTCTTCCAAGACATGTGAGATGAATGATATCCTTGCCACCAGCACACCACCCCATCATTGGCAAACCGCACACAGCAGCTGATAATGCCAGCTCTTATGAAAAGGTGTCAGTATTATTTGTCGCCTGCTTTAAGCTACGTTCCAGCATGGATCCATAAAGGCATTTAATAAAAAATTGAAGCCCATGGGATTAAATGGGCAGTGGCAGCATGGATACAAAATTGGCTAAGAGACAGGAAGCAGAAAACAGTGGCGAATTATTGTATTTCACACTGGAGGAAAATTTAAATGGTATTCCCCAGCCGTGGGTGTTGGGACCATTGCTATTTTATATATCTATTAATGACCGAGACTTGGGTATACAGGGAATCATTTCAAAATTTACAGATGGCATGTCGGTCTGGCTCAGTGTGTTTGGTAGCACCACCCTGGAGTTATTTGTTCCAACATCAGGAGGCAATCATGGTCTATGATGCTGGGTATTCAAAGATCGTCTCATTTTTCCGTAGGATGTCACTGACTACAAGAAACCCTCTATCAGCAATTGATAGTAAACAAGTTGCATTTATATAGTATCTTTAAGAAAAATGTTCCACCGAGACACAATCAAAAACACATGACATTAACTCAAAAGGACTCAGAACATATACCAACATACAATGAAAGTGCCTTATATTCCTCTCTTTGCCGTCACTGATGTGTTTTATTCCGTGATGTCTTGAGTTGAGCAGCTCAAAAGGAAAAGAAGGGAGCAACACTTAGAACAATTATCAAAGCACGGATTCAAGCATTTGACTTTTGGAATACTCGGTTTCAATAATCAATCTCGGAGTAGTCAAGAGTTATGAAGGTATGGAGTCAGCTCAGTGTGGCTTTAATGAAAATTTATTTCTTAGAAATCCTAAGAATTACATAGAGCGTGAGCCCTACAAACACATCAATAGCTTAAATATTGCTTTCTTTACCCAAGCATAGTATGTTTGAAAATACAATTGATTTTAGTCTTTCAAACAAACTTGGTTAAAGACAAAAAAGTCCAATATGTTCAGCCCGCTGAGCGTCTGAAACTGAAAATTAATTTGAACATTCTGTAGAATTACATAGCACAGCAAGATAAATGTTAAATGGGATACAGCGTTAAATGGCGATATAAAAAAACTGATTGAAATATAGTTGTGGGGCTGGTACTATTGGCCTGTGTCCCCCCGGTGTGTGTGGAGGGGGGGGGGGGGAGCAGGGCGTGGTGCTCAGCACCGAACTGACCCACTGACTATGTCATAACATCCCTCCCCTTGTTTTAAAGGGGTGGCCGGGGGTGGGGTGGCCGGGGGTGGGGGAAGAGATAATATTGCCCAGGATCATGGTCATCATCCTGATCCAGTGATCCTGCTGAAAGGTGGCAGGAATGGATTCATAGTACAATAACCAAATAGTCTACTACACTCACTGCCCAGGAAAATACATGAAAATGGACACTAGGGCAGAGTAATGGAGAACTGTACCTCATATTAGAGTTGTTACCTTCAGAAAAAATAAAATCAGGAAGTTGGAAGGAAAAATAGGATAAAAGACAAAATTAAACAGACAGAGTAAAAATGGAAGTCTTCCTCCCTATCCCCATCCCCAAAACCTTATAACTATTGTCCAAAACATACCCTTATAATAATTCCATCCTTTTCAATGAGTGATGCTGTCTCTTAAAAAGCTATAGGGTGAATCTCTACAATAAAAACTAGAAACAGACTGGCATAATGCAAGGGGGGCTAACTTGCCCTGCGCCATGTTTGGGGCAAACAATTTGAATTGAGTGAAGATTTAGCGCCCGGCTGAATTGAGCACTTAGAAAGAGAAAAAGTTGTGGGGCAGTTTCGGAGGCGGTATTGGCCTCCGTGGGTCACTGCTGGGGCGTTAGTGAGGTGCAAAGCTCAGCGCCGCACTGGCGTGTCACAACGTCCTTCCCCTTCTTTTAAAGGGGCGGGCCGCTGCGAACTCTGCAGCCGTTTTTGTGACGCCCACTGGGTCACCAGGGAGGGTTTCGGCTGGGCCAATGGCCTGGCACCCAAAAGGGCGTGCCACGTTGGCAACCTGGCCAAACTAGCAGCCGCCATCATCAGGCCGACTGCAAAATTGGACGACAAAAAAAGAAGATGCTGGCTGCGGCGCAAGGCCCTCCCCTTCAAGGGCGGCCAGGGCGCCCCAGACAAGATAGCTTTGCGCCCTGCGAACCTGTCGATGGCATCACCCCACGCTAACCTCGTGTCCCATGGGGCAATTTCCCCTGGGGGGCACAAAGGGGTGGGCAAGGTGCGATAAGGGGTCGGCGGCACGGCGGTGATGTCATTGCCATGTGCGCCCCCCCCCACTCCCAACCCGGGGTGAATAATACGAGAGCAGCGCAAACCCGTTTTCGCCCGCAGAATCCCGGTGGCAATTCTGCGGGGGGGGGGGGGGTGGGGGGGGGAGGCGGCATTCTGGCCGCCGTGCATGGGCGAGAAAAAATTAGCGCCCTAACGGGCCTTTCCCGAAGGAGCAATTTCACCCCCGAGGAGTTCAAAAAATTGTGTAGGAAAGAGAATTGTTTCTGTCGAAATTTTGCAAACAGGCAAGACAGGATTAAGTGATTAAAGGGGTCAGGGAATTAGGGCTAATGTCGTCAGGGGCTAATGGGAGGGTAATATACATTAGCTCGAAGTGTCAAAAGATTGCACAACAATTTTAGTTTCCTTTGTGGCTATCTGTGGTGCTTCAACAGGATGCTTAATTAAATTAGGTTGGTTATGAAGCATCTCAACCAATCCAAATTGACATCCATCTCTGGTATCTCTCTCATCTTGTCCGTCTCCTGATTGTGACCCCAGTTTCAATCCTGGGATCAGCATACAAACAGTACTCTTAACAGTGCAATGA
Source organism: Pristiophorus japonicus (assembly GCF_044704955.1). Lineage (NCBI taxonomy): Eukaryota > Metazoa > Chordata > Chondrichthyes > Pristiophoridae > Pristiophorus > Pristiophorus japonicus. Next base: position 103,417,153 of record NC_091993.1, read on the forward strand.
CTGCTCCTCCTACTGTACTTCCATATCAATTTAGATAAATGTAATATTTACCCTTTATATTAAGTAAAATGCATTGGAGTATGTTTCCAAGCCAATTAGAGGCACAGAAGATTACACTGGATATTGTACAAAATAGTTTTCATGCTCTGCAGGCTTAAAATTAATTATTTTCCTTTTTAATACCCTTCATTCTTGAGAACTAGTTACTTATCTGATTTGCTGCAGAGCTAAATGAAATATAACTCATCACAATCCTACTTAAAACAGAACTGATAGTGAACATTATACGTCTCTCTGCTGAAGTGAGCATCTTTCTCACTCTAAAGCCAGATGATAACATGATCATTAATTTTGTATTTTCAAGTGGGTTAAAAGAAAAGGTTTGTGTCCAATGTACCTTTTGAAAACCCAGTCATTGACACTTCATGGGCATCATAAATTGATGAATACGTCATAAAAGTATCCAATTTAGCAAAGAAAAAAAGGCTCAGTTACAATCAAAAGGAGTTTTGTCAGGCATAAGAATTTCACAGACAACCGCTGGGTAGAAGTTGGGTAAATAGCCCAACTTTCCGCCCGCAGAGGCCCTTTTTCCCAGGGATGCCGATGATCAGTCAAGAGAATTCTTGCCAGATCGCTAGTTCCAGGTTTCGGCACATGCGCAGTGCATGACTAGACCCGGAACTTGCACAGACCCGATGGGCCTCCTACGCACGCGCCTGTATGGGTCGCAAATTACGGCCCAACATTTATGGAATGCATCACCCAGTTTTACTCTGATAACACAGCATGGTAAAGCATTGTAACATATACAATATTCACAAAGATAGCTAAAGTAACTATGGTACACTAATTCTAAGCCTAACAGCATTTTCCTTGGATCAGGTCCTTCTTATGCAACTGTTGCCTTTACTCTTCTTACAATGAAGTTTAAGCAGTGCTCTCTCACACAATGACGAAAATAGAAGGAAATGTATCTCCAATTGTCTTCAAAATTAAATCACATTTCTGTGGGATGATACCATTTCCACCCTCCTTGCCTTGTGCATGCATGGTGGCCACTTCCAATTAAAAGCCTCAAAAAGGCCAGACCTTTGTGAAGTCAGGGTCTGCACTACTACAATCCAAGTCACCTCAGCAACACTAATCATATTAAGGGTATAATGCCAGGATTTGCAGGCTTGCAAGCCACAATTTGCAGTAATCAAACATCAAGCCAGTTCCAATTGTCAAAGATGGCACTGGAAACTATTACTGCTCCCCCAACCGAGTAAAGCACCTTAAAATGTATTCAAAATCATAAATATTATATATAATGTGCAGTGAACTCCCACACTCACTACCGTTAATACTTTGAACCAAACACCAATGATAAGGCAGAAACTCGGAACAACACTGCACCTTCAATTAAACAGACCTCTGTGGGAAACTGTAACAGGTTAAATGTATTTTTGAAGTATTGCACAATAAGCACATGCAAGTCAAAGTTAAAAACTTGAAATTTGTTGATCTAAAGATAAAATAGAGTTTAACTAAAGAGGGCGATTGAGAGAGTTAAAAGACATCTTCGATCTTGGTATAACAGAGTGCACTTTCACAGTGTAGCTATGGATTAAGGTGGAGTGTCTCAAAGTGATCTAATCCTCATTTGTCATGATTCTTCTAATCTGGTTCCCCTAATCTGATTAGTCCAGCATTAAATTACATTCCATAGATGACTCTACATTGCTCAACTAGATTTGAAATTCCTTTTTGCATTCTAGCACAGTCCAGTGGCTTCAGCCCCAATCCAAACTGGAGAAAGATCTTTTCCAACGATCATCATATTCCTGAAGCGTTCCAATCGCAATACTTTAATGCATACTGAGAAAAATAAATTGTATTTATAGAGTGCATTTCACAACCTCAGGATCTCTCAAAGAGCTTCATGATGAACGGATTAATGGCAGCCACTGAACAATGCCCTGTCCCGATTTACCATTGTCTACGATATCGCATGGCAAAGCGAGAGGAAGGTAGCAGTGACAAGGTGAAAATAAATGCTGAATCCTTAAATAACAAACTAAAATATCATTCTCCCATTGCATGAAATTCCACGGTTAGTACAGTTCAGTTAATATCAGGTCATTAATTAACTTCTAAATCCATGTCCCCTGCAACAGCTTAACCTGTCAGTGACCTCCTCTTGGATACCAAAGAAACAAATCAGATCTCTTGTTTGGACTATTCGATTTCTATGCAAATCTAAATTGTCCAATCAGAGAATTGGATTATCATAGTCCTGCTGCCAAGTTGAATATATGTGAGGTCCAGTCCCCGTATATGTAATGCTAGTAATCTAAAGGTTCTGTCTATTCAACAGGGTAAGGGTTAAACAGCAAAATACAGTCATTGTCTATTCATTTTAACTGGTCTCAGGCACACTGGGTCAACCCCTTGTAAAGAAGCAGCTTGAATTGTAAAGTAATCTATTAAGTCATTAATCATCCCCTAGCATTTACAGCCAGAAGATTTAAAGCCACTATCCTAGATGGTGACCCCTGCTCACCCAGAGTTATCCGTTCATTGTTGGTGCAGTGAAAACAACCATGTGATTCGCTGGAACCAATACAGGAACATGATCATGAAAGGTCAGGAACCATAGACAAAGTGTTTAAAAAAGGAAAGTGTCAGTCACACCTTGGTATAAAGAAATCCTTATGTCTTTATGAAAATTAGAGTCCTGTTTATAATTCAGATAAAGGCTATTTATTTTAAACTTAATGAGCTGGCTGGAAAACCACCCGTGTTTCATCACTGAATGTACATGCTGAAACATTTTTCTTAGCCAGTGTTGTGGTTTCAGGGGCCTTTCACTATCTTCCCCTCGTGGCTGCTTTTCAGGTGCATCTTCGCGAGTGTCAGGGTGCTATTCAACAGCTTGTGATGGCCATGACAGCCATGTCAATCTTGTCCTCACATAGGGGTCAAGTTTCCGCCTGAGTTGCTCCTATTTTTTTGGAGCAACTGGTTTAGAATGGAGTATCTTAGAAATTGCAATTCTCAGCATTTAGTTTGCTCCAGTTCTAGTCAGTTAGAACAGTTTCATTTTGGAACAGAATTGTTTTTCCAAAAGGGGGCGTGTCCAGCCACTCATGCCTGTTTTGCAACTTTAGGCAGTGAAAACTTGCTCCAAACTAACTTAGAATGAAGTAAGTGTAGATTTTTGTATGCTCTGAAAAACCTTGCCTACACTTAGAAAATCAGGCGTAAGGAAGAGAGATTGGGGGGGGGGGGGTGCGGGAGGGGCAAGGGAAGTTTACAAACATGCAACACATCACTTTTACAAATAAAGAGCCATCATCAATAATAACTGATAAATAAATCAATCAAAAAAAAATGTTTTAAATTAAAAAAAATTAAAAATCAATAAATAAAAAATTACGTTTCTACTTACCGACTGCAGCACCGGGAGCCCTCCAACAGCGTGCTGGGACACCCCCCCCCCGCCCCACCCCACCAGTGTGTCTCCCGCTGTCTGTCAGTGTCACTGTGTTTCTGACAGCGAGGGGAGGCGGGGGGGGGGAGGGGGGGCAGAGGAGAGGGGGGGAGGGAAGAGGAGAGGGAGGGGAGGGAAGAGGAGGGGGAGGTGGGGGGGGAAGAGGAGAGGGGGGGGAAAGAGAGGACAGGGAGGGGGAGGGGAAAGAGAGGACAGGGAGGGGGGGGGGGGAAAGAGTGGACGGGGGGGGGGAAGGGAGGAGAGGGCGGGGGGGGAAGAGAGGAGAGGGCGGGGAGGGGGGGAGAGGAGAGGGAGTGGGGGGGAAGGCTGAACGGACCCGGCTAACGAGAAGAAGCCGGGCCGAAGACTTCGGGCGGGGCCCACCTCCAGCAAGATGCCGGGCGGGCGGGCGCCGCCGAAGATGTGAAGAGGAAGCGGACCGGAGCTGAAGAAGGGGGCGCCGGACCATAGCGGGAGCTGGGGGGGTGGGGGGGGGGGGGAAAGCAGGCAGCGGAGCGGGAGCTGGGGGGGAGCAGCAGGCAGCGGAGCTGGGGAGCTGGAGCCGGAGCGCGGATGGCAGCGGAGCAGGAGCTGGGGGGGGTGGGGCGTGAGAGAGCCAGCGGGAGCGTGAGCTGAACGGGGGGGAGCTGGAGCCACAGCCAGAGCAGGAGCTCGAGGAGGGAGGTGAGTCCGATCTTTGCCGCCCCAGTGAGCCCATTCGGCCAGGTCTAGGGGCAGCGTGCTTCAGGCCCCTCCCACACAGTTTCGTGCGCCTGGAGCTACTGCACATGCGCGCACATTGTAGTGAGCATGTGCAGAGGTTCCGGCACTGTTTTCAGCCCAGGGACCTGGCTCCGCCCTCCATAGCTCGTGCTGCGCTACGCCAAGGGCCTAGATCGACCCGAGGGAGTGGAGAATACCGAGGTAAGTTTTCGGCGCAGTTTTCAGCGCGGAAATCAGGCGTGGCTCGTGGGGCTGCGCCCGAAACTTGGCGCGGCCCGAAACTTGACCCCTTAAAATCCACACGTGCGCTTCCAAAAGAGGTTATTCGATAGCAAACAGAATTGGGAACTATAGCTAATACGCTCTCCCTAACCTGGCAGTGCTGACCTACCATATCACTGCTATCACCACACCAGCTGAGATCATCTAACTCGATACTGATCAAACCAAGAACCTTACTGATCTGTGTGGAGAGCATTTACCCACGAAGCCATTAGCCATCATAGCGATCGGTACTCCTCCCTAGTCAGGTGTATCTATCAACTCAAATGAGAATCCAGACAGCTCATAAGCTCTAAAGTCATTAGTGATTGAGATCAGCTGACTCAGCAAAGACCAGAGAAGCATCGACCCTGAATCCTTCCTGGATTGTGTGGCTCAGTACTATAAACCAGGGCTCCATAAGTCGAGCCCTGTGAATGTTCTTTGTTTGTAAGCCCAGGCAGTTAGTGTTGGCAGGCTATTTGATTGCGGAGCATCACAATCAAGAACAATTGTGTTTTGCACACACACATCCACACAAAATCAGAAATAGGAGCCCTGGCTGATTTCTGCCCCATATAATCAACTGCATATTTCCAATGTCATTCCTGTTGAGATAAGGTAATTTTATTCAGAGAGGAGATCAAATTTATATAGTTCAGTACCACACTGTACAATGCAATCAGGGGTGCCTTCGACTAATTTATTCAACAACCAATGGCAATCTTTTTTGTCTATTGTCTAGTTGATTCATACTACATATAGGCCAAATCTGCACATTAAAACTGATTGATTTTTTGTGCGCTCATCAAGGTTATGGATGTTAGCACTGGAGAATCAACTCTTCCTACTTCAGGCACCCAGTGTCTGTGTCAAACAGATTAAAACTCCCTCCACTGCCCCCACTTCAGAAGAATAGCATCTACTGTACCAGTGTGACATTTTTTCTATTTCCCACACCAGCTATCTCATAGCCTCTCTGTGCCCCCAATCCCCATATCTCAAGGAATTGCATTAAGACTGTCCCAAATCATTTTACATCGGATCATTACAGCCAGAGGAGATTTTCATATAGAACCACGATCGCAATAAGAGTCAATGTTGAAGGGGGAAAAAAATGAAAAACAAAATAATCTCATTACTAGAAATGCATATAATCACAGAACTTAATGAAGGGTAACTTTGAAGGTATGAGGCGTGAATTGGCTAGGATAGATTGCCGAATGATACTTAAGGGGTTGACTGGATGGGCAATGGCAGACATTTAGAGACCGCATGGATGAACTACAACAATTGTACATTCCTGTCTGGCGTAAAAATTAAAAAGGGAAGGTGGCTCAACCATGGCTATCAAGGGAAATCAGGGATAGTATTAAAGCCAAGGAAGTGGCATACAAATTGGCCAGAAATAGCAGCGAACCCGGGAACTGGGAGAAATTTAAAACTCAGCAGAGGAGGACAAAGGGTTTGATTAGGGCAGGGAAAATGGAGTACGAGAAGAAGCTTGCAGGGAACATTAAGACGGATTGCAAAAGTTTCTACAGATATGTAAAGAGAAAAAGGTTAGTAAAGACAAATGTAGGTCTCCTACAGTCAGAATCAGGGGAAGTCATAAGTCAGGGGAACAAAGAAATGGCAGACCAATTGAACAAATATTTTGGTTCAGTATTCACTAAGGAGGACACAAACAACCTTCTGGATATAAAAGGGGTCAGAGGGTCTAGTAAGGAGGAGGAACTGAGGGAAATCCTTATTAGTCGGGAAATTGTGTTGGGGAAATTGATGGGATTGAAGGCCGATAAATCCCCAGGGCCTGATGGACTGCATTCCAGAGTACTTAAGGAGGTGGCCTTGCAAATAGCGGATGCATTGACAGTCATTTTCCAACATTCCATTGACTCTGGATCAGTTTTTATCGAGTGGAGGGTAGCCAACGTAACCCCACTTTTTAAAAAAGGAGGGAGAGAGAAAACAGGCAATTATAGACCGGTCAGCCTGACCTCAGCAGTGGGTAAAATGATGGAATCAATTATGAAGGATGTCATAGCAGCGCATTTGGAAAGAGGTGACATGATAGGTCCAAGTCAGCATGGATTTGTGAAAGGGAAATCATGCTTGACAAATCTTCTGGGATTTTTTGAGGATGTTTCCAGTAGAGTCGACAAGGGGGAACCAGTTGATGTGGTATATTTGGACTTTCAGAAGGCTTTCGACAAGGTCCCACACAAGAGATTAATGTGCAAAGTTAAAGCACATGGGATTGGGGGTAGTGTGCTGACATGGATTGAGAACTGGTTGTCAGACAGGAAGCAAAGAGTAGGAGTAAATGGGTACTTTTCAGAATGGCAGGCAGTGACTAGTGGGGTACCACAAGGTTCTGTGCTGGGGCCCCAACTGTTTACACTGTACATTAATGATTTAGACGAGGGGATTAAATGTAGTATCTCCAAATTTGCGGATGACACTAAGTTGGGTGGCAGTGTGAGCTGCGAGGAGGATGCTATGAGGCTGCAGAGCGACTTGGATAGGTTAGGTGAGTGGGCAAATGCATGGCAGATGAAGTATAATGTGGATAAATGTGAGGTTATCCACTTTGGTGGTAAAAACAGAGAGACAGACTATTATCTGAATGGTGACAGATTAGGAAAAGTGGAGGTGGAACGAGACCTGGGTGTCATGGTACATCAGTCATTGAAGGTTGGCATGCAGGTACAGCAGGCGGTTAAGAAAGCAAATGGCATGTTGGCCTTCATAGCGAGGGGATTTGAGTACAGGGGCAGGGAGGTGTTGCTACAGTTGTACAGGGCCTTGGTGAGGCCACACCTGGAGCATTGTGTGCAGTTTTGGTCTCCTAACTTGAGGAAGGACAGTCTTGCTATTGAGGGAGTGCAGCGAAGGTTCACCAGACTGATTCCCGGGATGGCGGGACTGACCTATCAAGAAAGACTGGATCAACTGGGCTTGTATTCACTGGAGTTCAGAAGAATGAGAGGGGACCTCATAGAAACGTTTAAAATTCTGACAGGGTTAGACAGATTAGATGCAGGAAGAATGTTCCCAATGTTGGGGAAGTCCAGAACCAGGGGTCACAGTCTAAGGATAAGGGGTAAGCCATTTAGGACCGAGATGAGGAGGAACTTCTTCACCCAGAGAGTGGTGAACCTGTGGAATTCTCTACCACAGAAAGTTGTTGAGGCCAATTCACTAAATATATTCAAAAAGGAGTTAGCTGTAGTCCTTACTACTAGGGGGATCAAGGGGTATGGCGAGAAAGCAGGAATGGGGTACTGAAGTTGCATGTTCAGCCATGAACTCATTGAATGGCGGTGCAGGCTAGAAGGGCCGAATGGCCTACTCCTGCACCTATTTTCTATGTTTCTATGTTTCAAAGGTTAAGGAATTCCTCTGGTCATGATGGGGCACATTCTCTGCTCCCACGGAGTGCATCACAGTCACACGCTCCATGATTTTCCACCAATTAAAATGAATGGTGATTACATCATGGGTTGCGTGCCTGCAATTGGCTCCCTGCTGGAAGTGTGGGATTGGGCCTTTTGTTTTGATACTGTAAATGCCCTGGCCAATTTTCCTTTCACTAACTTACACTATCTTTAACAAATGGGTATGTGCACCAGAAAAGGTCTCACGCCTGGGCTTTATAAATTAGTTGGTCACATTTGGAGCAGCAGTAGGAGAGGGGGTGGGGGGAGGGAAATTGGCAGCCAAACAGCTGAAGATGTTCAAGATTACATAAGGAATTGGCAGGAACTTGGCATCAAACACATTTCATGTTGATTAATGTGATCTCATCTATTGTCTCCTGATTACATGACAGGAAAATCCAGAGGTAGAATTTAATCTTAAAAGCTATGCACAATGCTGTAGTGTATGAACGCAAATCTGTTGCCACATGAAGCTTGAGGAATGCTTAAACTAGGTTCATTATGTATCATCCATTTACACTCAGTTTGAACTCGAAATGAAAGCAGTGTGCAAGAGCCCCCTCAGTGGCTTTGTGACTGAAAGCACTTCCAGCCACAGAAGGTCCCAAGTTCAACGAAGTTAGCTGATCTCAGCCAGGACAACAGTTGTGTGAGTTTGTGATTTTTGCATCTGTTTTTATTATTATAGAAGATGTTTTAATAGCTTGGTTTTAAGAGAAATCTTACTGTATGAATTTTGAATGAGCATTATTATGTGTATCAGGTTATTTGCTTGTCTTCAATAACCGCCACCCCCCCGCCCCCCACAGTCGCTCCTCTAATAAGACAATTGTGTTGTGTTTTCTTCATTGTAAGATCAGAGGGCAATAAGACAGAGACAGTAGTTATCTGTACTCTGCAAAGACCTCGTCACTGCTGCAGTTGGAGACTATTTAAGCCTAGAAATTAGTTGGTGCTTTTAGTGGATGAACACTTAATGGCCCGGATTTCGCCGTTGAAATGATGGCGCTTGCCACTGACCTCAAAGAAAGCTTCCCATAAATATATAGCAATCTCTGTGGTGTCAATTTTATCTCTCCCGACATTAATTTGAATCCGACACCAAGTCTAGGAGATCTCTAGCATCCAGTAATAGTGATGTCATCAAGCTAGCTAAGCAGCCATCCTATTGAAGAATTCTCGCAGACAGCAAACCGGGAAGTAAAATGCACTGATTTTCCTTCACATTTTAAGTATTTTACAGAGAGCAAATTAAAGATTGGGACATACACATGGGATTAAAGTAGAAGATGAGATATCATAAACAAACTTTTAAAAAAATGTTAAAAACCATGGAATTTTTATCATCGTGAAAAACTGTGACATTCCATAAATATAAAATAAGTTTGTCAGGGCCAGAACGGTTGTTCAGCAGTAATTATGACTCAGTATGCCATTGGGAAACCTAGTTATACCTCATTCAACTTTTTTTTAAAAAACAGCAATATTCCAGCCTACAAGGGGGGAGTTTTTTTCGGTTCAGTGATTTCAAATTGATTGCCGGGGAGTTCAACAGCGTGCGCCGCGGAGGAGCAGTGAATGACTGACAATAACTTCTGGATTCCACGTTTATAAGCGCATGTGCAGACTCCAAAATTTGCTGTCAGATTCACAGTTGTAATGACGCCGAATGCGGACAGTTCCGCCGTCATTACAACCTCAAATTCTGAGCCAATGTGTTCTTATGACATTCAGCCAGAGTTCCTACTCAAGATTATAATCAGGGACTCCTGATTAAAAAGTGTGCCTCAGTGGCTATCAGCTGAGGACAAGATTGGGCTCATTTGCAAAGCTGAATAGTCTACCAACACTCACAATCTTTGCCAATAGACAAAGCCAGTTGGGTAATGCTGTCAGCACCAGTGGAACTGTATCCCAGCGGGAGCCAACACCTTTAGGAGAGTGGGGCTTGGAAGGGCCGAGAATTGGATTAACTAAAGAAAGTGGCAGGCATATAAATTCAGATCAGGCAACAGAACAAAAATAAATTAAAACTGCACTAAAAAACTGACACTTTCATTTCATGTTGAGGATGCTGTAACATTTTACATCTTCAACTAATAATCAAAGACATTTACAGCCAATCATTTTTACAGGTTTTAAACATCAAACATGCTAGCCTGCCAGGAAGCCTCAAAATAAATTCAGTATGGAAAAAGTTTTTTTTAAATGAACAAGAGATTATGTCTCAGAAACTACTGTTGGTGATATTGGTGGACAAATGCCTTCCCTGATGATGACTGTTGATGATATTGGTGTACAAATGCCTTCTCTGTCCATTACTTCAATGGAGATGTTCAAACATATTAAATGTTTGGCACAGTAATGTCGTGAACATGTTAAACATTCATCTATTAATATCACCAATGGTAAGCTCTAGGGTTAATTAGTTTCCAACTGCAGCAGGGCTATCAGAATGTAGACTGCTGATCGCCAATGTGGCTTAGTTGCCCTCCAAACTTCCACTGAAGAAAACACTACATAATTGTCTTATTATAGGGGAGCATTACTTCCAATCTACTGGGACACATGCTTCAGAAAATCTAATAAGCTAACTCTGATACACAGCATGATGCTCATTCAAAATTTATAGACTAGAATTTATTTGTCAAACCTCCGCAGATTATCAAGGTGCCAAGCTTCCATAATAAGAACTGAGGCAAATGTCACTAAGGTTATAGAAATACAGGTAATACATTTTCTGAGCACCAGGCCTGTGGATGCTCCACAACAACAACTTGCATTGACATAGCCCCTTTAACATAGTAAAATGTCCCAAAGCATTTTACAGCAGCGTTATCAAACAAAATTTGACACCGAGCCATATAAAGAGATATTAGGACAGGTGACTAAAAGCTTGGTCAAAGAGGTAAGTTTTAAGGAGCGTCTTAAAGGAGGAGAGGTCGAGAGATGGAGAGGTTTAAGGAGGAAATTCCACAGATTAGAGCCTAGGCAGCTAAAGGAACAGGCACCAATGGTGGAGCGATTAAAATCGTGGATGCACAAGAGGCCAGAATTGGAGCAGCATAGAGATCTTGGAGGGTTGTAGAGCTGGAAGAGGTTACAGAGATAGGGAGGGGCAAGGCCTTGGAGGGATTTGAAAATAAGGATGAGAATTTTTTTTAAATCAAGACGTTGCCAAACTGGGAGCCAATGTAAGACAGGGAGCACAGGGGTGATGAGTGAACGGGAGTTGGTGCGAGTTAGGATACAGGCAGCAGAGTTTTGGATGAGCTCACGTTTATGGAGAGTGGAAGATGGGAGGTGGTCAGATGATCATTGGAGTAGTCGAATCTAGAGGTAACAAAGGCATGGATGAAGGTTTCAGCAGCTGATGAGCTGAGGCAGGGGGGGAGACCAATGGTGTTACATATGTGAAAATAGGAGGTCTTGGTCATGGAGTGGATATGGGGTCGCTGGCTAGGGAACAGAGTTTGTGACAGGGATCGAAGACAATTGCTTCAGTGTTCCCAATATTTAGTTGGAAGAAATTTCTGCTCATCCAGTACTGCATGTTGGAAAAGCAGCATGGCAAATCAGAGGCAGTGGCATGGGCAACAGAGGTGGTGGTGAGGTAGAGCTGGGTTTTGTCAGCATACATGTCAAATCTCACATTGTGTTTTTGGATGATGCCGCTGAGGGGCAGCATGTAGATGAGAAATAGTAAGGGGCCATCAATAGATTTATGGGGTACTCCAGAGGTAATGGTGTACTTTAAAACTACAGTAACAAAATCATTTAGGAGTGAAATCAAGGGAGGACCTTTTGACACAAAGGGTAGTCAAAGTCTGGAACTCTCTCTCCAAAAGGTTGTGGATGCTGGATCAATTGAAATTTGCAAAGCTAAGATCGATAAATTTTTGTTAGGTAACGATATCAATGCAAATGGATCAAAGGTAAGAAATGGAATTGAGGTACAGATCATCGATGATCTACTTGAATATCAGAACTGGCTTGAGGGTATGAATGGTCTACTCCTGTTCTTATGTTTCCTATGTTCTTACTGAAAAGTACTTGACAAAACTTGGCTTTTCCATGAACTGAAAGCTCTGTAGTTCACTGGGTCATTAACCCTTCCATTGCCTCTCAAAGGTTGTACACTATCTGAAAAGAATGCCATTGGAATGACATTGTTTTTATTCGTTCCTGGAATGTGGGCGTTGCTAGCAAGGTCAGCATTTATTGCTCATCCCTAAGTGTCCTCGAGAAGGTGGTGGTGAGTTGCTTTGTTGAACCGCTGCAGCCCGTGTGGTGAAGGTGCTCCCGCAGTGCTGTTAGGGAGGGAGTTCCAGGATTTTAACCCAGCGACAATGAAGGAACAGCGATATATTTCCAAGTCAGGATGGTGTGCAACTTGGAGGGGAACTTGGAGGTGATGGTGTTACCATGCACCTGCTGCTCTAGGTGGTAGAGGTTGCGGGTTTGGGAGGTGCTGCAGTGCATCTTGTAGATGGTATACCTGTATTAAGATCTATACATTTACGTGGATCTGACACTAAACCAATTCGTATGGATGTACCCAGCGCAGCATCTTAAACTAGGAGTTGTTTTGGTCACAACCAAACAACTAGTTGAATTAGATCTAAAATAAACAAATAAAAGATCTTTTCCAACAGTTTAAAGGGGGGGGTGGTAACAGCCATGAAATGGAAGTTCCGACGACAGGCGGGGACGTCCTGCCCCGTCGCAATATTGGGGCCACCTCCCCCTCCCAGAGGAAGTGGAACGCAAAATAACGCACTCCACGTCATCTGTGGGGCGGAAGGATAGGGAGAGGAGTGCAGCGCTATGTACCGGGACGCATAGCGTTGCCACATAGAAGGGGGCCCACCCCTTCACTAAAGGGGAAGGCCAAGCTACAGACTTTGCCGGTCCCTACCTGGACCACCGGGGTGCCGTGGCATCAGTCTGGCACTCAAGTGGAGTGCCGGGCTGCCAGATTGCGGCATGGACTCCGCGTAAGTCGGCCGATTTTTATTTTCACAGATGCCATCTCACCTTTAACTAGCACCCCGCGAGCGGCCTGCTGCCCCCGAGACTGTCGCTGTCATCACTCGGCACAGCTTCAGGGGGCACTCCGTAATATTTGCTCCGGGGCAAAAAAACGGATCTCTGCGCACAATGATGATGTTGTCATCGCCGGAGCAGCAGACCGGGTGTTATGAGTTACCACCACCGCTAAACTCCCATGGAATATAGTGGGAGTCTTAATGGTACGTGCATGAGTGAAAAGTGGTTTGCGCCCTCCCCCCCGGCCATACGGGAGGCACAAACGGCCCCAATTTCACCCCCTAAATTGTTGCTGGGTAGACAAGATTTTTCTTCAAATTGACGTTGAAGTATATCAATTAACAATCTTTAATGTTCACTTCACAGCTGTGGTGCAAAGATAATTTATATGAACAATATGTGCATATTCAGATGTGCAAATAAACTGCTGTTTGGTGCACCGTGCAAATAAATGGCCAGATATATCCAATAGTTTGATTCCCCATTAAAGGGGGCTGAAGTGGTCATTCACCCTTTTTCCTTCTGTACAGAAGGAATGAGATTTCAAGAGCTTTAAAATCGGTCAGGAAATTATCTAATTAGATTTTAGAAATCGCTTTGTCAATAGATCTGTGCCAAATTTTTGCAGATGTAAGGAATTCCGCACTGCTGCCTCCTTAAAGGGAAACAGATGCTTGGATAATAAGCACGGATCAATGAATCTCACCCAGCCTTAGCATAACCTAGCAACGTGAGGTAAAGTCCAAAGAAGAGGCAACAAGGATGGTTAGAGGAGAGGCTCGTGAAATTGTTTCCAATCAGGGAAAAGAAGGCATTGTGGAAGAATTGTGAAAGGAATTCACAAGGTGGTGTCGAGGCCTTATGCAGAACCAGAACATTGTGGGTTACTTACAATCTGTGGAATCCTAGTGCCAAATGCAATTTTGAGCTGCTAGGGGTAAAATTCAACTTCAGTGTGAGGGCACAAAATGGACGGTCTGTGAAACACCCCGTCAGATTTTCGTTTCCATTGAGGTTAGAACAGGCGGCCAATCCGCTACCACCCACATTTCACCCCCACTAAAGTTAAATGCTCACCCCACGGTCTCATTCACTGTGGATTGGCCACAGCCAGAATGGTGTAATTTTGATTGTAAAGATATCACTAGTAAATTACACAATGACCTTTTTGGAGCCAAGACAGATCTCAACGTAAATCGCGTTAACATTGAGAAATCATCAAACACTTTTCATCGCACAGTGCCCCTTTGAAGAGCAATTTCTTTTTGTACCTAGATTTGTGAATTTAATTAGCAAATTGCATCTGGTGAGTGGCAGGTGCTAACCTCAAACTTGTTTTTTTTTAAATGGGGAAGAATGTTTCAAGGAACTACAATGATTAGTTTGGATGTGGAAAAGTGACTCAAACAACAAGACAAATTGCATGATTGAATGCATTTGCAATGAATACTTTGTTTTTGAAAGGTCCTTCCTTCCCCCCCACCCTGCCCCCCCCACCTCACCTCGCCCAGCAAAAAAAACCTTTGATGGGTATATTTTTCAGTAGATCTAGTTATTGTAATAAGATTCATTCTGTAGTTCTGATATTCCAAGCATACTGTCTAAATATCTAGAGAGGATATTCTGCACTCTACAGAGGGCTATTGATGACACTGTTGTATACTTAACTTGTGTAACAGATGTTCTCAATCCCACTTTCAAGTTAAAAAAGCTCATGTTATAAAAGTAATTACAGATATAGTCAATAGTTTTTGATTGCAGAACACCATTTAATTAAATCCATTTAAAAAGCCGACAGTGTGATTGAAGATGCATCTTACTTTTTACCCACCAATTCAGTCACTAAATTTATGATTGATAATAACTTTTACTCTTTACAAATTATACAATTACACTTGCATGTGTTTTCAGGTGGAAACAAGTATATACCTGAACTAAAATCACCCTGAAGGGAAGTTAGAGACTAGCCGAATCTCGGGTAATTTTCATACTCTTTTTCCATTTTAATGTCCCAATGAACAGCCACATATTGCTCGCACAGATATTTGTGTGTTTTATCATTTATTTAATGATTCCTGCTTGTGAAAACTCAGCTCTACGTCTTCAAATGGGTTGGGGAGGCCAAGCAGCATTCACCTTGCCTGAATACACCATGCTCTGCTGTCGGCTTTTATTTGAATAATAGATTGCTTGCCCGTACACTTCGCTTATTTCTTGCAAAAGTGAAGTTGACCACCAATGGCTTCGACGTTACCCACAGAGATCCCAGCAAAATCCTAGAATCCATGGTTCAGGCCACTCTCAGTTTTGTTTTAATATTTGTTCATTAGAATCATCCCCTGCCCAATGTGCAGATTAATGGCACCAATCGGTCAAAACTTTCCCTCACAAATTCAAAGCACGTAAACTCAACTTTCCCCTAATTTCAGTGACTACCACAAAAGATGGTGAGGCTATGAAGTTTGATGTATGAACACCATTTTATACGATTAAATACATTGTTCACTGAATGGGAAATGTTACCATGGGGGGTGGGGGAGCGACTATCAAGTACTCTACATTGCTCCAACTCAGGCCACTTGTGCATCCCCCACTTCCTTTGCCCTACCATTGGCAGCCATGCCTTTAGTCATCCAGGCCCTAAGCTCTGGATTTACCTCTCTAAACCTCTTTCCCTCTCTAGCTCTCTCTCCTCCTTTTAAGCCGCTGCTTAAAACCTACCTCTTTGACCAAGCATTTGGTCACCTTTCCTAATGTCTCCTTCTTATGCTTGGTGTCATTTTTTTGTCTGATTAGGCTCCTGTGAATGGTTTTACTATATTAAAGGTGCTATCTAAATGCAAGTTGTTGTGGTCTAAGTAAATCCCAGAAGCACAATTAAAATAGTCTCCCATCTGAAGGACAATTCCTTTCTGGTACGAGTGGATAACCATTATGTGGAGCAATTTGTACTGAAGTTTCAGTGCCAATATCAGCATCCAACAGGGGCTACGATGCAGGTGTCTGCTCACATAAATGGCAGCAGTTCAAATAACAGAAATGTTGGATAAGTCATCTAAGCAGGTCTTTCAAGTCAGGAGACCTGGCAAGGCTAGACTCTCTGAACTTAAATGTGTTTTGAAGAAAATAATACGTCTCCTTTGTTAACATATTGGGGTCCATTTACCTCAGTCTATAAAGTTTTTTTTAAACTCCTAAACCGTCACTCATTTAGAATGTGTTGTGTCCTTAGATGTTCTAACAATGACTCCACGAGGCAGTGTGTTGTACTTGAACTATAGTGACCTTAGTCCTTTATTAGTTAACTCCAGAGTGAGGATCACACCTGGTGGCCTGCCTTTTATACTAGGCCAGGTACACCTGTACAGGTAACCTACAAGTCTCCCACTGCTGTGTCCTCTGGTGGCACACCTTGATATGGTACCAACATTGGTCATGTAAGATACATGACATCACTCCCCCCTGAACCCTCAGTGCAAATCGCCTCTGCATTACTTATGCTCTGGGTTTAGCTCGATGTGGGTTCTGTCTGGTAGACCTCTAATGGGCTGGCTCAACCTTGGGTGGGTAGTTGGTGCAGTAGTGTGTTGGTGGTTGCTGTGTGTGTGTGTGTGTGTGTGTGTGTGTGTGTGTGTGTGTGCACGCGCGCGCGCGTTCTTGACCATTCCATTCTCCCCGCCTCCCACGTTGGTGTGGCGGGGGCTCCTCTCATTCATGTAGACACAAGTTCAGGTAAGTGGGTTTTGCATGTTTTTTTTTGTTGAGTGTTTCCGTGGTGCAACAAGAGCGTTAGGTGCCTTGTCAGTGCGGTGACCGGTGCGTAAGGACAAGCTAGTTCCGGAGCTGCTGGGTGGTGTCCCCGAGTCCTGTGGCAGTTCAGTGCCTGGTGCTGACAGTGGGAAGCTGGTTGGCTCACATAGCCTGTTCTCGGGGCTGTCGCTTAGCGTCAGGCAGGTTCACAGATGTCTGTGACCACACCCCCCCCGCCCCGCCCCCATCCTTTCTTTATGCCCTGGGTCCCAGCTGCTCCCTGAGGAGCTGTTTAGCAGTGCACAGGGAACCGCTGACTCGCTGGCCTGAGCGTCGCTTGGTTTGAGATCCTGACTGGTGCTTGTTCCTCTGGGGAGACAGTGGCAGGTGACCCTATATCTTGGGGTATGGCCTTGGTGCAGTCTGCTCCTTAAGGCTCATGGCAGTTGGTGTCATCGATTGCCTGAGAGATGGAGCCGACCCAGGGCATGGTATCACCACCGGTGCCTTTGCGCTGCTGAGGTCGCTTGCTTAGCAGCTCATGTGTGTTGGCTGCTTGTGGTCACACTTCGTGGTGCATGACTGGTCCCCGGGATGCAGGCTACTGCATTGGGTAGCTCGTTGGACCTGTGTGCACCCGATGGGTGTCTGCCTGCTGTATTGTCTGCGTGTGGTGGGAATCCTGCAGCACACACACGATGGAGACTCCAGGGGTTTGATCACGATCACCCAACTTTTCCTCGCTGGTTGCATATGCACAGTTCAAATCATCAATTACACATTGTACATAATCACGCGACTTTTCCTCGCTGGTTGCATGTATACAATTCCGATTATCGGTTACACATTTTTCATTGTCAGTTACACACTTTACATAATCCGTTACACCTTTAATCTCTAACTTACAATTCATTACATTGCTTAATTGTGTGGAACTGTCCCTTTAATTATAGTGGGTTGCCGGCCTCTTTTAAGGGAGCCGAGCTTGCTTTACCCCAATCCACTTCTCAGTTTGGTGCCACGTGTTGCTCCATCAGCGCTGCACCTAGTGGTGCGGCCATCTTTGTCTTCAGCGTATCACATCGTGGTGCGAGCGCCATCTTTGCTTGGTCCACGATGTCGACTGCGGTGATCCTCTTCTCCCCGGCTTCTGCCTCCGCAGTTGGGAAGTCGCTGCTGGATCCGATTTTCTCTCTCCCGAGTCCTGCCACTGGAGCCTGGAAGGTGCGTTCGGGTCATCTCAGTTGGATCATCTCCACGCAGTCGTGCTGGGCGGTCTGTGTCTCGGGTGCCGTGCTAGTCAGCTCATCGGTGCTGGGTCCACCCTCAGGTGGGGGCTTGCTTTGCCTCTGAGCGCAGATGGCTTCAATTGCTGGAGGGGTGAAATCTTCCCACTTCCATTGGATCTTCTCCATCCACCTTCTGCCGAGCAACATTGGTCCATCACCTGCAACAATCCACAGAGGTAACTTGTGCACCGCGCCATCATGGAGTACCTTTACATTCAAACTACCAACGACTGGGATGATTTCATTGGTGTAGGTGCGCAGCTTTGCCTGAACCGGGGCAAACTCGGGTCATTCAGCTGGATTGTCCCATAGCCTCTCAAAGGTTCCTTGATTCATCACTGACTGGCTCGACCCCATGTCCACTTCCATGAAGACTGGAACACCCTCTAACTCGACTTCCACCTTCAGCGGGAAGCACTCGTTGGTGCAGGTAAACATGCTGGGACTGGGCTGCCTCTCTGTCTAACAATTCATAATCCACGCTGGATTTATAGCCATCTGCGGACTCCTCCTCTTACACATTCGCTGGAGATGGCCCTTTGTGCCACAGCCTTTGCAAACATAGTCTTTAAAACGGCACTGGTGAGCCCTGTGATTCCCTCTGCAACGCCAGCATGGAGCTACTCGATAAGCCCCCCTCGGAGGACTCTTAGTTAAGGGACTCGTGGGGCCTGTTCTCTCTTCCCTGAGAGGATTCGCACTCTACAGTCCAGCTCCTGAATGGCGCCACTCTTGCACAGTACCTGCCGGGTTTGAGTCCTGAGGGCGAGTCATCTGCCCAGAGCCGCAGGTTGAGGTCATGAAAGACTGGCTCACAGAGATGGCCTTCTGCAGTGTGACTGTGGTATCCGCCGACAGTAGCTTGTGAAGAAGGCCCTCATGGCCAACTCCAATGACGAAAATGTCCCGCAGCGCTTCGTTGAGGTGGGTGACGAACTCGCACGGTACCGCCAGCCTCCTGAGGTCTGCGGCGTACTTTGCGACTTCCTGGCCTTCAGTGGGTATAGAACCGGTGTCTGGCTCTGCGGATGCTCTCCTTGGGTTCGAGTTGCTCCTGGATCAGTGTTACGAGCTCCTTCTACGACTTGGTCGTTGTCTTTGCTGGTGCCAGCAAGTCCCTGACGAGGCCATAGACATTGGGCCCATAACTGGTTAGCAGGACAGTGCGGCGCTCATCAACCAGTGCGGCCGGGTCGTCTCCTGCCAGGTCGTTTGCTGCGAAAAAGTGTTCTAGCCTTTCCACAAAGGCGTCCCAATCATCACCATCGGCGAACTGCTGCAATGCTCCAAGTGTAGCCATTTCCGCGTGAAAGTTCGTATTCTCGTCACCAGTTGTTGTGTCCTTAGATGCTCTAACAATGACTCTACAAGGCAGTGAATTGTACTTGAACTGTAGTGACCTTAGTCCTTTATTAGTTAACTCCAGAGTGTGGATCACACCTGGTGGCCTGCCTTTCATACTAGGCCAGGCACACCTGTACAGGTAATCTACAAGTCTCCCACTGCTGTGCCCTCTGGTGGCACACCTTGATATGGTATCAACAGTGGCCATGTAAGATACAGGACAGAATTAATCTAGTATAATAATGTTCCTTTAAATTTACATGCACAAGAAAATATACTCCATTTTTATAACAGCATTTGGTGTATCTTTATCAAAGCTGAATAATCAGTAATGAGATAGTACTTTTACCTATAAGAATAACTGTACACTAAAATGAAATTATCCCTAAAATATACAGCTAGCGTACATAGAAGTGACTTATGAGACACGAGGCTTCAGGAGATGAGATGAGAGGAGGGAGGGGTAACATTGCAGATGGAATTTATTATTGAAAGTAGGCATTATAAGCACTCACTTAAATGGTTTAGGCTCGATTACAAAATGTCAGCAAATAACACTGCGAGCATAGTCACAATACATTTATAAGCTGCCAAGATACCAAAGCCAATGTCATAATACTCGAATAGTTTATACCAGGAGATACCAATAACAAAGCCTTGACTGATTTAGTAATTATTTATAAAGATAATAGAATGCTAGGATATACAGCCAGAACAATGGAATACAAGTTTAGAGAAAATATGTTACGACTTTAGAATGCACTGTTCCCAGGATACATGTTCAATTTTGGCCTCCATATCACACAAAAATATATCACACTTGCATTCAACCGGGTCCAGAAAAAGGGGAAGACTGTTTCCAAGTGTAAATGGGATAAACTTCAGGAAAAATTAGAAAAGCTTAAGATTTACAGTATAGAAAGGCGGCAATTATGGGGGCATTTCAATATTAAATGTATGGATAAGTTAAACCCCAAATATCACTTCAAAATATACCAGAAGGTATAGGCAGAAAACATAAATGGAAATTTGTAACAAGTCCATTTAATACATTTACTAGAGGAACTTCTTGACTCAGCGAGCAGCACGAGATAGAGTTAGTGTACAGAGGTTTGTGCTTCGATGGGCCAAATGGTATTTTCTGATCCCCCACTTTTCTTATCAGAACATTAGTTCAGATGGAGGAGGCCCTTCACAGCCAATCTGATCTAATTCTTCCAGAATTTAAACCCTACTGAACTTCCCATCTAGCCATTTTTAAACGAGTCAAGTTCCTGACATCAATCACTCTTCCAGGTAACTCATTTCTGCTGTTGATCACTGTCCTCCCTGCAGTGGCAGTATCAGTATCATAGCCGATGAGGTTTAACCGATTATTACTTATTGAAAACTTTTTCCAATACCTCGCTATGACAACTTGAAATATAGTCGGCAATGGCAATTTTTGATAGTCTCTGCGGGGACTACATTTTCAAACAATTTTTTAGCACCATGATGGCCGACTGGTTAAGGCGTTGGACTCAAGGAAGTGGACCTAGAAATAGTGGATGCATTGGTGATCATTTTCCATCAGTCTATCGACTCTGGATCAGTTCCCATGGACTGGAGGGTAGCTAATGTAACACCACTTTTTAAAAAAGGAGGGAGAGAGAAAACGGGTAATTATAAACTGGTTAGCTTGACATCAGTAGTGGGGAAAATGTTGGAATCAATCATTAAGGACGAAATAGCAGCGCATTTGGAAAGCGGTGACAGGATCGGATCAAGTCAGCATGGATTTATGAAAGGGAAATCATGCTTGACGAATCTTCTGAATTTTTTGAGGATGTAACTAGCAGAGTGGACAAGGGAGAACCAGTGGATGTGGTGTATTTGGACTTTCAGAAGGCTTTTGACAAGGTCCCGCACAAGAGATTGTTGTGCAAAATCAAAGCACATGGTATTGGGGGTAATATATTGACGTGGATAGGGAACTGTTTGGCAGACAGGAAGCAGAGAGTCGGGATAAACGGGTCCTTTTCAGAATGGCAGGAAGTGACTAGTGGGGTGCCGCAGGGTTCAGTGCTGGGACCCAGCTCTTTACAATATACATTAATGATTTGGATGAAGGAATTGAGTGTAATATTTCCAAGTTTGCAGATGACACTAAACTGGGTGGCAGTGTGAGCTGTGAGGAGGACACTAAGAGGCTGCAGGGTGACTTGGACAGGTTAGGTGAGTGGGCAAATGCATGGCAGATGCAGTATAATGTGGATAAATGTGAGGGTATCCATTTTGGGGGCAAAAACACGCAGATTATCTGAATGGCGGCAGATTAGGAAAAGGGGCGGTGCAACGAGACCTGGGTGTCCTGGTACATCAGTCACTGAAAGTGGGCATAATACAGCAGGTGGTAAAGGCAGCAAATGGCATGTTGGCCTTCATAGCTAGAGGATTTGAATATAGAAGCAGGGAGGTCTTACTGCAGTTGTACAGGACCTTAGTGAGGCCTCACCTGGAATATTGTGTTCCGTTTTGGTCTCCTAATCTGAGGAATGACGTTCTTGCTATTGAGGGAGTGCAGCGAAGGTTCACCAGACTGATTCCAGGGCTGTCATATGAGGAGAGACTGAATCAACTGAGCCTTTATTCACTGGAGTTTAGAAGGATGAGAGGGGATCTCATAGAAACATATAAGATTCTGACGGGACTGGACAGGTTAGATGCGGGAAGAATGTTCCCGATCTTGGGGAAGTCAAGAACCAGGGGACATAGTCTTAGGATAAGGGGTTGGCCATTTAGGACTGAGATGAGGAGAAACTTCTTCATTCAGAGAGTTGTTAACCTGTGGAATTCCCTGCCACAGAGAGTTGTTGATGCCAGTTCACTGGATATATTCAAGAGGGAGTTCGATATGGCTCTTACGGTTAAGGGGATCAAGGGGTATGGAGAGAAAGCAGGAAAGGGGTACTGAAGGAATGATCAGCCATGATCTTATTGAATGGCGGTGCAAGCTCGAAGGGTCGAATGACCTACTCCTGCACCTACTTTTCTATGTTTCTATGTCATGTGTTGAATCTGCACTTTTCGCAACAAAAATAGTTGAACCTGTGCCCTCGTGATCTACTGCCTGGGTATAACAAAGTATTGTTTGAGATTATTTTCCTTATCCAATTAAATCTCTCATATACTTCCATAACAAATCACCTGAGGTTGAACAGCCCTAGCTGTTCTAGGTTGAACAGCCCTAGCTTTAAAAATAAATAATAGTACTTTCATCCTTAGAGTGTATCAGCTAATATTGAAATTTGCAGCAGCTTAACTGCCCGGATTACTCAACTAAGAATCAAACTACTAAATTGGAAAAGGTTGGAAGCTTAGTTGGCTGTGTTTCACCATATGGGCTTCTCACTGGACATCTGTTGTATGCTTCACCTGACACTGGTGATGAAATCTGTCCTCCTTTATCACTGTCTGGAAATGGTCTTTGGCTTTAGAAGAAAAGCAACAGGACTGAATTCACTCATACATGGTCAATGAGACTCGAGATTCAACATCTTTATGGATATATTTAATATTTGCATATACCAATTGGTTACCAACACCAAGGTACATTTAGACAAACTCCAATATGGTTTCCGAAACTCATTTCATCAATTGCATCAATTCGGGCATATATATGTTGATCTGTGTTAATCAGGTTTCGACAACCTTGGATATCCTACATAGGAACACAGGAACAGGAGTAGGCCCTTCAAGCCTGTTCCACCATTGAATGAGATCATGACTGATTCCTAACTCCATCCACCCTGCCTTGGCTCCATATCCCTCAATATCTTTGGCAAGCAAAAATCTATCAATCTCAGATTTGAAATTATTAATTGAGCTCGCATCTATTGCCTTTCGTGGGAGAGTTCCACACTTCTACCACCTTTTGTCCTAACTTCTCTCCTGAATGGTCTGCCTCTGATTTTAAGGTTATGTCCTCGTGTCCGAGTCTCTCCCATCAGCAGATGTTTAATCTATCTACTATCAATTCATTTCAAAATTTGAAAAAAACCTCAATCAAATCACCCCATGGCCTTCTATATTCCAGGAAAGACAAGCCTAGTTTATGTAATCTAGTGTAGTGAAATGTTCCAAGGTGCTTCACAGGAGTGTTATCAAACAAAATTTGACACCAAATCATAAGGAGATATTAGGACAGGTGATCAAAAACTTGGTCAAGGAGCTGTTTTTTTATGGAGTGTCTTAAAGGAGGAGAGAAAGGTAGAGAGACGGAGATGTTTCGGGACGGAAAGCCAAAGCTCAGGGCTAGGCAGGTGGAGGCACGGCCGCCAATGGTGGAGCGATAAAAATCAGGGATACGCAAGAGGCCAGAATTGGAGGAGCGCAGAGATCTCGGAGGTTCTAGGGCTGGAGCTGTTACAGAGTTAGGGAGAGGCAAGGCCATGGAGAGATTTGAAAACAAGGATGAGAATTTTTTTTTTTTTTAAATCGAGCCATTGCCACACCGGATAGGTCAGCGCGGACAGGGGTGATGGGTGAATTGGACTCTGCGCGAATTAGCAGACAGGTAATAATAGACATCTTTCACACATGCACTCTCACGTTATTTTAAAACGACTACTTTTTATTTTTTCGTTGCTGCTTGTTCTCACATTTCTATGTGCTCTTTGCATTCTGCTCAAAGACTTTCAATTTCGGATGCCCCCTGTGAAATTTGGCTGGATCAGGCTCCCACCAAGGTACCTTCCACACTTGTGGGTTTGGAAACTCATTCTTTCCAAAACCTCGGTCAGCTCCAGGCAGAAGCAGGCGCAAACATGTACATCTTAAACAGGAGCATTTGAGCAGAGCCTAAAGGTTCCGCTGGAAGATCTTGTTAATCTGTAAGACTAGTTAAAACAATAATGGAGGGGGAAAACATAATGGACAATTTTCCAGCGGGTCCCTTGGCATGAAATATCTGAGCATGAGCAAGGAATCTGTTTAGCCTGATCGCTGACAGATTAGCAAGATCTTCCAGCGGAACCTTTAGGCTCTGCTCAAATGCTCCTGTTTAAGATATACAAAACCATCATTAAGCCCACAAAATTTATGTAAGTATATGGAAACAGTGGGCTTGAGTTTCCTCTCAAACCACTCATTTACCGCCCAGAAATGTAAGTTTCCTCTCAAACCGCCAGCCGGTAAATTCCAATCATTACCACCAGGCGGTATTCGATATTGTTCACCCAAATATTACCGCCAAAATATCGCCCAAAATGAAAGCTTCAGTATTTAAGATCCGTTTACCACCGGACCTTAATACTGCCCTGAAAAAGCAGCACTTACTGGATCTTAAGTGGGCAGTATGGACACAGATCTGACAGGTTTGTTTGATATTACACAGATCTTTATAGTTCTCCACAGTTTGATATATTTTTTAATGGATTATAGTATTTTCTAGTGTTAGGTAATAATATAAATGGTCTAATGAAGCCTTATTTACTCCTTTAGTCGCTCACTCACTAATCTCACTAACCCCGCGCCAGTCTCTCTCCCCAACTCCTCCCAGTCTCTCCTCCCCTCTCAGTATCTCTCATGCCCTCCAGTGATCTCCCCTCCCCCACAGCGACCTCACTATCTCCCACCCCCACGCGATCTCACTCTTGCCCCCCACCCTTCCCAGCGATCTCACTCTAAACCACACCCTCCCTCCCCCCAGCCTCCCCCTCCCCAGCGATCTCACTCTCCCCCCCCCCACAGCAATCTCACTATTCCCCCGCCACCCCCCCCTCCAACAGCAACCTCACTCTCCCTCTCTTCCCCCCCCCCCGCACAGCAATCTCACTCTCCCTCCCCCCCTCCCCACAGCAATCTCACTCTTCCCCCCCCCCCACAGCAATCTCATTCTCCCTCCCCCCCCACCCAACAGCAATCTCACTCTCCCCCACCCCCCACAGCAATCTCCCTCTCCCTCCCCCCACCCCCACAGCAATCTCACTCTCCCTGAACCCCCCGCCCCCCGCAATCTCACTCTCCCTTCCCCCCCATCTCCCCCGCCCACAGCAATCTCACTCTCCCTCCCCCCACCCCCACAGCAATCTCACTCTCCCTCCACCCCCCGCCCACAGCAATCTCACTCTCCCTCCCCCCACAGCAATCTCACTCTCCCTCCCCCCTCCACCCCCACAGCGATCTCATCACCCCCCCCCCCACAGCGAACTCAGGCCAGCAGTCTCTGACCTCTCAGGGTGGGCGGAGCTTGACAGCCGCACGTGCACACAACCTGAGAGCCGAAGATTCCCGAGTCGACAGGCCTCCTCTGCCGCTCCCGCACCCCTCCTCCGCCGACGACATGGAGCACCTGAAAACCACGTGAGTGCGCACCAGCGGCAGTCCGGCGGTTGAAAAAGATGCAACCGCGGGAACACCGCTAAGGATAGGGCGGGGCGAGTTAAATGGAAAGTCCAGCCCAGTGAGTTATGTCATGATCCCCAGATAATATCGACCACAGGGACAGCTCTGCCAGTAACTGTGAGGATAACCAGAACAGTGAATTTTAATTCCTCTGGAACCTCTGAACTACCAGTAGGACATGTGCAATCAGCCTGACCACTCCATTTTAGTAATCTGTGAACATGTACTTCCATCGTTCCTAGCTTTTCACCATTTAAAAATTCTCAGATCTATCCTTTTTGGTCCAAAATAGATGACCTCACAATTCCCTACATTGTAATCCATCTGCCACATTTTTGAGCACTTACTTAACCTATCAATGTTTCTTGGTCATTTTATGCTCCCATCTACACTGCTTACTATGCCATTAATCTCTGTTTCATTCAGCAAAGTTGAATACACGACTCTCTATTGTGTTATCTAAATCATTAATAAATACAGTGAATGCTTGTGGCCTCTGCACAGATCCTCGATCGAGTGGACAATCTGCTCCGCCACACTAGTGGTGATGTTGAAAATTACCCCCATGGTGCTTTGCTTTGTTTTCCTGAATGGTCAGATTTAAACTCGGGGCTTCATCTTTAGTACAATTTCAGTTTGTCCAGGCTGCATTTACACCACAACCTTAGCATTGGTGTGAAGTGGGACATCAATTCAAGCCCGTACCCATGATCCCTACTCTCTGTCTTGTACTGAATAACCAATCTCCAAGCCATGTCAATAATTAGTCTTCAATTCCATGAGCTTTAACTTCAGCTAACAGTCTCTTGTGTGGAACCTTATCAAATGCCTTCTGGAAGTCCATATGATCTATAATAGCCATAGACATTCTCCTGTCCAGTACTTTAGTTACTTCCTTAAAAAATTCAATTAGGTTTGTTAGTCATCACCTACCCTTTGTAAAATCCATGTTGGCCCTCTCTAATCAGCTCAATTTTTTTTGAAGTTCTCAGTCACTCTTCCTTAATTATAGATTCCAATAACTTTGCCACAACAGATGCTAGACAAACAGGTCTATACTTTCCCGGTTTCTTTCTCTCGTCTTTTTGAAATAATGCAGTTACCTTTACAATTTTCTAATCTAAAAAGCAACAATTTACATTGTTCTGGAGACGCTATGGCCTGTTCAAATAATGGCAGTATCAGTTCTGATACTGAGGCTATAATTTAGGGTGCATTTCAACAGTTTCACTTTGCACCAACATTAAGAAATGGTAGTGTAGATCTGGAGTCAGGGTCTGTCCTGAAGGAATCAGAATGGCCCTTGCAAACCACTTCACACCGATGCTGAGGCTGCAGTGTAAATGCAGCCTGGAAAACCAGAAATTGGACTAAAGGTGACACACCAAGTTTAAATCTGACCATTCAGAAAAACAAAACAAGGTACCATGGGGGTAATTTTCCACATCACCATCTGGATGCTAGTGTGGCGGAGCAGATTGTCTACCCGATCGAGAATAGGTCGGGATTTTCATCCCATTGATTACAGAGAAACAGTGGTGCAGACCTGGGAGCAGGTCACAACTTGGCATCTCAACTGAGGAACATGAATGGCAAAGAGCAACTGGAAAAAGAGAAAAAAAACACATAAATTCAGAGCTCTTCCATGGCTCATAACAACAATGTCAAATAACGCATCCATTTTTTTCTTCAATCACTTTGGTTCAGCTGAATTCACAGAGACAGTAAAGCAGTTTTTTTCCAAATTCCTTGAAAGGTTAAACTGCATTGTGCTGCTGCTCAAAACGTGTCTCTAGAAAGCTTCAACATCTCTGGCTGAGCACCAACCTCATTTGGCTATATTTAAAACTTGGCCAACAGTAACCTTGCTTCTTAGTGTCGAGTCAACTTATCCCTTCTTTTACCTCGAAGTTCAAAACCAGCTCTTGCAATTAAAATCAAGTTTCCAACTCTTCCGAAGCGTTCATCATATTTACACCATTGAAAATCAGCCTCCACTCATATTTTACACAAATAACACAAACTTTTGATTGTTGCATGAAATGGAAAGGAAACCCAATTTGAGATGAAAGCCACAACACTGCACATGCAAACCAGGCGATCAATGCAGGCAGAACAAAGCCCCGTCACAAGTGCCCTCTCTGGGCAAAATTTTTGCAGCAATGCCTTGGAATGTCATGACAACACTCACTAAACAAAGCATTCCACAGAGTCATCCTAGCTTTCACTGAGCACTTGGGAGAGAGCAAAATCTCCAAGAACCTCTGCCACCGCCTCCCCCCGCCCCCGCCCCTGCTCCCCACCCCCACCACCCCACTCCACCCCGCCTCCTCCCTGCTTTCAAAGAGAAAGCTAACCAGGAACTTGTTGATGAGAGTCTAGGAGTCCCTACGCATGACACAGCTCAGCATCCCAGTGCCACCACTGACTAGCTGCGAGAACTCAGCAGGGATTTCAGGTCATTTTGCCTTCGGGAGAAGAAAAACATTGGTGAGGAAAAATATTGGCAGCTGGCAACAATTCCATGGGACTAGGATTTTGAACATCAATAGCAAGGCTTCCTCAATGTATATAGCAGGGGAGAGGGAAGATTTCCACTGTTCACTAGTTATAGCAAAATAGTAAACATTTTTTTTTTATATGCGCATTTACAATTTGACTATGAATAGTAATCAATGGAAATCTTCCCCAGGTGTTACTGAGCCACAAAGATGGAACAGATCCCAGGCTTGTTGCCTGATCGGAGTTAGCTGATCTCAGCTGGAATTGTGGAACAAGTGTTCCAACTGACTTCACCATGACCAGGTTTCCTGATCTTGATCACCATCCAGTAAATCTAGTTGGTGTTGAGTGAGAACAAGATCAGGCTCAGCTGTGGCGTTCTGCATGACCGAAAAACCTTCCGAGATTCACAGCGTTTGTTCGCACACGTCAGTTGGCCGTTTGGTTGAGCGTGGCAGAAAGCCGCTAGTGCCCACCGAACTCTGCTCCCACGTCAGTCAGCACCTTCAGGGAAAGAAGGGAGCACACCAGAGGATCAACTGGGAATGGTGGGAATTAATCCTGAAAACTCGAAGAATTCATCCGCAGTATCTGTTATTTTAATATATGCGCATTAGATGATTTCATTCAGCTTTTATTCTGTTCCTGTGACTGTAAAATTTTATCTATGAGGAAAGATTGGACAGGCTGGAGTTGTTTTCTTTGGAACAGAGGAAGTTGAGGGCAGACCTTACATAAGAACATAAGAAATAGGAACAGGAGTAGGCCATACGGCCCATCGAACTTGCTCCCCCATTCAATAAGATCATGGCTGATCTGATCATGGACTCAGCTCCACCCCTCTGCCCGTTCCCCATAACACCTTATCGTTTAAGTAACTGTCTATTTCGGTCTTAAATTTATTCAATGTCCCAGCTTCCACAGTTCTCTGAGGCAGCGAATTCCACAGATTTACAGCCCTCAGAGAAGAAATTTTTTCTCATCTCTGTTTTAAATAGGCGGCCCCTTATTCTAAGATCATGCCCTCTAGTTCTAGTCTCCCCCATCAGTGGAAACATCCTCTCTGCATCCACCTTGTCAAGTCCCCTCATAATCTTATACTTTTCTACAACATCACCTCTCATTCTTCTGAATTTCAATGAGTAGAGGCCCAACCTACTCAACCTTTCCTCATAAAGTCAACCTCCTCAGCTCCGGAAATCAACCTAGTGAACCTTCTCTGAACTGCCTCCAAAGCAAGTATATTCTTTCGTAAATATGGAAACCAAAACTGCACGCAGTATTCCAGGTGTGGCCTCACCAATACCCTGTATAGCTGTAGCAAGACTTCCCTGCTTTTATACTCCATCCCCTTTGCAATAAAGACCAAGATTCTATTGGCCTTCCTGATCACTTGCTGTACCTGCATACTACGCTTTTGTTTCATGCACAAGTACCCCCAGGTCCCGCTGTACTGCAGCACTTTGCATTCTTTCTCCATAAAAATAATAACTTGCTCTTTGATTTTTTTTTCCTGCCAAAGTGGATAACCTCGCAATTTCCAACATTATATGCCATCTGCCAAATTTTTGCCCACTCACTTAGCCTGTCTATGTCCTTTTGCAGATATTGTGTGTCCTCCTCACACATTGCTTTTCCTCCCATCTTTGTATCGTCAGCAAACTTGGCTACATTACACTCAGTCCCTTCTTCCAAATCGTTAATATAGATTGTAAATAGTTGGGGTCCCAGCACTGATCCCTGCGGCACCCCACTAGTTACTGGTTGCCAACCAGAGAATGAACCATTTATCCCGACTCTCTGTTCACTGTTAGTTAGCCAATCCTCTATCCATGCTAATATATTACCCCCAACCCCGTGAACTTTTATCTTGTGCAGTAACCTTTTATGTGGCACCTTGTAAAATGCCTTCTGGAAGACCAAATACACCACATCCACTGGTTCCCCTTTATCCACCTTTCGTTACATCCTCAAAGACTTCCAGCAAATTTGTCAAATGTGACTTCCTCTTCATAAATCCATGCTGATTCTGCCTGGCCGAATTTTGCTTTTCCAAATGTCCTGCTACTGTTTCTTTAATAATGGACTCCAACATTTTCCCAACCACAGATGTTAGGCTAACTGGTCTATAGCTTCCTGCTTTTTGTCTGCCTCCTTTTTTAAATAGGGGCGTCACATTTGCAGTTTTCCAATCTGCTGGGACCTCCCCAGAATCCAGGGAATTTTGGTAAATTACAACCAATGCATCCACAATCCCTGCCTCTACTTCTCTTAAGATGCAAGCCATCATGTCCAGGGGATTTATCTGCCTTTAGTCCCATTATCTTACTGAGTACCACCTCCTTAGTGATTGTGATTCCTCTATAGCCCCTATAGCCCCTTGACTATCCACTGTCAGAATATTGTTAGTGTCCTCTACCATAAAGACTGATACAAAATATTTGTTCAGAGTTTCTGCCATCTCCATGTTCCCCATTACTAATTCCCCGGTCTCGTCCTCTAAGGGACCAACATTTACTTTCGCCTTTTGTGGGCTCAAGTTTCGGCCCAAGTTGCTCCTTTTTTTTGGAGCAACTATTTTAGAATGGAGCATCTTAGAAATTGCAATTCTTGGCATTTAGTTTGCTCCAGTTCGAGTGAGTTAGAATAGTTTCATTTTAGAACAGATTTTTTTTCCAAAAGGGGGCGTGTCGAGCCACTTACACCTGTTTTGCAAGTTTAGGCAGCGAAAACTTACTCCAACTAACTTAGAATGGAGTAAGTGTAGATTTTTGTATGCTCAGAAAAACCTTGTCGACACTTATAAATCAGGCGTAGGGAACAAGAGATTGGCCGGGTGGGGGGGGGAGGGGGGCAGGGGCAGGGAGAGGGGTTTGCAAACATTAAACACTTCACTTTTATAAATAAAGAGCCATCATCAATAATAAATGATAAATAAATCAATCAATAAATCAATCCAAAAAAATTAATAAAAAAATGAAAAAAATAAGAAAAAAATCAATCAATAAAAAATTAAGTTTCTACTCACCTACTGCAGCACTGGGAGCCCTCGAACAGCATGCTGGGATGGGCTCCCCCCACCCCAGTGTCTCTCTGTTTCGGACAGCGAGGGGAGGAGGGAGAGAGGAGTGGCGGGGATGAGTGGGGGGGATGAGTGGGGGGGATGAGTGGGGGGGATGAGTGGGGGGGGATGAGTGGGGGGGATGAGTGGGGGGGATGAGTGGGGGGGGATGAGTGGGGGGGATGAGTGGGGGGGATGAGTGGGGGGGATGAGTGGGGGGGATGAGTGGGGGGAGGAGTGGGGGGAGGAGTGGGGGGGGAGGAGTGGGGGGGAGGAGTGGGGGGGAGGAGTGGGGGGGAGGAGTGGGGGGGAGGGGGGGGGTGAGAGGAGGAGGGGGGGTGAGAGGAGAGGAGGGGGGGGGTGAGAGGAGAGGAGGGGGGGGGTGAGAGGAGAGGAGGGGGGGGTGAGAGGAGAGGAGGGGGGGGTGAGAGGAGAGGAGGGGGGGGGGGAGAGGAGAGGAGGGGGGGGGGGGGAGAGGAGAGGAGGGGGGGGGTGAGAGGAGAGGAGGGGGGGGTGAGAGGGAGGAGGGGGGGGGTGAGAGGAGAGGAGGGGGGGGGTGAGAGGAGAGGAGGGGGGGTGAGAGGAGAGGAGGGGGGGGTGAGAGGAGAGGAGGGGGGGTGAGAGGAGAGGAGGGGGGGGGTGAGAGGAGAGGAGGGGGGGGGTGAGAGGAGAGGAGGGGGGGGTGAGAGGAGAGGAGGGCGGGGGGGGTGAGGAGAGGAGGGGGGGTGAGAGGAGAGGAGGAGGGGTGAGAGGAGAGGAGGGGGGGTGAGAGGAGAGGAGGGGGGTGAGAGGAAGGAGGGGGGGTGAGAGGAGAGGAGGGGGGGGTGAGAGGAGAGGAGGGGGGTGAGAGGAAAGGAGGGGGGGTGAGAGGAGAGGAGGGGGGGTGAGAGGAGAGGAGGGGGGGTGAGAGGAGAGGAGGGGGGGTGAGAGGAGAGGAGGGGGGTGAGAGGAGAGGAGGGGGGTGAGAGGAGAGGAGGGGGGGTGAGAGGAGAGGAGAGGAGAGGAAGGGGAGAGAGGAGAAGAGAGGAAGGGGAAAGGAGAAGAGAGGAAGGGGAAAGGAGAAGAGAGGAAGGGGAAAGGAGAAGAGAGGAAGGGGAAAGGAGAAGAGAGGAAGGGGAAAGGAGAAGAGAGGAAGGGGAAAGGAGAAGAGAGGAAGGGGAAAGGAGAAGAGAGGAAGGGGAAAGGAGAAGAGAGGAAGGGGAAAGGAGAAGAGAGGAAGGGGAAAGGAGAAGAGAGGAAGGGGAAAGGAGAAGAGAGGAAGGGGAAAGGAGAAGAGAGGAAGGGGAAAGGAGAAGAGAGGAAGGGGAAAGGAGAGGAGAGGAGGGGGAAAGCAGAGGAGAGGACGGGGAAAGCAGAGGAGAGGAGGGGGAAAGCAGAGGAGAGAAGGGGGAAAGCAGAGGAGAGAAGGGGGAAAGCAGAGGAGAGGAGAGGAGAGGAGGGGGAAAGGAGAGGAGAGGAGGGGGAGAGAGGAGAGGAGGGGGAGAGAGGAGAGGAGGAGGAGAGAGGAGAGGAGGGGGAGGCAGTTGAACGGGAGGGAGGCCGAGTCTGATCTTCGCCCGGTGAGCCCATTCAGCCAGAGCTAGGGGCTGTGTGCTTCGGGCCCCTCCCACACAGCCTCGGGGGCGAGGAGCTACTGCACATGCGCACACACTCTAGTTTTCAGTGCCGCAACCTGGCTCCGCCCCCGACCCCTTATGCTGCGCCACGCCAAGCACGAAGATGTCCTGAGGTGATCGGAGAATCACAAGGTAAGTTTTCAGCGCCCTTTTTATTCCAGGAAGTCGCCGCACCTTATTGAGATGTACCGTTTTTCCAGAGGACGGAAACTTTGGCCCTATATACCTTTAGAAACTCTTGCTATCTGTTTTTATGTTTTGTGCTAGTTTACTTTCATAGTCTATCTTCCCTTTCCTAATCATTTTTTTAGTCACCTTTTATTGAGGTGTATAAAATTATGAAGGGCCTAGATAGAGTGGATACAAAGGACCTATTTCTCTTAGCAGAGGGGTCAATAACCAGGGGGCATAGATTTAAAGTAGTTGGTGGAAGGATTAGAGGGGAGGTGAGGGAAAAAAATGTCACCCAGAGGGTGGTGGGGGTCTGGAACTCACTGCCTGAAAGGGTGGTAGAGGCAAAGTACTTGGATGTGCACTTAAAGAGCCATGACCTACAGGGCTATGGACCTAGTGCTGGAAGGTGGGATTGGGCTGGGTAGCTCTTTTTCGACCGACACGGTCACGATGAGCTGAATGGCCTTCTTCTGTGTCGTAATTTTCTATGATTCTATGACTGCAGCAGCAGTCAGTGCAGAAGCCAGTTATCTTGTGTATTCAAAGTTGGTAAAATATGTGATAATGTTTACATTGAAGGATTAATGATTGTGACTTTATTACTGCAAATTAAAAGAAGAAATAGTTTGCATTTGATCATTAGGAAAGTGAAATGAAGTGGACTCTCACAATGGAGCTCTTTAGGAGCTAATGAAATTGTATATTATACTTAGAGGGATACTGAAGAAAGGACACTTCTTATGGTTAATGGCAGGCCATTAATAATACCTCTTCTACCAAAGGTCAGTGTTCGTGCAGTACAGGAGTACGGGGCTAATGCAACAGAACAGGTCAATCACAATATTGTGAAATATTAAACCATTATTTCCATTAAAATCCAACACACGTGCTCTTTCCAGCAAGGACAATACAGGATGCGATGATCAGCAATGGAAACTGTCTTTTGAAATACAAATTCAAAAAAGTTCCAATTTTTAAAAAATTTACCAATTACTGCCCAGTTTGTATTTTTTAAGCTATTCTTCTGCCCCTCAGTACACATAAGTCCTATGGGCTCAATTTTCCCAAAGCCATTTTTTGGTGTACTTGAAGAGTTACGCCCGTTTTTTTGGGGCCCAACTACGCCAAAAAAAAATCATCCAACTTTCCCGGTTTGAATTGTTGATTTTTGCGTCTGTCCTTAAGCTTTGTGGGTGGAGCCCAAGATCTGCGCCAAAAAGACTGGGTTGCCAGGGTAACGAGGGACACACTGCGGGCTGAGGCTGGAAAGTGAAACATACAACACAGCAACCTGCACAAGCACCTCACAGATTGTAGCAGCATTCCATCATTAAATTATTAAAGTGTTTATGCCAAAAGTCTACCCCCCTCCCCCCCTGCCCGGTGCCACGCTTAACACTGGCCGAAAGGCCTCCCTCCTCCCGATGCCGGTTACTGCTCCTAACCCTGGCCGAAAGGCCTCCCTCCTCCCGATGCCGGTTACTGCTGCTGGCCCTGGCCGAAAGGCTTCCCTCCCCTACCGGTGCTGGTTGCCGCTCCTAACCCTAGCCGAAAGGCTTCCCCCCCCTCTCTGCTGCAGCTGTCCCGGCCGTGGAACTGCATCTGCTGCACTGATTCTCTTCCCTGCACCAATTTTGTTATCTGCCCAGAAAGTTTTTCAGAGCAGTCACATAGGCCGTCCTAAGAAAAATTGGAGTAAATCGGAGCTGGTCAAATTTGCTTAAATAGTCAGAATTGGCATGGTGGCAGGTTACGCCCCCAATGAGGTCAAAAAATCGTAGCCCCCAAAAACTCCTACCGAAGTGAATTACGCTAGCGCAGAAACTTTGGGGAAACTTGGAGATTTTAAATTTACTCCAAAAAAAATGGTGCAGGTCAAAAAAACGGCACAGATAATTGGGGAAAATTGAACCCATCGTCTGGAACCAGATATAAGGAAGAGGGTGTGCAAGAGTCACAAGGGCGATTTGATTTCCTCCTACATTCCTGAGTTTGGGAGAAGTTCTTTGGCTCCATTCACCAGCTCTGACTGACAGCCTAACTGTCTGCATGGAAAAGCGTTACCGTGAGCCTTTATATCTCCACCATTCTACATGACCAATGCTGCACAATCAGGCCAGCTCATTTTCATATTTCCTCATCACAACTTGCAGTATGCAAGTTTTACAGAAAACCCATTTTCCAGTCACTTGAAGGTAAAGAAATACATACACTTTTCAAATTAATAAGATCTGTCAGCAACCATTATAGACTATCAGCAGCATCATTCATACAAAATAAAACCTTCCTTTTCCCTCAGGGGACTATTATATATATATATATTGGCATGAAAGTAATTGTAGGTTTTCAGTGCACATCAGATACCGTTCCATTTGTGCCTACACTGATATTACTGTGGTATGCATTATTGATTGAGCTACTTTATCAACATGGTCTATCCTATAATTACACATTGATAGATGTCCCTCAGCACAAAAAGAATGATATTGTATTCAGCAGATAGTTGGAATAAATTACACTCTGTACTCTTATTAAAACAAAAATCAATGTTTGAGTGGAATTATTAGCTATCAGTGCTGGACATTAGAAATGGAACTCAATGTGTACAGGTCAGTTCAGGTTAAGAACATGAATATAATTAAATAGTTAATGTGATTATAGCATTCAGTCAATAACAAGTGATACGCAGCCTTTTAAGGTTGCCAAAGAAATGGTACATTTCTTAGAATCATGATCAAAATAATGATTCCTCTATATGGCTATCGGTAGTTTGTATGTTCCAATGTCCATTTAATCATCTCTCTGCCTTTACATCGATGAGGGTGCAGAGAACTTACTCTCTTTTAGTATTAAAAAATATTTGATGAAACAATTTGGGGGGAATTTTAACCCCCAGGACAAGTGGGAGAGGGGCATAAATTCTTTAAAATGTAAAACCCAACCCCAGCCTGCCGTGATTGACGCTATGTCCGGTTTAACCGGGGTGGCTTGGGGGGAAAGGCGAGTAACTGACTCTCGAGAGGCAGGTCAGTAATTTAAATAGATTAACAAGGCTTTGCGCCTCAGATCGTAGTAGCCTTTTAGATTTTATGGCTGCGGGAAGGGTTTCCCAGTGCTCGGGAAACCTGGCAGCTGGAGGGAGGCAAGAACTACTGTATCCAGCAGGTATTTGCTTTTCCAGCACTGCCTGTGGGCCAGGAGGAGCTGGAGTGCTTCTCCCCCTCCACCCCGGCCCACCCAGCTAACCAGCCGCCATCGGCCTCCACCCTCACCCTCCCCCACCCTTGTATCCAAACCAACCCCCAGTCTGCGGGCCTCCCCCCAAACTCTAGGCTGACACCCAACCCAATGCCTCCCCCCCACCCCCAGACTGACCGGTGAACTCCGCCCCCACACCCAGCGATCTCTCCCTTCTTCCCTCCTTTTCCAGTCTTCGGCTGTGGCCTTCTAGAGCAGGCCCTCCCGCGCGACAGTCAGCCAGCCAGCCAGCCAACCTCTCAACATTGCTGGCTGCCGGCCAGGAAACAGTGAAAAATAAATTCAACTAAGGTCCAGCCGTTACTTTTGGCAGGACCTTTGCATTCCCCGAACGCTATATGTCCCCCGCCCCCTTGCAAATATCATAGTCCATACCTCCAGCCAGATGCATTGTGTGTTGTTGGGTTTGTTGTTGCAGAACTAATATCACAGTTTAAGGGTGAAAGAAGCCGCAACGGTTTATTTGTTTAATGCCTCACTACCATCTACATTAATGCTTTCTACAATCCCAACGTGAATCACACCTGGGTTTTGTATTCCACTGAATGCTTCCTTCCATTTCCACTCAACACTTTAATTGACTTCAGACACTGACAAGCCACTCGGATAGTAAAGAATTAGCCAGGCTCATTCAAGATTCACTGAGCACGCTGTTATTCTGTGCAGGACTGAACCTAATCCTAGTGGGATTTTTCCGACTTTACATTTCTGGTGAGGATACTCGCACAATGGAGCAACATATTGGAACTTTGGGCGTGTCCCATGTAAGGATTTCTGACCATTCATTTTAACGTTTGGAAAATCAAAACGCAATGCGCACGAGAAGTTCCGATGTATGTGCCTGGAAGGTAAGTCTCCTTGCTGGAAGTGCAAGTCTAAAAATTACCCCTTAGGTGCAATAGAAGTGGCAGAGCCTGCAGTGACAGGTTCAGATGTAGATAAAACTGCTGATGTAAATTCTCAGGAAACAGTGGATCACCTGCCCCTTATAGAAACGGTCGGATTTTCCTTCCATTGAAATCAGTTGAATGAAAATCAGACGGGTTCTATAACAGCAAGTTGTATTTATAGCGCTTTTAACATAGTAAAATGTCCCAAGGCGCTTCACAGGAGTATTATAAGACAAAAAAATTGACACCGCGCGACCCAAGGAGAAATTAGTACAGGGGCTTGGTCAAAGAGGTAGGTTTTAAGAAGCGTCTTAAAGGAGGAAAGAGAGGTAGTGAGGCGGAGAGGTTTAGGCAGGGAGTTCCAGAACTTAGGGACGAGGTAACAGAAGGCACGGCCACCGATGGCTGAGCGATTATAATCAGGGATGCTCAAGAGGGAAGAGTTAGAGCAGCGCAGTTTTCTCGGGGGGTTGTGGGCTGAAGGAGATTGCAGAGATAGGAAGGGGCGAGGCCATGGAGGGTTTTGAAAACAAGGATGAGAATTTTGCTTAACCGGGAGCCCAATGTAGGTCAGCGAGCACAGGGGTGATGGGTGAACGGGACTTGGTGCGAGTTAGGACACGGGCAGCCGAGTTTTAAATGATGGGTGGCCAATCTGCTCCACCAGATTACCACTCAAGCGATGAAGACAAAAAGCTACCCCAGTGAGATAATTTACTAAATTAATTTCTACTGCAAATATTAAATTATGAGATTTCTATAATGTTGCAAAAAAATCTATTTTATCTTACTCAATATTTATAACAGGCCAATTTGTTTTGGTTGATTCAGTTTATAGTCCAGTGATGAACTAACTAACCACAATCCACCTGCCCTGACATCAGAATGTAGCTGCTCCAGGCTGCTCCACCATTCAATTGGATCATGGCTGATCTACACCTCAACTCCATATCCCCTGATATCCTTACCGAACAAAAATCTATCTCAGGCTTGAAAGCTCCAATTGTCCCAGCATCCATAGCCTTTTGGGGGAGGGAATGATAGATTTTTACTACCCTTTGTTTGAAAACGTGCTTCCCGATTTCGCTCCTCAATGGCCGAGCTCTAATTTTAACATTATGTCCCCTCCTCCTTGAATCTCCCACCACAGGAAAGAGTTTCTATTGAATCCTTTTAACAGTTTAAACACCTCGATCAGATCACCCCTCAATTTTCTATACTCAAGGGAAGACAAGCCAGGTTTATGCAACCTATCCTCATAACTTAACCCTCTTAGACCTGATATCATTCTGGTGAATCTGCACTGCACCCCGTCCAAGGCCAATATATCTTTCCTGAGGTCCGGTGCCCAGAGCTGAATGCAGTATTCCAGATGGGGTCTGACCGAGGCGATGTACAACTGAAGCATAACTTCCTCCTATTTGTATTCCAACCCCCTTGAGATAAACACCAACATTCCTTTAGACTTTTTCACTGCTTTTTGTACCAGTCCACTAGTGTTTAATTGCTTGTGTACTTTTTCTCACAAATCCCTTTGCTCCTCTACAATTCCTAGCTTTGCATTTAGGAAATATTCCAATTTATCTTTCTTGGGTCAAAAGTGGAGGAACTCACACGTGCCACATTGAACTCCATCTATCATATTTTTGCCCACACATTTAATCGGTCTCCAGCCGTTTGCAACCTCCTGCTCCCATCTGCACTACTCGCTTTCCCTCCTAACTTAGTGTTGTCGGCAAACTCGAATCTGCAACTCTCTATTCCTTCATCCAAGTCATTAATAAATATGGTGAAAAGTTGAGGGCCCAGAAAAAAACCTCTGGAGAACACCACATCCTGCCAGTCAGAGTGCAGAACCTTTAACCCATACTCTCCGTCTCCTATCTCCCAACTCATTTCCAATCCAAATCAAAAGGCTACCTTCAATTTAATGCATTCTGATTTTTGTTAATAATGAGCATGGTGTTAGTTCGGAGTACCCTTTTGGATGTCAATGGAGTATTCAGAGGCCACGTTCCATTCTCCACTCACTGGGGCTGTCTGGAATGGGACGAGAACCCTTCACCTTCTGAAACAGAAGTTGGAATGCTACTGATAAACCAGCGGCTCAGTCCTCCTATTTCAGTATGGTCAGCAAATTTGACAAGCTTACATTTGGTTCAGATAAAGGTCGTTTACATAGTCTGTGAGCTTATCTCAGCTTGGATGGTGGTAGAGGGCACTACAACTGGTTCAGCACCCCAAAGTTGGGGGAGGAAGAAATGAATCAACGAGTGTTACCTTTGCTGGTTGCAGATTTAGAAAACTCTGCTAGAAGTGTGAACCCTGCTAGATGCATGAACAGCAGTGAGAGCACCTCCCGCCACCCCCATCATCATAGGCAGTCCCTTGAAATTGAGGAAGACATGCTTCCACTCCAAAAGTGAGTTCTCAAATGACTGAACAGACCCAGCCTCCACCCAGAGTCAAATAACCAGACAACATTCACTGTCCAAGCTTGAACATGAAAAACAGGATATGGGCAAGGAACCCGAAGGCATCTGGCGCACATGAGTGAAAATGTAAAATAAAATAGACTGTGTTAAACATGTGACTATAGTTCGTAAGGAAGATGGTCAAAAATCCTTCCAGGTGAAACAGCGATTTACTTTTACTTCTTTCAATTTAGGATACTGTATTCGCTGCTCACGATGCGGTCTCCTCCACATTGGGGAGACCAAACGCAGGTTGGTTGACCACTTTGCGGAACACCTAGGTTCAGTCCGCAAGCGTGACCTTTAGTTTCCGGTCGCGTGTCATTTTAATTCTCCGTCCCACTCCCACTCTGACCTTTCTGGCCTTGGCCTCCTACACCGTTCTAATGAAGCTCATCGTAAGCTCGAGGAACAGCACCTCATCTACCGATTAAGCACTTGACAGCCTTCTGGACTCAACACTAAGTTCAACAATTTCACATCGTAACCACTGCTCCCATTGTTATGGACAGCAGCTGTCGGTAATGATTCTGCTCTTTCCATTTACACCTCCTCTGGACCAATCTTGTGTTTCTTCACTTGTTCCATTACCATTCTCTTTTTGCAATGCAAAGTAAAAACAAATGGGAAGAAAACAGTTTCCAGTAAACAGTAAGCAGATTTATTCTTTTCTACTAGATGGCCTGTTCTAAATGTGGTGACAGTGGAACATATCTGCCCCGAGATTTACCGAGGCGCACGTTTGGAACAATGGGCGGGAGGGGTGCGGTCGGAGGAGTGAACATGTTTTAATCAATTTTCTCCAGGTTTGCCGCCTTCTTGCCTCCTTTTATCTGCCGGATTTCCCAAGGCTTAGGAAACCTGGCTGACTTGTGTTGAAAAAGAAAGCTTGTAGAAATGGAGGCACAGCCTCCAATGACCGATCCGCCTCCAGAGAGCAGATTGGTTGCTCACACCCCAGTCCCACCTCCATTAAAATCAGAACTGGGACGGTTCATGGTGGGTTGGGTTTGGGTTTGAAATTTCAACTTCCTACCCAACCCAAGCCCATCTATTTTGGGAGGATAAAATTACTTCCATAAAGTCGAGGATAGAGAGCTGAAGAAACAAGAGGAAGTGTGTGAGAGGCATACAGAGAGTGAAAGCAAAAGAGAAATTGAAGGAAACTCAAGGTAAACAGAAAGGCAGGGAGGGGCAATGGCAGTGATAGAAAGACAGAAAGACATGTATTGTTTGGAAAAAAAATGTCTTTGAGCAATACCACACGAGATCGAGCAGTAATGGCTAACCAGGGAGTACAAACGACAGTAATTGCTTCCCTGGATAATTCTGCACTTGCCATAATTAACACTCTGAGGCAATTTGACACATTCAAAGAGTGAAAGGTTAAAATTAGCTGTTGGAGAATGCTGCGCAAAACAAAATGTTCCATTTCCCCACCTTTAAAAGAAGCGCGGTGCACATCAGTGCCATGGCAACATGGATACAGAAATCACCGCGAATAGTGCCAGGCTAGGAGTTTGCAGGATTGGTCTCGCCCAACTTCACCCTTCCAGTCTTTACCACATTCAGACCCTCCCAGACTATGCCAACAACAGCCCCCAAGCCCATGCACTTGATCAGTTTGAGGTAGAAAGGCTTGTCTGTCAGTTCAATATAACACTTTTTGAGTAGAATCACAGGACACCTGGAGAAATGTAATTGCAACCAGTTTCAATCCCTTCTGTTCAAAGTGTATGATGGCTTCCCTGACGATGCCCCTCTGGACTCTACCTGGCTTCACAGTGATGAAGGTACATTCCTGGTTACCAGCCCATCTTGGCTTCTCTATTCAGTATCAAGTGCTTAGAAGGAGATCAGCTTTTGATTCATACACGAGAAGGTGGTGGAACTCAAGAACTGTGCCCACGACTGGATCGATCATTCCAAGATTGCACATGTCTCACCATTATCTGAATCATTCCAAATGGTTGCCAGAGTTTTATATTTTTACTCGTTTCATGTCAGCTTAAAGACCTGAATGTTGTGGCTTGTTGCCCTTCAATAAATCATTTGAAAAAACTAAAATAAAAGAGAACCTCAACATCAAGGATCACTTTTAAAATTAACAAAAATCAGTTTTAACATCCTTTACACTCGTCTTTCTGTCTATTTCTGCTGATTTGCTCTGTGCTTTTGTTTGAATAGCTATTCCTGAGAATATCAGGGAAATTATATCAGAGAACTGGAAAAGTT
This sequence comes from Pristiophorus japonicus, assembly GCF_044704955.1. Lineage (NCBI taxonomy): Eukaryota > Metazoa > Chordata > Chondrichthyes > Pristiophoridae > Pristiophorus > Pristiophorus japonicus. Next base: position 103,459,084 of record NC_091993.1, read on the forward strand.
ACTCAGCCTAAAAATTCGCATTGGAGCCCATTCAATTTTTGGCAGTGTTTCGACGGGCAGCCCATATGTAAATAAGAGTTTTGTATTTGCTTGCATTATGTACATAAGAACTACTGTTGTTGCAAAGGGAAGAGATCCCTTTTTGAAACTCACAAAACAAAGAAAGATTTGTTAACAAATTTGGGAACCAACAGAGGAAAATCAATACTTGAAAAAGTATCCCGAATCTTGTAATCTAACAGCAAAAGGAATGTGTGGACTTATCTCCGGCCCAACGCACCATAGTCCACAAGGGTATCAATGTCTTCAAGAGAGGAGATGGAAAGTGGAGAGAATGTGGAAAATGGAGAAGGAGGGGGCAAAAAAAAAATGAGCATCTGAATGCTCCAATGTCTTTATATTCTGGTTGTGCTGGCTCAAGCTTACAACTGACTACAGAGCTTGAATGGCGGTAAAATTAGTTCACCATCTCAAATAAAATGTGGGAACTATCTCAAGTTAAAACACTCAGACACATCAGGTTGATCTACACTGGCATTACATGCAGTAAACTGCAAATGGTGCACACAAATCTGCAGCAACAAGGCAGCAACCAGATTCAAGTACTTGAGTGAAGACAGTGAGCCCACTTGTTGTTTAAACAACCTGTGCTTGTGTTTTTTTTTAAAACTAAAGAGAAAACAAAACATTCACAGAATTCCAAGTAAAACTTCACTGACTGTGTATATATATCCATAACAAAGATGCTTGGGTCAGAACATAGGTGAAAGGTCAGCTTCCCACATAGATTTGGGACCTACAGAATATAATGGCCTACTGGCAACCATCAGACTTCAAAGAACATTTAAAACTAAAATCAACCAGGAATTGTAATAAGTTGCAACCTTGACGATAGTCACATGGGATTCAAGCTCCAATCCAAGACTTGAACATGTACATTCCAGTGCAGTACTGATCAAGTGTTGTGCTGCTGGGAGGTGTGGTCCTTTGCATGAGGCACTGGACCAAAGCCCATCTGCCTGTTCAGGGGATTGCTAAAGATCCCATGGCACTATTCAAAGAACAGTGTTTTCCCACTATACTGGCCAATATCATCTGCTCAGCAAACAACACCAAAAACAGATCAACAAGTATTTCCACTTGTCTTGTAGGATCTTGCTGTTCCTAAAATGGCTGCTGCATTTGTTTGCACAACAACAATCCCTGCATTTGAAAGTAGCTCATTTTATCTTAACTACCAGTGCCATATGCAAGTCTTTATTTTATGTAATAACTTGTGCCTAATGAATTTGAATCAGCAGGGAGAGGCAGTTGCCAAGGATGAATACAATTGGTTATTTTGATGTTGCTAATGTAAATCTGTTTGGATTCAACTAAACCCACCTTAGCATCGTTTTTTTTCAAATTCTGCAGTCTCTCAATTCAGAACTCCCAATAATTTATATTTAAATAGGGAAGAGAACCAAATGGAAAGCCATATTTCAGGAGATGCAGCACTGAAATCCGAGACAGTATGCAATCAGCTGACAAACATACTTTAAAATTCAAATCAATTTTGTTTCTCTTGAGTAAATATAGGGTCAGGACAAATCTCACTGCATACAGATTATTAAGTAACAACTTGCATTTATATAACACCTTTAATGTAGTAAAACATCCAATGGCACTTCGCAGGTCTATTAGCAAACAAAATTTAACACCAAACCACATAAGAGGATATTAGGGCAGATGAACAAAAGCTTGGTCAAAGAGGTAGGTTCTAGGAGCGACTTAACACAGGAAAGTGAATTCGAGAGGCGGAGAGGTTTAGGGAGGGAATTCCCCAAGTAGGTAGTAAGTAGAGAAGATGGGCAGGTATCAGCAGTTACATTGAAAAAACCATAGCCGATTATGATATACCAATCCAACCGGGGCCTCGTGCAACATTACCTTTTGTTTTTCTTTTAATATTAATAAAAATTGACTAAAAGACATTTTGTGATTTCATTCAATGACTCTTTGGGTTCAAAAAGTAATAACATTCTAGTGCAATCCTTCGATAGTATTAAGGATAAGAGAAATATAAACACATTCGACATGATCAGAATTTCTGTAGCGCTATAGCAACAAGAAAGAGTATTGTCTAGGTGTTTTGTTGTGTCACTGGGGTTTAGTTGACAGCTGTTTGAGAAAGGAGGGGTGGTACAGCAGTGTAATAAGTACACATAACAATTTAAATTATTTATGTTAAGACTTCATGAGAATCTGCAGAAAGAGGCACAGTGGCTTCACAAAACCATCCTCTCCTGATGAGAAATGGCTCCAAATAAGACTTCCAAATACTGCGACAGACCTAGAGAGAGATTTAAAACAAAATGACACTGGATGGTCTCAACCGAGTTCCTAGTGGCCATGACTCGTAGAAATGGCTACTTGGCTCAACTGGTAGAATTCGCACCAGAAAGTTTAGAGTTCAAATCCCATACAAGGTCTTGAGCATAGTGAGCCAGAATGTACAGTAACCAGCCAACGAACAGCACCTGCTGTTTGTTAGACTTGCCCACGGTGAGGCTAACCGCTCACTGTTATTTATGCGGGATAAGTCTTAATTACTGTTCGTTTAATTTCCATGAGCTTTTGCACGGCAAGTTGCTGCAAGTGGGACATTGAAACGACACAGCGCCCTCTACAGAGCATCTGGGCCCCGTGTGAACAGGGAAAGTGACTGTGTGCCTCCTCAACCAATCAGATTGAAGAATTGTTAACGAACCGTGCAGTCTGAAGCAGGAAGTGCAAGTTAAAATAGTGAATTCAATATCAAGTCAGGCACACAAAGCAAAATAAGAGAATGTTTTTAAAAAGTTAATTTAGATTTTTTTCAACACCTCCATCGGCAATAAAATGCAGAAGGAATGAGATTCCACACTTGAAAAAGTCAACTTTCAATGCCAGAGAGGTTGTTTGACAGTAATTAAGACTTATCCCGCATAAATAACAGTGAGCGGTTAGCCTCATCATTATTTTGAGAGTAAATTCTAGCCCAATGTCTAGGTAGACATTTCCAAGAGAGTGCTGATTTGCCAGAAGTGCCACCATTCGGATGAGACATAAAACCAAGGCTTTGTTCAAGTGGCTGCAAAAGATCCCAAGGCACTATTTAAAGAACAGCAACAATCCTCCCTCAATGAAGACCACCAAAAACAAATTAACTGGTCGTACAGATGATTAGCTGTTTGTGGGACCTTACTATGTGCAAATTGGCTTCTGTGCTTGCCTGCATAACAAGAGAGACCAAACTTCAAAACAAATTCATTGGATGTAATGTGCTTTGAGACAACCTGGCCTCGGGCTGTAACAACGTACTATATAAAAATACAAGTTCTCTTTTCCCCCACCCCCAGTGAAGTGATTTTGTGAACAATCGCAATGACAAACCTGTGGGCGAGGAATTGCTCATCCAAGGTTGGGGTCCTGGGTTTGGGGTGGGGTGCGGTGTGCAGGGATTATATGTACACTGATAAACCTCTAGTTGGCATCTAATCCATGCCGTGCCTCATGGGAAGTAGTTGCTGCTGACAGCGTATAGAAAGGATTCTATCGCTGGCTGTCATGAGTGAAAATTTCATTCCATCCACAAAAAACAAAAATGGATAAGGCACTTTACTTTGCGGTACTGATTTCAGCACTATATCAGCTTCCAGCACAACTCTCCCATTTACAACCCCTCCTGGCGCTGTTCTCCATCTGATATTAGGAGAAAGAGAGCCAGGAAATCCAGAGGTAGCTTAAAGGGACAAAGAAATAGGTCTCTGCTGCTACTGGAGTAAGTCAGCGTGTTTATATTTGCTAGTGTAGCCGGGCGGGGGATGGGGAGGAAGTGCCTTGGGCTGCATTTTTATCATGTAAAAAAAAGGGCCTTAAATTAATTCTGCTGGGTTTCAGTCTGTTGTTGCTGTCTGGTAACGTAAACTGCATTTATATTGAGTTTAGTGGGGTGTTAGTGTCACCGGCACCTGACACAGAAGCCTTGTGCAGCCTTGCTGGATTCGCTAAGGCCATCGGCCATCGGGGACAACCCAAAATAACTGCAATTACACTGCTCTTGTTTTAATTCACATTCTGAGATACCAGTATCCACAATTCATCGCCCACCACCCCACCCCCATTTACACACTACTAAATCCAGCTCCCCGTCCCTCAGATTTAAACTACGAAATGCAGCTCCCTTATTCTGGTGTGGACGCAGTGGGGGAGATTTTCCAGGGTCTGTGCCCAGGTGCACCAGATCACCCGAGCACAGCCAATATCAGGAAATCGGATGGGTCACCGCACACGACTGTAAAGGAGCAGTGCTCCATTTTCCTCCATGGAATGAAATGAAAGTAAAATCAGGAGGGTTCCTTCACAGCCCTGCGTTCTAACCCGTCTAATTTTCCAACAATGACTGTGCTCGGACAATCCAGTGTGCCAGGGCACAGATCCAGCAAAATTTCCCCAACTTTAAAAGAAAAAAAATGGGTCGACAAGTTTGCTGCTGTGTTACGGGAGAAGGACCAGGTTTAGTAATGGAAAGAGCAGGAGCCAGCTCACGGGAACGACCATTCTGGAATCGGAATTGAAACAAGGCCAGTCTAAAAGCAGCTCGAGGGGATTCCACAAAACTACTCAATGTCGATTTGTTTAAAACAAAACCCGAAAGTCAGGAAAGACCGACGGGACAAAGTCCTTGAAGGATTATAAAATGTTCCCATTGTAATAAAAGGTCCCATGACCAGATTACAGATTCAAAGTGCCAGAGAGCTCCTGTTTAAATTCAGAGCCACAGTTTGTTTTTGTTAATGCAAAATGAATTTTCTCCCTTCAATATTTTGATGCAATCCTCAGAGGATTACAAACAGTTTATAGGTTACAATTTATATTTGCTTTTCAAAAGCAGATGCTTGCCCATTTTGTGGCAAATCAAGCCTGACCCACACGGTTGTAAAGGTCTTAAGACCTTTTCTAGAACAAAGAAAGCCAGAGTGGTTGAAACTCAGGCCACAGTCCCTTCTCCTGATTCTTTCACATTTTTATTTCAAAAGCTGCTGCATATCAATGACCCATTTTCATTCACTCACAGACTTTGAATAATTGCTTTGAGATGTCATGACAGAGCGGCAAAACAGACAATTGCACAAATTAGATTCAGAAAGCTTCCCTCAATAAAAGGCCTCCTCTGGGAAAGAATCGCTTTATCTCTCGCTGTTGTAGTGTGACCAATGCCATCGCACTTGCTGTATTGTTGCCTTCTCCAAGTACTGTACTGAGGAAACTAGCTGTCACAGCAAAGAGCTGGTAAACCAAATCCAACTTAAAAATTCCATTTTTATTTCTCTTTTGGTGAATGCCACAAAACAAGGAGATGATTCGTAACAAATTTGGGAATCAACTGATCAGTGCAAACCATTATTAGTTATTTAGTATTCTACCCAGTTCCTTTTTTTTTAAATCATACACCACAGAAGGAGGCCATTCTGCCCATCGTGCCTGTGCCAGCTCTTTGAAAGAGCAATCCAATTCTTCCCCCCTCCTTCCTGCTCTTTCCCCGTAGCCCTGCAAATGTTTCCTTTTTAAATATATATTCAATTCCCTGGTGAAAGTTACTATCAAATCAACTTCCACCACCCTTTCAGGTAATGCATTCTAGATCATAACAATTCTGCTCATTTTACTTTCCCCCTCCTCCTGAAAGCACTGACTTTTGCTGAGGTATCTCGTCCAAGTTGTCACTCATTTGTAAGCCTAGACATGGAGTGTATCAGGCTATTTGATATCGAAGGGCTTTACCATCTAGCCAAACCCCATTCTTCTGAATATCCGTATACTTGCACTTTCCAGTAGAAGTCACTACATAACAATGAAGAGCAAGATCTCTGGCCAATTTTCCTTTCCAGAGCCCAAGGGTGCTGAAGTCAATCATGGAGCCCCAATTGCTACCCCAGCTGAGATCCATTATTTGGCTCAGACTGGGCATAAAACCTGGGGCTTTCTCACCAGGTGGTGACTTTACTCACGAGGTCATCAGGGGAGCCTCTCATATCCCTCTACAAAGTAGCATTTATATCTTCATGAAGTGGCTCTTCCACACCAGCTCTCATCGCTGTAGGAACCATAATCATGGACAGAGATTTTCAAGAAAATATTGACTATCATACTGGCACAAGTAACATTCCTAATGCCTATGGAAGGTGCTAAACGGTGGCATTCCTTTTGGAGATATGGCTGAAAACAATTTATTTTGGTGATTCACCTGCATCCACCAGCAGGAATGTCATTTTGCAATTTTGCCATTGAAAAAATCTGCCATCGACAACAAATCATTAATATAAGGATGTTATAAATCCCCCCCCCGCCACCCCCGAGTTACATATCCTAGTTGAGAAGCTGGGCAACCGATCCAGTCTCCACCAGTGTTGTTGTGTTTAGTATTAGTAACCACAATCTTATCTAAAGCTACCAAATGATTTCCTACAAGAGGGTGAACGAGAAAGAAAGACTTGGATTTATATAGCGCCTTTCACGACCACTCACAGCGCATTGCAGCCAATGAAGAGCAAATGGATAGAAAGATTCCTAATCCACCCCATGGCCCTCCTAACCCCTCCACCCCGCACCGTAGACTTCTGTAGAACAGGGAGAAGTCCATGTGTCATCAGGTTAAATCTAGCCCGACACTCCAATTCAGTGCTAAGGGTTTGCTGCACTGTTGAGGTGCCGTCCTTCGGATGAGACATTAAACCGAGGCCCCTGCTCTCTCAGGTAGATGAAAAATATCCCATGGCACTATTTCAAAGAGCAGGGGAGCTATCCTCGGTGTACTGGCCAATGATTATCCCTCAATCAACATCACAAAAACTGATTATCTGCTCAATGCTGTTTGTGGGAGCTTGCTTGTGCGCAAATTGGCTGCCGCATTTCCCACATTGCAACAGTGACTACACTTCAAAAAAAGGACTCACTGGCTGTAAAGAGCTTTGGGACGTCTGGTGGTCGTGAAAGGCGCTATATAAATGCAAGTCTTTCTTTTTTTCTTTAGCAGAGCAGGTGCCGGACATATCAAATAAAAGACTTTCCTAACCAAGTATTTGGGGTATTTTTCAAGTAAACATCTGATATGAAAATCACTAAGTCCAGAAGATAATTAGCCTCATAGTGTGAGGCCATATTTTTGTTGACAGGTGGGCTTAAGTGTTCAAGCTGTCCTCATGGGTCAACAGTGTAGAGAAGCTACCCTGTACTAATTGTTGCAATTTGCAACTCATATGGACGGCCAATAGTTTGTATAGAGGAGGAGGCGGCCTCTTCTTCCTCTGCCCATCAACTCCAGTTACTGCCCCAGCCTATTAGTCAATTTTAACACTGTTACAATGTGTCCTACCCAATATTTATCTCTCAACCAACATCACTAAAAAAACAAATTACCTGGTTAATTATTACATTACTGTTTGTGGGACCTTGCTGTGAGCAAACTGGCTGCCACGTTTCCTACATCACGACAGTGACTACACTTCAAAAGCGCTTCAGTGGCTGTAAAGCACTTTGAGATGTCCTGATGTCATGGAAGGCGCTATATGAATGCAAGTCTTTAATTTTCTTTCTAAAGGCTCCTTATTTAAAAAAACAATCTTCATACACCACCTTAGCCCTTTAACACATGGCATCAGGTGCTATTCTCGTGTTGCTGAGCCCCACTATGTAATGTAGTTGGTTAAACAGAGTGGAGATTCTGGGGATCATTGCCCGATATTTACATTATAGGAAAAGATGGCCTTAAACCAGACTATTAATCTTTTTTTATATTGGTGTCAGTGCTCTGTGTGCCACCAGTTCCCGAAGCATCGGTCTCGCATAGTTGGTGGGAACCCCAACGTGAACAACAATTTATATAGCACCTTTCATATAGAACAACGTTGCAAGGTGATTCACAGAAAACGGTGCCAAGCCAAAGGAGAGATTAGGAGGTGGACCAAAAGCTTGGGTCAAAGAGGTGGGTTTTGAGGAAGCTCTTAAAAGAGGAGAGGAGGTGGAGGCAGAGTACCTTATGGAGAGAGCTCCAGAGCACAGGACCTAGCTAGCTGAAAGCAAGGCAAATGATATGAAGGGAGAGGAGAAAGCACAAAGCTGAAGTCAGAGAAACAAAGTGGGTAATTTCAACTTTCGAAGATTGTGTAAAACAGACGATACTGGCTGTGCCGCCCAGTATACATTTCATACGATTTTCCCTTTATCGAAGTAATGGAAAGGGAAATCGGGCAGGGTGCATAATTGGTAACCCATCCAATACTGCCTGTTTTACAGCATGGGCAAAATTTAAATTACCCCCAGAGAGTTGGGGTGCAGAAGTGCTAGATGAGGTTACAGAGATAAGAAAGAGTGAGACCATGGAGGGTCTTAAACATAAGGATAATCATTCTAAATCTGTGGCAGTGCGAGATCAATGTAGGTTAGCAAGATCACAGATGACAACAACAACAACAACTTGTATTTATATAGCACCTTTAACGTAGTGAAATGTCCCAAGGCGCTTCACAGGAGTATTGAGAGAAAGAATTTAACACCGAGCCGCACAAGGAGAAATTAGCGGAGGTGACCAAAAGCTTGATTAAAGAGGTAGGTTTTAAGGAGAGCCTTGAAGGAGGAAAGGGAGGTAGAGAGACGCAGGAGAAAATTCCAGAGCTTATGGCCTAGACAATAGAAGGCACGGCCACCAATGGTTGAGCGATTATAATCAGCGATGCTCAAGGGGGCAGAATTAGAAGAGCGCAGACATCTCAGGGGATTGTGGGGCTGGGAGAAATTACAGAAATAGGGAGGGGCAAGGCCATGGAAGAATTTGAAAACAAGGATGAGAATTTTGAAATCGAGTCGTTGCTTAACCGCGAGCCAATGTAGGTTAGTGAGCACAGGGTGAATGGCACTTAGTGTGGGATAGGATAGCTTCAACAGAGTTTTGCATATGGAGGGTGGAGAATTGGAGTCTGGGCACGAGAGCATTGGAGTAAATCAAGTTTGGAGGTGACATAGGCATGTGACGGTTTCAGCAGAAGATGGGCTGAGGTTGGGGGAGAGGCAGGGGTTGTTACAGAGCTAGAAGTAGGCAGTCATTGTGATGGAGACAATGTGGGGGTCAGAAGCTCATCTGCGGTTTGAACAGGATTCACTTAGACCAGTGTCCAGGAAGACCTATTAAGAAATATCATCATCATAGGCGGTCCCTGGAACGAGGATGACTTGCTTCCACAAGAGTTCACAGATGTTTCAATGAAGGAGCCAATGTTCCAGTCCTGAACTCCAGTTGAGGGGGTGGAAGATGCCCATGCGTGGATTTTTTTTTAAACTTGTGGTGGCCATTGCACATCAGCCACCACACGGGCTTGACAGTGCAAGGCCTTTATCCAGTGGCAAGGATTAACCAGGATGACTGGAGACCTGCACTGTGCTGCACGGACCTAGTGCGCACACATATCGCAGTGTGGGCAGGTCCGTGCTGCCCCTGGGCCCTCGGCTCTTCTGGGCCCCATATCCTCATTTGCCGCACCTCCACCATGATGTTCCAGGGCCCGGCGCTCCAGCTGTATTTATAGCCCCGACCTATGGTGGTGTTCCCACACAGGTCGGGGCGGCTCACGATGTTCCAGGGTCTTGCTGGATGCCAGACTCAACCAATCTGGCAGAATTACAGTGGGGTTGGTGTCTGCTGGATGTGGCCCACGTTTCAGGAATCAGCGGCATGGACCCCCTCCCTGACTTCAGTATGAAAGCATGAATAGACTCACATTTTTGGGACAACACTCTTATCAGAGAGATTGTCTCATTTACACCAAGGAACGTAACCAGTGGCAGGTCTGCTGTCAGCAGCACTCGTGAAATGCATAAACGCTTTAAATTGGGTTGTTTTCCGAAGCTTTTAGGGACACAGTTTCATACTTGAATTCTGCCAAAACCAATATTCATCTAGACACTGAAGAGGGGTGTAAATGTACTTTCTTCATTCTAAAACCCAACATTCCTTCAAACCACAATTAACAACCTCCCAGCTGAAAATCACACTGGCCCACTTTGTTTTCAGCCATGATCTCTGGACAAGTCTCCTCTCTCCCCCGCTGACCCAACTCAGTCAGCCTTTTATCATTCAAATCCACAGGACAAAAGCCACGATGTGGTAATTATTCAGTGTTAAGCTTGGTGCAAAAGCAGTGGAACAAAATGAAATGTCTGGACCGAAACGCTGATGTTACCATCACTACTGAACATTCTCCCCATCTGAACAGGGAAAGTTAATCCACACTTCCATACGAATACTGTACCTAATTTTTATTCCTACTACAAATTCAGGGCAAATATTTGTAATAGTATTACATAGGTGGTGAAACTCCTGTCTTTGCTATTTTCAGTGCATCTTTTCAGCATCAAGATGACCGATGGTTTTAGCAGAATTTGCATATGGATCGGAGTTCCTAGTTGCATTTCTTAAACATAAACCTTTTAGCATTTTTTTAAATTCTAACAATGAAAAATATGGTATTACACTTAAAGGTTACGGCTGGCATTCACCCACCGTCATTATCTTGTCTGTTTTTGAAGAACTGATTTTTAGCCCGTTCTTTGCATAATGCCATGAATTTGCATGTCATTAGGAAAGGGGAGGAATATTAATTTCTCTTTTTGCACATTTACTGAACTGAAGGAAAACGTTTCCGCTGTATTCATGGGGCTCCAAACCAAATACCGTTTGCAATTAATTTAAAAATTCAACTTTCACTCACATTTCATTGTTAAGAAATAAAATTATGGAAAAGGCGAATACATGGTGCAGTTTAAAATATATATTTTCTGCTAAATATCAATCGCCAAGAGATTTCGCGCATGCGCAGAAGGTCCATTGTCAAGTACGCCAGACTTACACGACTAAGAAAACTGCTATCGCCCGATCCTTACAGCTACCGACCGCCACCACTGGGAAAATTTAGCCAAAACTAGCGACTTTGGTTCTTAGCGGTATTCCGGCGGTACTAAAATCTCGATCAGTGTACACCGCCAGAATATCGCTGAGATATGGGTGGTTGCGGTAAATATGGAAATTCTAACCCCTGGTGAACTAAGAGCTCTCAGGTGTCACTCTGAAGAATTGCTGCAGGATATACACAAGTAGGAGGCAGTCCAGCATAGTCTTTTACCAGGATTTCTTGACTTGATTTTGTAGCTCCTATGAGAAATCATGGCCAGAAACCCAAATACCCTGATGCATGTTTTACAGCAAAAAACACCTCAGGAGAAGGGAGTTGTGCTTATAGAAAGTGTCAAAAATGACATTCTCTATGATTATGACTATGGTGCACTATCCCTCCTAATCCCCCTCGACCTCTCTCCAGTCTTCAACAAGATCGGCCACACCATCCCCCTGCAACATCTCCCCATCCACGTCCAGCTCAGTGGGATCGTCCTCACTTGGTTCCAGCCTTACCCTATCCAATCATAGGCAGAGCATCTCCAACAATGGCTTCTTTTCCCTACCCAATACCATTACCTTTGAAGTCATCTAAGGATCGATCCTTGCCCTCCACACCTTCTCTTCCTCATCGGTATGCTGCCCCTTGGGGACATCATCCAAAGGCATGAGATCAACCGCCACATGTACGTGTACACCAAGATGTACCTCGCCAACACTTCTTTCCTTCCCTGCCTCGGTGTTGTCAGATGGTTTTTTTGACAACCAGTCTTGGGCTGAGCTGAAATTTCCTTTAAACTCTACACACCTGCCAGTGCTTGCCATGGCCCTCCATGGCCACTGTCTCAAGCTAAACCAGACTGTTCGCAATCTAGGGGTCGTGTTAAAATCCAAGTTGGGCTTCAAATCCCATATCTTCTCCATCACAAAGACTGCCCTATCTCAGCCCAACTGCTGCTCAAAACCCTCATCCGTGTATTAGTCACTTCCGGATTTGATTGATTCCAATGCTCCAAAAACTCCTGATCCAACAACTGCAACTCATCCAAATCTCTGCTGCTCATATCCTATCCTACGCCACACGTACTGCTCACCCATCACCCCTGTCCTTGCTGATCGCCATTGCCTCCCAGTCGATCAATGCCTCCAATTTAAAATTCTGATCCTGGTGTTCTCACCCCAACCTATCTCTGTAACCTCATTCAGCCCTACAGCCAACGTCAGAACTCTGAGTTCCTCTCACTCTGGGCTATTGTTCATCTTCCTTCGTATTCCCCCACCATTGGTGACTGTGTATTCAGTCATCTAGGCCCCAGCCTCTGGAATTTCCTCCCGAAACCTTTCTGCATCTCTACACATCTCTCCTTCTATAAGACCTTCCTTAAAATGTTTGACCAAGCTTTTGGTTGCCTCCTCCTAATATCGACTTCTCATTCTCATTCTTGTTTACAAATCCCTCCATGGCCTCGGCCCTCCCTATCTCTGGAATCTCTTTCAGCCTCACACCCACCGCCACCCCCCCCCCCCCCCCAAAGATATCTGCACTCCTCAAATTCTGCCCTCTTGAGCATCCCTGATAATAACTGCTCAGCATCGGTGGCCGTGCCTTCAGCTGCCTAGGCTTTAAGCGCTGGAACTCCCTCATTAAACCTCTCCGCCTCTACCTCTCTTTCCTCCTTTAAGACATTCGTTTAAAACCTACCTCTTTACTGCCATAATTTCTTCTTATGTGGTGTCAATTTTTTGTCTTATAACACTCCTGTGAAACACCTTGGGATGTTTCACTATGTTAAAGGTGCTATATAAATACAAGTTGTTGTTTGGCTCAGTGTCTACTTTTGTCTGTTTACGTTTTTGTGCAGTGCCTTGGGATGTTTTTCTATGATAAAGGATCTATATAAAGTTGTTGTTCTCAATTTAGTACATAAATACCTAATTTTAAAAAGGGAATTAATAACAAATATTGGAGTGAAATTGTGGTCTTCATTAACATTTGCAAAAAAAGCAGAGGCAATAAAATGCTGCATTTCACCACTTCAATTTTGCACTGGAATTTTTGAAGACTGGAACTTCATCACCTATGCACCAATATTTTTACAAATATTTACCAGCAGTTTAATCACATGTCTGTACTACAATTACATAGTTGTTACAATGTCATAAAGGTTTTCCTAAACCCTTAAGAGAATTAATCAGTAATTGCCATTGGATTTATTAACACAGTTGCTAATTATTACACCATTTCCTTTTCTAACGTCATGTTAACAACAGATTAACAGACAGCTTCCTACACTGCTATAGTATTGTTATTGAAGAATTATTCAGACCACTGTGGCTTTATATTGTTTCCCCATTGAAGAAGTGGCATACCACAATTATGAATGAATTATAAGTATCCTCATCCCTCAACTGGGTGGCGGTGTGAGCTGTGAAGGGGATGTAAAGAGGCTGCAGGGTGACTTAGATAGGTTAGGTGAGTGAGCAAATGCATGGCAGATGCAGTATAATGTGGATAATTGTGAGGTTATCCACTTTGGGGGAAAAAACGCGAAGACAGAATATTATCTGAATGGTGGCAGATTAGGAAAAGGGGAGGTGCAACGAGACATGGGTGTCATGGTTCATCAGTCATTGAAAGTTGACATACAGGTACAGCAAGTGGTAAAGAAGGCAAATGGTATGTTGGCCTTCATAGCTAGGCGATTTGCGTATAGGAGCAGGGAGGTCTTACTGCAGTTCTACAGGGCCTTGGTGAGGCCTCACCTGAAATAGTGTGTTCAATTTTGGTCTCCTAATCTGAGGAAGGATGTTCTTGCTATTGAGGGATGCAGCGAAGGTTCACTAGACTGATTCCCCGGATGGCTGTACTGACAAATGAGGGGAGACTAGATCAACTGGGCCTTTATACATTGGAGTTTAGAAGGATGAGAGGGGATCTCATAGAAACATACAAGATTCTGACAGGATGGGACTGGTTAGATGCAGGTAGATTGTTCCCGATGTTGGGGAAGTCCAGAATCAGGGGATATAGTCTTAGGATAAGGGGTAGGCCATTTAGGACTGAGATGAGGAGAAACTTCTTCACTCAAAGAGTTGTTAACCTGTGGAATTCCCTGCCACAGTGAGTTGTTGATGCCAGTTCATTGGATATATTAAAGAGGGCGTTATTTATGGCCCTTACGGCTAGGGGGATCAAGAGGTATGGAGAGAAAGCAGGAAAGGGGTACTGAGGGAATGATCAGCCATGATCTTGTCGAATGGTGGTGCAGGCTCGAAGGACCGAATGGCCTACTCCTGAACCTATTTTCTATGTTTCTATGTTTCAGGAGGAGAGGTGTATTAAATTACGATTCATATCCCTAGCCCAGTTGAATCTTCCTTTCTCCAGAGCAACGGGAATACAACCCCACTACGTGTATTTATATAGCGCCTTTAACATAGTGAAACATTCCAAGGCGCTTCAAAAGGAGTATTATGAGACAAAAAATGACACCGAGCCACATAAGGAGAAATTAGGGCAGCTGACTAAAAGCTTGGTCGAAGAGGCAGGTTTTTAGGAGCGTTATGAAGGAGGAAAGAGAGGTAGAGAGGCGGAGAGGTTTAGGCAGGGAATTCCAGAGCTTAGGGCCGAGGCAACAGAAGGCAGGTACAAGTTTATATGCGAGAAAAATATGGTAACTGCTGGAAATCTGAAACAAAAACAGAAAATAGCTGAAACACACAGCAAGTTAGTCAGAACAAGAGAGAAGACTTAGCGTTTCAGGCTCATACCCGACGCTTGGTCTGCGGAAAGGTATGAGCTCAGAAAGACAACACTCAATTCTCTCCACAGCTAGTGACTGACCTGCTGTGTGTTGCCAGCTTTTTCTGTTCTTGTGGGAGTCCATTGGGTCAGTCGCAGAACCTTGAGTCGCCAGGGTTTTGGCATCAGATGCAGGTGGGCAGGAACATGCTCACCTAACTCACTGTCCTGTTTCACATGATACCGATTTAGAAACATAGGTTTTATGTTCCATTTAATTTTGCTCCTGTTAACAATACACATACTGTACAACGTCCCGAATCCGGAACTTCGAAAACTGGAATTGTCCGAAAACCGGACATTTTACGCATCGTGGATGGAGTCATGCGGAATCCAGAATTATTGGCCGAAAACCAGACATTTTGAGGCGGCCAAGATAGCGATATTGGGCAGTGAGGGATGAGGAAACAGGCAAAAAATGCAGCGCCGGGGGGCTGTGGGCGACAGGAATTGGTGGGCAGCGAGGAGTGAAGGATCGGCGTGAACTGGCGGGCGATGGAGGTCCAAAATCCGGCAAAACCCGATATCCGGATTCGGTCTCGAGGATTCCGGATTTCAGCCTATTGATTTTGTTGTCTGAAATCCGGAAAACCCCAAAAACCGTCACAGACTCGGTCCCGGGGATTTCGGACGTTGTACCTGTAGCCGTTAAGATTTACAGCTTTTCCAATGAGAAAGACATAAACTAGATCAGATCTGGTCAGACAGATTTCCCCTTCCCTCTCTTGCAGGTCCTGAAATGTGTTGGGATGTAGCCCCGCAGGTGATAGCAGCCCTTCAGTACTTCACCTAAGTAACCATGTGTAAACCTGGTCAGTGAGTTTCAAAGCAATTTCACCATGGGAGTTACCACGGCTGTGCACTTTCCAGAAGAGCTGACTTGACAGTGATCAAGATCAGGATCATTGATTTTACCTCTCCCTATCCCAAGAGTGCTGAGGCACCATGGCTGAGATCAGGTAGCTCAACGAAGACATTCATGGCCTATATGCCACTTGCCAACCAAGTCAGGTTTGAGTTTCACAAAATAAGTAACTAACATGAGTTGGAAATCTACTCATCAAAACATTTTGATATCACACT